>NC_092722.1:111636702-111936702 GCF_047496885.1 Scyliorhinus torazame | reverse complement strand
TCCTTTCCTTTTTAAAAAAAATATTTTATTGAAAATTTTTGGTCAACCAACACAGTACATTGTGCATCCTTTACACAATATTATAACAACACAAATAACAATGACCTATTTTATAAACAGAAAATGAATAATTAATAATTAACAAAAATGAAAACTAACCCTAATTGGCAACTGCCTTATCACAAGTAACACTCTCCAAAAATATAATTTAACAGTCCAATATATAATTATCTGTAGCAACGACCTATACATATTATACAGTATATATTAACAACCCTGAGAGTCCTTCTGGTTCCTCCTCCCCGCCCCCCCCCCCCCCCCCACACCCCCCCCCCCCCCCCCCCCCCCCCGATCCTGGGCTGCTGCTGCTGCCTTCTTTTTTCCCATTCCATCTATCTTTCTGCGAGGTATTCGACGAACGGTTGCCACCGCCTGGTGAACCCTTGAGCCGACCCCCTTAGGACGAACTTAATCCGCTCTAGCTTTATAAACCCTGCCATGTCATTTATCCAGGTCTCCACCCCCAGGGGCTTGGCTTCTTTCCACATTAGCAATATCCTACGCCGGGCTACTAGGGACGCAACGGCCAAAACATCGGCCTCTCTCGCCTCCTGCACTCCCGGCTCTTGTGCAACCCCAAATATAGCCAACCCCCAGCTTGGTTCGACCCGGACCCCTACTACTTTTGAAAGCACCTTTGTCACCCCCATCCAAAACCCCTGTAGTGCCGGGCATGACCAAAACATATGGGTATGATTCGCTGGGCTTCTCGAGCACCTCGCACACCTATCCTCCACCCCAAAAAATTTACTGAGCCGTGCTCCAGTCATATGCGCCCTGTGTAATACCTTAAACTGAATCAGGCTTAGCCTGGCACACGAGGACGACGAGTTTACCCTGCTTAGGGCATCTGCCCACAGCCCCTCCTCGATCTCCTCCCCCAGCTCTTCTTCCCATTTCCCTTTTAGTTCATCTACCATAGTCTCCCCTTCGTCCCTCATTTCCCTATATATATCTGACACCTTACCATCCCCCACCCATGTCTTTGAGATCACTCTGTCCTGCACCTCTTGTGTCGGGAGCTGCGGGAATTCCCTCACCTGTTGCCTCGCAAAAGCCCTCAGTTGCATATACCTGAATGCATTCCCTTGGGGCAACCCATATTTCTCGGTCAGCGCTCCCAGACTCGCGAACTTCCCATCCACAAACAGATCTTTCAGTTGCGTTATTCCTGCTCTTTGCCACATTCCATATCCCCCATCCATTCCCCCCGGGGCAAACCTATGGTTGTTTCTTATCGGGGACCCCCCCAAGGCTCCAGTCTTTCCCCTATGCCGTCTCCACTGTCCCCAAATCTTCAGTGTAGCCACCACCACTGAGCTTGTGGTGTAGTTCCTCGGTGAGAACGGCAATGGGGCTGTCACCATAGCCTGTAGGCTAGTCCCCCTACAGGACGCCCTCTCTAATCTCTTCCAGGCCGCTCCCTCCTCCTCTCCCATCCACTTACTCACCATTGAAATATTAGCGGCCCAATAATACTCACTTAGGCTCGGTAGTGCCAGCCCCCCCCCTATCCCTACTACGCTGTAAGAATCCCTTCCTCACTCTCGGGGTCTTCTCGGCCCACACAAAACCCATGATGCTCTTTTCGATCCTTTTAAAAAAAGCCTTCGTGATCACCACCGGGAGGCACTGGAACACAAAGAGGAATCTCAGGAGGACCACCATCTTAACCGCCTGCACCCTCCCTGCCAGTGACAGGGATACCATATTCCATCTCTTGAAATCCTCCTCCATTTGTTCCACCAACCGCGTTAAATTTAACCTATGCAATGTGCCCCAATTCTTGGCTATCTGGATCCCCAGGTAACGAAAGTCCCTTGTTACCTTCCTCAACGGTAGGTCCTCTATTTCTCTACTCTGCTCCCCTGGATGCACCACAAACAACTCACTTTTCCCCATGTTCAATTTATACCCTGAAAAATCCCCAAACTCCCCAAGTATCCGCATTATTTCTGGCATCCCCTCCGCCGGGTCTGCCACATATAGTAACAAATCGTCCGCATACAAAGATACCCGGTGTTCTTCTCCTCCTCTAAGTACTCCCCTCCACTTCTTGGAACCCCTCAACGCTATCGCCAGTGGCTCAATCGCCAGTGCAAACAATAATGGGGACAGAGGGCATCCCTGCCTTGTCCCTCTATGGAGCCGGAAATATGCAGATCCCCGTCCATTCGTGACCACGCTCGCCATTGGGGCCCTATACAACAGCTGCACCCATCTAACATACCCCTCTGCAAAACCAAATCTCCTCAACACCTCCCACAAATAATCCCACTCCACTCTATCAAATGCTTTCTCGCCATCCATCGCCACTACTATCTCCGTTTCCCCCTCTGGTGGGGGCATCATCATTACCCCTAACAGCCTCCGTATATTCGTGTTCAGCTGTCTCCCCTTCACAAACCCAGTTTGGTCCTCGTGGACCACCCCCGGGACACATTCCTCTATTCTCATTGCCATTACCTTGGCCAGGATCTTGGCATCTACATTTAGGAGGGAAATAGGTCAACAGGACCCGCATTGTAGCGGGTCCTTTTCCTTCTTTAAGAGAAGCGATATCATTGCTTCAGACATAGTTGGGGGCAGTTGTCCCCTTTCCTTTGCCTCATTAAAGGTCCTCGTCAATACCGGGGCGAGCAAGTCCACATATTTTCTATAGAATTCGACTGGGAATCCATCCGGTCCCGGGGCCTTTCCCGCCTGCATGCTCCTAATTCCTTTCACCACTTCTTCTACCTCGATCTGTGCTCCCAGTCCCACCCTTTCCTGCTCTTCCACCTTGGGAAATTCCAGCCGATCCAAAAAGCCCATCATTCTCTCCCTCCCATCCGGGGGTTGAGCTTCATATAATTTTTTATAAAATGTCTTGAACACTCCATTCACTCTCTCCGCTCCCCGCTCCATCTCTCCTTCCTCATCCCTCACTCCCCCTATTTCCCTCGCTGCTCCCCTTTTCCTCAATTGGTGTGCCAGCAACCTGCTCGCCTTCTCCCCATATTCGTACTGTACACCCTGTGCCTTCCTCCATTGTGCCTCTGCAGTGCCCGTAGTCAGCAAGTCAAATTCTACATGTAGCCTTTGCCTTTCCCTGTACAGTCCCTCCTCCGGTGCTTCCGCATATTGTCTGTCCACCCTCAAAAGTTCTTGCAGCAACCGCTCCCGTTCCTTACTCTCCTGCTTCCCTTTATGTACCCTTATTGATATCAGCTCCCCTCTAACCACCGCCTTCAGCGCCTCCCAGACCACTCCCACCTGGACCTCCCCATTATCATTGAGTTCCAAGTACTTTTCAATGCACCCCCTCACCCTTAGACACACCCCCTCATCTGCCATTAGTCCCATGTCCATTCTCCAGGGTGGGCGCCCTCCTGTTTCCTCCCCTATCTCCAAGTCTACCCAGTGTGGAGCGTGATCCGAAATGGCTATAGCCGTATACTCCGTTCCCCTCACCTTCGGGATCAACGCCCTTCCCAGCACAAAAAAGTCTATTCGCGAGTAGACTTTATGGACATAGGAGAAAAACGAAAACTCCTTACTACTAGGTCTGCTAAATCTCCACGGGTCTACACCTCCCATCTGCTCCATAAAATCTTTAAGTACCTTGGCTGCTGCCGGCCTCCTTCCAGTCCTGGACTTCGACCTATCCAGCCCTGGTTCCAACACCGTATTAAAATCTCCCCCCATTATCTGCTTTCCCATCTCTAGGTCCGGAATGCGTCCTAGCATCCGCCTCATAAAATTGGCATCATCCCAGTTCGGGGCATATACGTTTACCAAAACCACCGTCTCCCCCTGTAGTTTGCCACTCACCATCACGTATCTGCCCCCGTTATCCGCCACTATAGTCTTTGCCTCGAACATTACCCGCTTCCCCACTAATATAGCCACCCCCCTGTTTTTCGCATCTAGCCCCGAATGGAACACCTGCCCCACCCATCCTTTGCGTAGCCTAACCTGGTCTATCAGTTTCAGGTGCGTTTCCTGTAACATAACCACATCTGCCTTAAGTTTCTTAAGGTGTGCGAGTACCCGTGCCCTCTTTATCGGCCAGTTCAGCCCTCTCACGTTCCACGTGATCAGCCGGGTTGGGGGGCTTCCTACCCCCCCCCCCCCCCCTTGTCGATTAGCCATCCCCTTTTTCCAGCTCCTCACCCGGTTCCCACGCAGCTGTATCTCCCCCAGGCGGTGCCCCCCCGCCCATCCCCTTCCATACCAGCTCCCCCCTCTCCCCAGCAGCAGCAACCCAGTAATTCCCCCCTCCCACCCCCCCCGCTAGATCCCCCGCTAGCGTAATTACTCCCCCCATGTTGCTCCCAGAAGTCAGCAAACTCTGGCCGACCTCGGCTTCCCCCCGTGACCTCGGCTCGCACAGTGCGACGCCCCCTCCTTCCTGCTTCTCTATTCCCGCCATGATTATTATAGCGCGGGAACCAAGCCCGCGCTTCTCCCTTGGCCCCGCCCCCAATGGCCAACGCCCCATCTCCTCCACCTCCCCTCCTCCCCCCATCACCACCTGTGGAAGAGAGAAAAGTTACCACATCGCAGGATTAGTACATAAAACTCCTCTTTTCCCCCCTTTTTAACCCCCCTCTTCGCCCCCCACATTCGCCCCACCACTTTGTTCAAACTTCCTTTTTAATAACCCGCTCATTCCAGTTTTTCTTCCACAATAAAAGTCCACGCTTCATCCGCCGTCTCAAAGTAGTGGTGCCTTCCTCGATATGTGACCCACAGTCTTGCCGGTTGCAGCATTCCAAATTTTATCTTCTTTTTATGAAGCACCGCCTTGGCCCGATTAAAGCTCGCACTCCTTCTCGCCACCTCCGCACTCCAGTCTTGATAAACGCGGATCACCGCGTTCTCCCATTTACTGCTCCGAGTTTTCTTTGCCCATCTAAGGACCATTTCTTTATCCTTAAAACGGAGGAATCTCACCACTATGGCTCTGGGAATTTCTCCTGCTCTCGGTCCTCGCGCCATCACTCGGTATGCTCCCTCCACCTCCAACGGACCCGCCGGGGCCTCCGCTCCCATTAACGAGTGCAGCATCGTGCTCACATATGCCCCGACGTCCGCTCCCTCCACACCTTCAGGAAGACCAAGAATCCTCAGGTTGTTCCTCCTTGCATTGTTCTCCAGTGCCTCCAACCTTTCCACACATCGTTTCTGATGTGCCTCATGCATCTCCGTCTTCACCACCAGGCCCTGTATGTCGTCCTCATTCTCGGCTGCCTTTGCCTTCACGACCCGAAGCTCCCGCTCCTGGGTCTTTTGTTCCTCCTTTAGCCCTTCGATCGCCTGTAGTATCGGGGCCAACAGCTCTTTCTTCATTTCCTTTTTGAGCTCTTCCACACAGCATTTCTCGGCATCCATCGCCACTACTATCTCTGTTTCACCCTCTGGTGGGGCCATCATCATTACCCCTAACAGCCTCCGTATATTCGTGTTCAGCTGTCTCCCCTTCACAAACCCAGTTTGGTCCTCGTGAACCACCCCCGGGACACATTCCTCTATTCTCATTGCCATTACCTTGGCCAGGACCTTGGCATCCACATTTAGGAGGGAAATTGGTCTGTAGGACCCACATTGTAGCGGGTCCTTTTCCTTCTTTAAGAGAAGCGATATCGTTGCTTCAGACATAGTCGGGGGCAGTTGTCCCCTTTCCTTTGCCTCATTAAAGGTCCTCGTCAGTACCGGGGCGAGCAAGTCCAAATATTTTCTATAGAATTCGACTGGGAATCCGTCCGGTCCCGGGGCCTTTCCCGTCTGCATGCTCCTAATTCCTTTCACCACTTCTTCTACCTCGATCTGTGCTCCCAGTCCCACCCTTTCCTGCTCTTTCACCTTGGGAATTTCCAGCCGATCCAAAAAGTCCATCATTCTCTCCCTCCCATCCGGGGGTTGAGCTTCATATAATTTTTTATAAAATGTCTTGAACACTTCATTCACTCTCTCCGCTCCCCGCTCCATCTCTCCTTCCTCGTCCCTCACTCCCCCTATTTCCCTCGCTGCTCCCCTTTTCCTCAATTGGTGTGCCAGCAATCTACTCGCCTTCTCCCCATATTCATACTGTACACCCTGTGCCTTCCTCCATTGTGCCTCTGCAGTGCCTGTAGTCAGCAAGTCAAATTCCACATGCAGCCTTTGCCTTTCCCTGTACAATCCCTCCTCCGGTGCTTCCGCATATTGTCTGCCCACCCTCAAAAGTTCTTGCAGCAACCGCTCCCGTTCCTTACTCTCCTGCTTCCCTTTATGTGCCCTTATTGATATCAGCTCCCCCCTAACCACCGCCTTCAACGCCTCCCAGACCACTCCCACCTGGACCTCCCCATTGTCATTGAGTTCCAAGTACTTTTCAATACATCCCCTCACCCTTAGACACACCCCCTCATCCGCCATTAGTCCCATGTCCATTCTCCAGGGTGGGCGCCCTCCTGTTTCCTCCCCTATCTCCAAGTCCACCCAGTGTGGGGCGTGATCCGAAATGGCTATCGCCGTATACTCCGTTCCCCTCACCTTCGGGATCAATGCCCTACCCAGCACAAAAAAGTCTATACGCGAATAGACTTTATGGACATAGGAGAAAAACGAGAACTCCTTACTCCTAGGTCTACTGAATCTCCACGGGTCCACACCTCCCATCTGCTCCATAAAATCTTTAAGCACCTTGGCTGCTGCCGGCCTCCTTCCAGTCCTGGACTTCGACCTATCCAGCCCTGGTTCCAACACCGTGTTAAAGTCTCCCCCCATTATCAGCTTTCCCATCTCCAGGTCCGGAATGCGTCCTAGCATCCGCCTCATAAAATTGGCATCATCCCAGTTCGGGGCATACACGTTTACTAGAACCACCGTCTCTCCCTGTAGTTTGCCACTCACCATCACATATCTGCCCCCGTTATCCGCCACTATAGTCTTTGCCTCGAACATTACCCGCTTCCCCACTAATATAGCCACCCCCCTGTTTTTCGCATCTAGCCCCGAATGGAACACCTGCCCCACCCATCCTTTGCGCAGCCTAACCTGGTCTATCAGTTTCAGGTGCGTTTCCTGTAACATAACCACATCTGCTTTAAGTTTCTTAAGGTGTGCGAGTACCCGTGCCCTCTTTATCGGCCCGTTGAGCCCTCTCACGTTCCACGTGATCAGCCGAGTTGGGGGGCTTCCCACCCCCCCCCCCCCCCTTGCCGATTAGCCATCATCTTTTTCCAGCTTCTCACCCAGTTCCCACACAGCTGTATCTCCCCCAGGCGGTGCCCCCCCGCCCATCCTCTCCCGTACCCGCTCCCCCCTTTCCCCAGCAGCAGCAACCCAGTAATTCCCCCCTCCCAGCCCCCCCGCTAGACCCCCCGCTAGCGTAATTACTCCCCCCATGTTGCTCCCAGAAGTCAGCAAACTCTGGCTGACCTCGGCTTCCCCCCGTGACCACGGCTCGCACCGTGCGACGCCCCCTCCTTCCTGCTTCTCTATTCCCGCCATAATTATCATAGCGCGGGAGCCAAGCCCGCGCTTCTCCCTTGGCCCCGCCCCCCATGGCCAACGCCCCATCTCCTCTCCCTCCCCACCTCCCCCCATCACCCCCTGTGGGAGAGAGAAAAGTTACCACACCGCAGGATTAGTACATAAAACCCCTCTTCGCCCCCCACATTCGCCCCACCACTTTGTCCAAACGTTCTTTTTAATAATCCACTCATTCCAGTTTTTCTTCTACAATAAAAGTCCACGCTTCATCCGCCGTCTCAAAGTAGTGGTGCCTCCCTTGATATGTGACCCACAGTCTTGCCGGTTGCAGCATTCCAAATTTTATCTTCCTTTTATGAAGCACCGCCTTGGCCCGATTAAAGCTCGCCCTCCTTCTCGCCACCTCCGCACTCCAGTCTTGATAAACGCGGATCACCGCGTTCTCCCATTTACTGCTCCGAGTTTTCTTCGCCCATCTAAGGACCATTTCTCTATCCTTAAAACGGAGGAATCTCACCACTATGGCTCTGGGAGTTTCTCCTGCTCTCGGTCCTCGCGCCATAACTCGGTATGCTCCCTCCACCTCCAACGGACCCGCCGGGGCCTCCGCTCCCATTAACGAGTGCAGCATCGTGCTCACATATGCCCCGACGTCCGCACCCTCCACACCTTCAGGAAGACCAAGAATCCTCAGGTTGTTCCTCCTTGCGTTGTTTTCCAGTGCCTCCAACCTCTCCACACATCGTTTCTGATGTGCCTCCTGTATCTCCGTCTTCACCACCAGGCCCTGTATATCGTCCTCATTCTCGGCTGCCTTCGCCTTCACGACCCGAAGCTCCTGCTCCTGGGTCTTTTGTTCCTCCTTTAGCCCCTCGATCGCCTGTAGTATCGGGGCCTACAGCTCTTTCTTCATTTCCTTTTTTATCTCTTCCACGCAGCATTTCAAGAACTCTTGTTGTTCAGGGCCCCATGTGAAACTGCCACCTTCCGACGCCATCTTGGTTTTTGCTTGCCTTCCTTGCCGCTGTTCCAAAGGATCCGCTGCAATCCGGCCACTTTCCTCTCCTTTTTCCATCCGTGTCCAGGGGGAATTCCCTTCTGGTTTACCGCACGGTGTTTTTAGCCGTTAAAATTGCCGTTGGGGCTCCTATCAAGAGCCCAAAAGTCCGTTCCACCGGGAGCTGCCGAAACGTGCGACTTAGCTGGTCATCGCCGCACCCGGAAGTCTCTCCACACAGCATTTCAACAACTCTTGTTGTTCAGGGCCCCATGTTAAACTGCCACCTTCCGACGCCATCTTGGTTTTTGCTTGCCTTCCTTGCCGCTGTTCTAAAGGATCCACTGCAATCCGGCCACTTTCTCCTTTTTTCATCCGTATCCAGGGGGGATTCCCTTCTGGCTTACCGCACAGTGTTTTTAGCCGTCAAAATTGCCGTTGGGGCTCCTATCAAGAGCCCAAAAGTCCTTTTCACCGGGAGCTGCCGAAACGTGCGACTCAGCTGGTCATCGCCGCACCCGGAAGTCGACCTCTCCTTTCCTGTTTCTAACCTCAGCCCATACTACCTCGGAAGAAGAGTCCCCATCTAGCATCCTCTCCACCCCGTAATACTGTTCTTGACTAGCAGCGCCACACCTCCCCCTCTTTTGCCTCCTTCTCTGAGCTTACTAAAACACCTAAACCCCTGAACCTGCAACAACCATTCCTGTCCCTGCTCTATCCATGTCTCCGAAATGGCCACAACATCGAAGTCCCAGGTACCAACCCATGCTGCCAGTTCCCCTACCTTATTTCATATACTCCTGGCATTGAAGTAGACACACTTCAAACCACCTACCTGAACACTGGCCCCCTCCTGCGAAGTCAAATCTGTGCTCCTGACCTCTATACTCTCAATCTCCCGTACCCTAAAACTACAATCCAGGTTCCCATGCCCCTGCTGCATTAGTTTAAACCCCCCCCAAAGAGCACTAACAAATCTCCCCCCCCAGGATATTTGTGCCCGTCAGGTTCAGATGTAGACCATCCTGTCTGTAGAGGTCCCACCTTCCCCAGAAAGAGCCCCAGTTATCCAGAAATCTGAATCCCTCCCGCCTGCACCATCCCTGTAGCCTCGTGTTTAATTGCTCTCTCTCCCTATTCCTCATCTCATTATCACGTGGCACGGGCAACAACCCAGAGATAACAACTCTGTTTGTTCTCGTTCTGAGCTTCCATCCTAGCTCCCTAAAAGCCTGCCTGACATCCTTGTCCCCTTTCCTACCTATGTCGTTAGTGCCAATGTGGACCACGACTTGGGGCTGCTCCCCCTCCCCCTTAAGGACACGGAAAACACGATCCGAGGCATCAAGTACCCTTGCACCTGGGAGGCAACATACCAAACGTGAGTCTCTCTCGCTCCCACAAAATCTCCTATCTGTGCCCCTGACTATCGAGTCCCCAATTACTAATGCTCTGCTCCTCTCCCCCCTTCCCTTCTGAGCAACAGGGACAGACTCCGTGCCAGAGGCCCGTACCCCATGGCTTACCCCTGGTAATTCGCCCCCCCCACAAGTATACTTGTTACTCAGGGGAACGACCGCAGGGGATCCCTGCACTGACTGTTTCTTCCCAGTCCCTCTTACAGTTACCCATCTATCTCCAATCTTTGGTGTAACTAATTCCCTGAAGCTGCTATCTATGACCCCCTCTGCCTCCCGAATGATCCGAAGTTCATCCAACTCCAGCTCCAGTTCCCTAACTCGGTCTTGGAGGAGCTGGAGATGGCTGCACTTCCTGCAGGTAAAATCAGCAGGGACACTAACGGCATCCCTCACCTCAAACATCCTGCAGGAGGAACATTGCACTACCTTCCCTGCCATCCCTCTAACTTCCAACCAAGTTCTGGTCAATAAAAAAATAAAAAAATAATATAATATGGCACTTACCTCACACCAATGGGTCTTATTATTAGGTTAGAGGAGGAGGGCGGGTGGGAGACACTACACGTGTAGTGTCTCGGGTTTCCTCTCCACCAGAATCTATTGGTTGGGGTGGGGGGGGGGGGGGGGGCGGGGGGAACCTTCCCAGAAGTCTGCGGGTCGAACTTCCGGTTCCCGCCTTATATTAAAAAAAATAAAAAATAAAACAGAAAAGAAGAACAGAATCGGGACCAGGTAAGTGTTTTTAAATCAAAAACTTACCTCCCGACAGGCCCCTGCACTCTGCTCCCGCCGAAATTCTGAGGACTGCTCCTGTAAGGCAAGTGTTTTTAAATCAAAACCTTACCTCCCGACAGGCCCCTGCACTCTGCTCCCGCCGAAATTCTGAGGACTGCTCCTGTAAGGCAAGTGTTTTTAAATCAAAACCTTACCTCCCGACAGGCCCCTGCACTCTGCTCCCGCCGAAATTCGGGAAATTCTATCCCATGTGGTCATACCACTCCTTTTAGGGTGTGGAAGATGTTTGGACCATTCGTCGTTTCTTTCATGGTCTGCTGGTTCATGAATCCAATGATGACCATATATGGTTCGAGTGATAGTTTCACCTTCTTCTATTTTTTTGCTTCCGAATCTAACCCGTTTGCGTTTTAAAGGGGCTAGTCGAATTAATTTAGTGTTTTGCATTGTAGGAAAATCTGTTAAATCACTATCTTCATCTGATTCAACAGGCAAATGAATTTTAGATTTTATTGTAGTCCTGATACTTGATCTCGGCTGTGCATTTGCCGATTCTGCCACTGGGGCTGCTTGCTGAGTGTGTGCAATTTGTTCAGCTGCTGGCCGAATCTGAGCTGTGGTTTGCTTTAAATTCTGAGCTGTAAGACTGTCTGTCAGGATTTTGCAGTGTCCTGTTAAATTGTTCATGTCTCCCTTAAAACACATCTTTCTTAGATTAACTTGCAATTTTCAAGTTCAATTCGCTCAGTTTTTGATTGCAACTGTTGGTATTTTGACTCCACTTCAAAAATTTGATGATCCAATTCGGCTATTTGAAAAGATAGCTGCTGGACTTTAGAGGCTTTGTTTTCCAATTCTGTTCTAATTTCATCATAATGCTCAAGTTTGGATTTTGCATCTCGTAATTCCTCAACAACTGCAATTAGTTGATCTTTAGTGGACTTAAGCTCATGATCACTTTTATTTTTAATAGTTATTTCTTGCTGTCTGCGTATTTGTCCCATAATTGCCAGGAACCATTTTGCACGTTCCGTACCGTGCAATCGTGTGCATTTTCCCCATGCTCTCTTGATATTATCGAAGGACCACTGTCCTCTGGGGATATCATACTTTGATTCAATTTTTCTTGAGATTTCACATGGATCAAATTGTCTACGAATGAAAGACCCCAAATCTCCCAACATATTTTCAATAGAGACATCTGGTACCCCACTACCTCCTTTGGATGTCGTGGGGAGTAATTTTCTGCCTGCTAAAGGCTCTGAATCTATCTTAGGATCTGGATCAGCCATAAATTCAACCTTTCACCTAACTTTTTCTAGGTCGCTGACTGTGTGTAGGCTGTGTTAGTCTCAACAACCAGCACCTATTTGATTTAACACAGTCTATAAAAATGTCCTTTTCAGGGGTCGAAGCACTGATTGATACGGCTTTAAGACTTTTAATGGGTGAAAAAGATATTCCTTACCCTAGTCTAGCCATGGGTCCTGGCTGGCTCCTCCGATTATTGCCGAAGCTCCCGAACCTCTCCGATGTCGTCCCATCTCATCTCAGAACTCCTCCCCTCCTGGCTGGCTCGCCAAGTTGATAGATCTACCATGCGGTTTTAGTAGCACTTTGCGATTACTAGAACTCAGTAGAAATTTAAGTTAAAACTTCTCAGGTGCAAATAAGAACTGTTTTATTTGTCTTCTATTGGTTGCAATCGTAAATCATTTAAAAGGCAATTCGTAGACAATTGAAAACTTTCAAAGAATCACAGAAATTATCTTCTTGCTTAGGCAAACAGCTCGCAATAACTTTAGAAGTCAAAGTCTGAAAATGAAATATGAAGACAGGGAAACAGTAATATTTCAGATCAAAGTTTAGATGATTCATGAAGGAGAGAGAAATCCAGCTGATGATCCAGCTCCAGTTAAAATGGCCGACTGAAACTTCACAATTATATTGTATCATATCTGTCTTTAGCCATCTAATTACACCCCAATATAATCCTAATTGGTTTGGGTTAGACTCAAACACATCTGATTTGACGGCAAGCCATCCATCTTTAATATGCAACATTAGTTTTAATTGTTTCGTGTCTACATACTTATGTCTGTTAAGGAATGCAATATTGTGCTGTTATCAAGACCAGTTTGAACTGGTCATTTCCTGACCTAGCTGTTATAACAATAGAGCCTTCATGTTACTGTGTCGTTGCTATACTGTTGCTGTGGAGCCTGCCCTGTCCTTGGACACTGTCTTGAAAAATGTATTCATTAGTTCAGTTAAAGTGTTTGTTTTAATCTCTACTGCTTTTGCATGTATCAGGTTCTTTTGTGTTTCTATTGTTTTTATGTTGTACTGTCGTGCTAGAATAATGGAATAGTAAAGTGAATTATGCTGTGTTATGCTGTTTTGAAAGCTGTATGTTTTGAGATGACCTGAGGTTATGAGAGTGTTGAAATCCTTAATTTAAAATGGGTAAAACTGGGGCTTAATATTTATCCTAAATACCTATCTTTTACCTATCAGGTGTATTAGGAAATAGTTGACTTCTCCATCTACATCTATGAAAACTTTACTTAGTTTCTTACTTTATGACTCCATCTTTTTTTTGAATAAGGGTGTTCCAATCTTCTGGAACCTTTCTCACATCGAGGGAATTTGCGAATATTATAACCAATAGATCCACTGTCGATGCTGCATCTTCCTTTAAGACCCTAAGACGTAGGCCATCAGGCCCTGGGGACTTGTCTGCCTTCACTGTTAATAGTTTGTTTAGAACCTTTTCCCTACCAATGATAATTGTTCTAAGTTTCTACCTTTCTATTACCTCTGCAATACCTGTTACAATTGGGATGGTACTAATATCTTCCACTGTGAAATCTGAGGCAAAACATTGATTTAGCATCTCTGCCATTTCTGTGTTCTCCACTATTAACTCCCTGGTCCTGGGACCAACATTCACTTCAGTTACTCTCTCCCTTTTCATATACTTATGGAAGCTTTGCTTTTCCTTTTTTATATTTTGCACTATGGTATTGGCACAAGATGAATTGCTCTTCAGAGAGCCAGCAAATGCACGGTGGACTGAATGGTCTCCTTCTATGCTGCTTTATGTTCAAATTCCACCTTGTTGATGTAGTACATGGGCCGGAATTCTCCGGCCATTGGGATTCTCTGTTTCCATTGGCAATGCATCCCCGCCTGTGGATTTCCCGGCAGTGTGGGGTGGCTTCAATGGAAAATTCTATTGACAAGCGGCGGGAGTAGAGAATCCCACCACCAGCAAACGGCACGTCGCAGAGAAACATGAGGCTGGGGGACTGGAGAATCCAGCCCATGATGTGAGATTGGCCAACACCAATGTGGCAGTTATCCCTGGCAGTCTTATGGGTATTTTTCGGCTCTTGGATATGTGTAGAAATAAATCTCTCAAGGACAGTATCCAGAAGATGTGGAACTATTGGATGTTGGAAGGTGAAAAAGCACAGAGGCAGAAGTACGTAAGCACCCTCGGTGGCACCATTGTGCTAATGGGTCATAGACACTGTGGAATGAATTTGATTCAATATTGTCAAAAATCATTTCTAAAGTTAGGAAAATCAAATGCGCTCAACAGTATTGAGGACAATTACTTATGGACTGATGATTTTGAAGTTACTACCAATGATGATGATGGTGACTAGAAACATCCATACAATAATGTTATACAACCGGGTGATTAGGACAAATTGTTTGGTGATTCAGATGGTGGTGAACAGAGTGATATTGAAGGATATCAATGTGAAATGTTGTGAGTTATTACCTGTATTACTCTGCTTCTGATGTACCAGTTGAATGCATGGACCAATTCCTTATTGTCATGTGAGAGTACCTTTAAGAAATGGGTGGTTTATAAATGGGTATGTATATAAATATTTGTAGTGAGAGTACCTTTAAGAAATGGGTGTTTACGACTGCAGTGATGTCAGAGAGTGGGTGGAGCTGGGCTGCCTGTCAAATTTTTACTTTCGTTTTAGGCTGTTTGCTGCAGTGTGTGTTTTAGGTTTTTTTGAGTGTTGGAGCTGAAGCCAGACCAAGCAGGTGTACTGATGATCTCTCTGCCCTGAAAAGACTATCTCTTGGTCATTTGGTGAATTCATAATTATAAATGTTCTGAGTAGTGACTTTAACCTAACGTGCTTCTGTTAAAGATTATGGTTTTTTGTAAGTCTTCTGGATGTTAAAAGGGCAGCGTATGCATTACTTAGTGTTGTATTCTTTGGGGGTTGTATTTGAATTGATGGTTGCTAAGATGTTCACTGTATGTCTTAAAAAGGCTAACTTGAGTTAATAGAATAAACATTGTTTTGCTTTAAAAAATACTTTTTGATTTCTGCTGTACCACACCTGTAGAGTGGGCTGTGTGCTCCCCATACCACAATCTATTAAAAGTTGTGGGTCAGGTGAACTCCATGATACACTTTGGAGTTCTCTAAACCCTGACCCATAATATTATTTACAATGTCAGGATTTTTATTGCATTCGATGAAATGTGTGCGGATAGTTTGTAATGTCGTAACATCTTATAAAATAAAGGTTCACTCAGATCCTACTTTGGTCTTTCTTTCAGGCTGCCTATGGGCCCAAATCAAGCATGCATATCAATCCCTCAAAGATATTACTGATCCAAAAGTTGATCCTTATGCTTAAAATGTTGGTCTCAAAAATTCAACGTTTATGCAGCTACAGAAGGCAATAACAGAATACAACACTCCTGCACTGGTTAAAAGATTTTAAAAAAAAATTTAAAGTACCCAATTCTTTTTTTTCCAATTAAGGGGCAATGGAACATGGCCAATCCACCTACTCTGCACATCTTTTGGGTTGTAGGGGTGAGACCCACGTAGACACGGGAGAATGTACAAACTCCACACGGCCAGTGACCCGGGCCGGGATCGAACCCGGGTGCTCAGCGCCGTGAGGCAGCAGTGCTAACCACTGCACCATTGTGCCACCCCTTGTTAAAAGGTAAATCAGTTGTGCAGAAAATCTGCAGTGATCAGTGGGCAGCACGGTGGCACAGTGGTTAGCACTGCTGCCTCACAGCACCAGGGACCAGGGTTCAATTCTGGCCTTGGGTCATTGTGTGGAGTTTGCACTTTCATCCCGTGACTGTGTGGGTTTCCTCCCACAGTCCAAAGATGTGCAGTTTACATGGATTGGCCATGCTAAATTGCCCCTTAGTGTCCAAAAGAAATGATGTCTAGGTTAGGTTAAGAGTTTTTGGGATAGGATGGGGTACTGAGCTTGGGTGGAGTGCTCTTTCAGAGGGTCGGTGCAAACTTGATGGGCCAAATGGCCTCCTTCTGCTCCTTCTGCAAATCTATGATTCTGTGATCAATGATCCAAATCTCACTCAAACACACTTCAGGTTGAGAGATAATCTTTCCCTTAGCATTTCATAGTTACAGGGAGAAAAGTGGCATTGGTGAATGTTAAAATATCAGTGCCAATGTTTTGGAAGTCTAAGAGAGTGGTCTTTAGTGATGCAGTGGACACAAGAGGAAGCTGAACTCTAGAATAACTGGATGTATGAGCCCAGACTTCCTGACTCCTTGTTAACATGGAGAGCTGGAATGTGTAACCACAGTCTGAGGATCAATTAGCAAGGTGGAGTATTGTTGCGCAGCATTCACGTAAATTGCGACCATGCAGAATTGGGACAAATTATTTGGTGATTCAGATGGTGAAGGGAGTGATATTGAAGGATATCAACATAAAGTGTTGTGAGTTATTACCTGTATTACTCTGCTTCTGATGGGCCAGTTGAATGCATTGACCAATTCCTTATATACAATGTCAGGATTTTTATTGCATTCAATGATTTTCCAAAGATATTTTATCACCTCTCATTTCCTCCACTTCATACCTTCAAGGATCACAACTACTTTAAATTGGCTCAGTGTGCCTGATATTTGGGAATTTTCGCAGTTTTGCAGGGGTGGGGGTGCGATGGGTGTTCCTTGATGTGCAGAGGAAAGCAACAGAAAGATATGAAACACACATGTCACATGTAGTAACAATTTAGCTCAGGGTTTTGGATTCCAGAGCTTCATTCTCATTGTTACCATCTGAACCCTGACAAATCCTCACTGTCAACAGGGGTGGTACCAGGGGATTGGAGAGTGGCGAATGTCGTGCCCCTGTTCAAAAAAGGGACTAGGGATAACCCTGGGAATTACAGGCCAGTTAGTCTTACTTCGGTGGTAGACAAAGTCATGGTAAGGGTACTGAAGGATAGGATTTCTGAGCATCTGGAAAGACACTGCTTGATTAGGGATAGTCAGCATGGATTTGTGAGGGGTAGGTCTTGCCTTACAAGTCTTATTGAATTCTTTGAGGAGGTGACCAAGCATGTGGATGAAGGTAAAGCAGTGGATGTAGTGTACTTGGATTTTAGTAAGGCATTTGATAAGGTTCCCCATGGTAGGCTTCTGCAGAAATTAAGGAGGCATGGGATAGTGGGAAATTTGGCCAGTTGGATAACGAACTGGCTAACCGATAGAAGTCAGAGAGTGGTGGTGGATGACAAATATTCAGCCTGGATCCCAGATACCAGTGGCGTACCGCAGGGATCAGTTCTGGGTCCTCTGCTGTTTGTGATTTTCATTAATGACTTGGATGAGGGAGTTGAAGAGTGGGTCAGTAAATTTGCAGACGATACGAAGATTGATGGAGTTGTGGATAGTGAGGAGGGCTGTTGTCGGCTGCAAAGAGACATAGATAGGATGCAGAGCTGGGCTGAGAAGTGGCAGATGGAAAAGTGTGAGGTTGTCCATTTTGGAAGGACAAATATGAATGTGGAATACAGGGTTAACGGTAGAGTTCTTGGCAATGTGGAGGAGCAGAGAGATCTTGGGGTCTATGTTCATACATCTTTGAAAGTTGCCACTCAAGTGGATAGAGCTGTGAAGAAGGCCTATGGTGTGCTAGCGTTCATTAACAGAGGAATTGAATTTAAGGGCCGTCAGGTGATGATGCAGCTGTACAAAACTTTGGTAAGGCCACATTTGGAGTCCTGTGTACAGTTCTGGTCGCCTCATTTTAGGAAGGATGTGGAAGCTTTGGACAAGGTGAAAAGGAGATTTACCAGGATGTTGCCTGGAATGGAGAGTAGGTCTTACGAGGAAAGGTTGAGGGTGCTAGGCCTTTTCTCATTAGAACGGAGAAGGATGAGGGGCGACTTGATAGAGGTTTATAAGATGATCAGGGGAATAGATAGAGTAGACAGTCAGAGACTTTTTTCCCCGGGTGGAACAAAGCATTACAAGCGGACATAAATTTAAAGTGAATGGTGGAAGATATAAGGGGGATGTCAGAGGTAGGTTCTTTACCCAGAGAGTAGTGGGGGCATGGAATGCACTGCCTGTGGAAGTAGTTGAGTCGGAAACATTAGGGACCTTCAAGCAGCTATTGGATAGGTACATGGATTACGGTAAAATGATATAGTGTAGATTTATTTGTTCTGAAGGGCAGCACGGTAGCATTGTGGATAGCACAATTGCTTCACAGCTCCAGGGTCCCAGGTTCGATTCCGGCGTGGGTCACTGTCTGTGCGGAGTCTGCACATCCTCCCCGTGTGTGCGTGGGTTTCCTCCGGGTGCTCCGGTTTCCTCCCACAGTCCAAAGATGTGCAGGTTAAGTGGATTGGACATGATAAATTGCCCTTAGTGTCCAAAATTGCCCTTAGTGTTGGGTGGAGGTGTTGACTTTGGGTCGGGTGCTCTTTCCAAGAGCCGGTGCAGACTCAATGGGCCGAATGGCCTCCTTCTGCACTGTAAATTCAATGATAATCTATGATTAATCTAGGACAAAGGTTCGGCACAACATCGTGGGCCGAAGGGCCTGTTCTGTGTTGTATTTTTCTATGTTCTATGTTCTAAATGTTGATGCCTTATTAACTAGACGTGTTTTGAAGTCTAGCTGAGCTGAGGGAGTTCAAAATAGGTGAGACCACAAAAGAGATCAAGGAGAGATAGATGGCCAGAATCACAAGCACCAGTTGCTCTTGTGACTTTGACCAGTTTCAGCCTGAGCACATTACTGGGGTAGATTGGAGGATCTTGAATAAGTAGAAATGATTGTGATGCCGGCCTAGGTATGAGGCAATATTCCATTCCAAAGTTGGAGATAGGCTAGCAGTTGAAAAGGGTACAAGACATTGTCAGTCTATGCAGTGAAAGTTATAAATCAAATCAAACTGTGATTGTGCTATGTCATCCTGTTGTAATGCATGACTCAACCTAGAATGGTGCTGGCTTTTATTTCTCCGAGTATGCATGAATGTATCTTCACATTGCGAATGGCCATAATTGAACGCATTGAGTAATCTGTTTTCTCTTGGGGAGATATGCATTATGTCACACAGATGGCTAGACTTACTTCCTCCTTTTGTCTAATAGGTTCATGAACCATTGCCAGAACTACATTAGTGAGACATCCTATACATTTCAGGCTTTTAAACTTTTCTCTATCACTGGGTATCATTGGACGTGGCGGCAGTCCCTCAAGATCGAGGATGATGTCCTTCAGGCTTGGTGAGTCGTCAGGTGACTGAGGAGCCCAATTCTGGATCCACACGTTCTTCCGCAGTGGGGGCACTTTGTTGCATGGTGGAATGGAATTGGCAGCCCCATGTTGGCTTCCCTCCCCTTCCGATGCCACCGCCGTTCTGTTTCGAAATGGTTTGCGCCTTGATGAACCAGGTGGAGCCGTGCCGAGTCATCTTCAGCTGCCTCCTCCCAGTCAGTGGTGTTAATGTCTCTGTGCTTTAGTGCAGCCTTGAGCGTATCCTTATACTTTTTCCTTTGGCCTCCTTAGAGTGTGAGCCAATGGAGAGCAGGGAGGAGAGAGCCTGCCGAGGGAGACGGTTTCCGGATATCCGAATGCAATGGCCCATCCATCAGAGTTGATTCCGCAGGAGCCGGGTTTCGCTGCTGATAAACACAGCTCCACAGAGGACGCTAGCATTGGTTTGGCGGCCCTCCCATTTGACCGTTAGGAATCGATGCAAGCACCGCTGATGGAAGCTCTCAAAGTTCTTATTGTGGTGTTGATAGACAGTCCAGGTTTCACTACAGTGGAAGAGGGTAGTCAACACAACAGCCTAATAAACCCTTGTTGACTTCTAAAGTTACTGTTGTCAAAGGCATGTTGGCGCAGCTTCAAGAAGGCAGTGCTGATACAGTTGACTCAATGTTGAACTTCATCATAGATGGTAGTCCCTTGGGAAAGATGGCTGCTGAGATATGGGAAGTACTGCACATACTCCAGAGCCACTCATCTACATGGGGGTTGCTTATCTGATCTAGGGAAGGTTGGTGAAGGACCTTCATCTTGGCAATGTTTAAAAATATGCCAAGTCTCTTATAGGAAGTGCTGAAGAGGTCAGGGGTCCTTTGCATGTCCTGTACAGAATGAGCCATCAATGGTTGTACCAGTTTCTGTTCAAGCAAGCCTCATTCCGCACAGTACGTTATGGAGGGTGGGGAGGGGGCATGCGGCCTAGGTAGGGTGTTCTTTCAGAGGGTTGGTGCAGACACAATGGGCCGAATGGCCTCTTTCTGCACTGTAGGAATTCTATGGGTCAATTTATTTATATCAGAATCATTTATTTTTAATTTTTCCAATTGAGGGGCAATTTAGCGTGGCCAATCCACCTACCCTGCACATCTTTGGGTTGTGGGGGTGAGACCTACGAGACACAGGGAGAATGCGCAAACTCCACATGGAGAGTGGAAGGGGCCGGGATTGAATCCGGGTCCTTGTTGCCGTGAGGCAACAGTGCATATCAGAATCATTAACAATGGCAAAGAAAGAAAAATTTGAAATAACACAAGTCTTCATTTACAGGACAATGTTAAAAATGACTCCCTCGTCTTCTTGAAATTACCCAGAATCATGTTATACTAGGTAGGCAACCCATTTGTGCAGCACGATACATCAGCCATGCTATTGCAATCCAGTGAACATTACTGAATATTTACAGAGACACACTTTGAAGTATTCCATTGGAACTTTCTTCCCTCGGGTTCCAGTTACATCAGCCAAAACCACTTGCCACTGACATTTTCTTGGGGTTTGATACATGCTATTGGAACACAACAATCAATCAAAGGAAAATAATACAGAATCTTTTAATATTGTCCCGCAATATTATTAAGACCACCCCTAGGAATGTAATGAGAGAGTAAACACATCTCTGGAATCTATCAATTTTCTGTTTCCAAGGATGGCATGGTGGCACAGTGGTTATTGGGGGACAAAAAGAATTGGGTACTTTAAATTTATTTTTAAACATTCTGTTTCCAAATGTCTTAGCCAATTAAAATCCAAGTGAAACAACAATTAAGACACATTCTTGATTGATATCAACTGGTTAACAAACATGGTATAATCAAAACCAATGTCAAACTAAACTGCTGGCTTTAACAATAATCTGTGGATGAAGGTCAGCAGCCATCACCGATGGTATTGGGGGTCTTAATAATAATTATTGTCACAAGTAAGCTTACATTAACACTGCAATGAAGTTACTGTGAAAATCCCCTAGTCGCCACATTCCGGCGCCTGTTCGGGTACAGAGAGGGAGAATTCAGAATGTCCAAATTACCTAACAGCAAATCTTTCGGGACTTATGGGAGGAAACCGGAGCACCCGGAGAAAACCCACGCATACAAGGGGAGAACATGCAGACTCCGCACAGATAGTGACCCAAGCCGTGAATCAAACCCGGGTCCCTAGCGCTGTGAAGCAACAGTGCTAACCACTGTGCTACCGTGCTGCCTTTAAAGGATATTGGAGTACATAATGCAGAGGACATGATCTAATCATATTAACTGTGATGAAGATAAGGGACTCTATTGAAATGCAAATGATAACCTGAAGAATCAGGAAATAGCAATTAATATCATGGGCTGGATTCCCCGTTTTTGAGAGTAAGTACTCACGCCTTCAGGAAAGCTGTGGTCTTTTACACCAGGAAAACTGGCGTCAAAAGGCTATAGATTCATCGTTTTGCAGGGGGCCAGGAGACAGCCATCGTAGACCTCGCAGCTCTAGCTGCCGTTACGGCCACCCGCACTTCCAGGTCAGAGGCCACGCATGCACACGGCAGCGGCCTGCAGCGGTGCGCCGTGCTCCATGGCGGACTCAGCCCGCGGACCTGGACCGGCAAAATAGTGCCCCGCATCGGCCCCTCGCGCTCCCCGGACCGCCCGCGCACATTGAACCCAGCCCCAAATGGAGCACCCCCCCCCCCCCACCCCCCCACCCGCCAATCGGCCCTCTCCCGACTGTGGCGGCCCCGGACTGAGTCCGCAGCTGCCACGCTAGTATCCCGGACGGTGAGACCATGAGAAAACGACGCCATCGGAAATTCGGCCGGTCGGGGACGGAGCATCGCAGGGCGGGACTCAGGCATTGGCCCGAGGCGGTGGATACTCGGCACGCTGTATTCCATGAGTACACTAATTTTCGGGGCGGGGGGGAGAATTTGAAAACTGGCATTGCCTCCGATTTCGGCGCCAAAACCAATTCTCTGCCCTGCCTCCGAATACAATTTCGGCATCGGGGAGCGGCAAATCGAGCCCCATTAGTCTTGTGAGGAATTAATCTTCTTATAAGTAAGTTTATAAGTAACATTTCAAGATAATAGGATTCAAAGACATTTACTGACTTTCATAGGAATCCAGAATACAACAGTACAAACTGTTAAAAGCAACAACAATGTGTACTCATATAGCTCCTTTAATGTAATGAAATGTCCCAAGTCACTTCACAAGAGCATTATTAAAACATTGCATGTCACCAAGCCACGTAAGGAGATATTGCGCCGTATGACCAAAAGCCCGTCAAAGAGGTAGATTTTGAGAAATGCCTTAAAGGATAAAAGTGAGGGAGAGGGACGGAGAGCTGCAGGGGTATGGGTCTGGAAGAGATTTCAGAGATAGGGAGGGGCAAGGCCATGGAAGGATGTGAAAACAAGGGGCGGGATTCTCCGACCCTCCGCGCCGAAATCGCGCTTGGCGCAGGTGCGGAGAATTACCCAAAATAGGCCCCCACGCCGGCACGCGGTTCTCCGACGACTGGAGAACCGCTGCCATTCGTGCGCGCGTGATCGACGCGGCGCCGGTTGGGGGCCGTTGGAAAAGGCCCCCCCCCCCGGCGATTCTCCGCCCTCGACGGGCCGAGTGCCCGCTGAGCCCCGCCAGCGTGGTTCTAATGTGGTTCCAACCGGCGGGAACTCGGAGTTGTGGCTGAAGGGGGCGTTATGGTGGGGGTGGGCGTGGTGATCGGACACCAGGAGGGGGCCTCGATGACGGGCACGCCGCGATCGGGGGCCACCGATCGGCGGGCCAGCACGATCCGGGACCGACCTATCTTCCTCCGCGCGGGCACGCTGTGTGGCTCCACCATTACAGCGGCGCCTGCGCTGAGCTGGGTTGACGCGTGCATGCCCGGACCCGCTTGCGGCCGCCGTGCCCGTGCGTTGCCGCGCGATCTGTCCAGCAGTGCCCCGCTGGCAGCCAAAGCTGCAGGACGCATGCTGGAGGCCTGCTAGCCCCCTGGAGAATGGGGAATCACCTCAGACATTTGAGGAAAAGTCCAGAGTGATTCTCGCCCATTTTCCAGAGGGCGTGGGGACTTAGTCCCCCAAAGGGAGAATCCCGCCCAGGGATGAGAATCTTCAACTCAAGACTTTGCTTAACTGGGAGCCACTCAAGGTTAGACAGCACATGGGAGATGGAGAATAGGATTTGCTGTGAGTTAAGATAAAGCCAGCAGAGTTTGGATGACCTCACGTTCACGGATGATAGAAATTGGAAGACCAGCCATAAATGCATTGGAATAGTCAAGTCTTGTGTCTAATCACTACAAGCAAAGTTAAGATAATATGAATTGCAAGAGAATTCACCCATTATGGGCTCGATATTTTTGCCATATTGCGCTCGAGCAAGAGCACCACGCGATCAGAGAAGCCCGGGAGAGGCCTCAGCGGACTTACCGACAGCCTCCACGCCTCGTGGGGTTCACCCAAGTTCTACGAGACGTCAAAGTCAGAACTCTGCCCAAAGGGGGCGGAACCAAATGACGCTCACAGAAGTAGATCGTAAACCTACTTACGACCTACCTGCTAGAGATCCACCGACCTCCGTCGATTCTCCAGCCTCTCCAGGGAGACTGCAGTCCAGTGCCGTTCAGCACTGGTCCTCACAAACGTGGACCAGACGGAGCAGCACCAGGGGGTGGGGGGAGGAGCATTGCCTGGGTGCCAGGGTGGCACCCATTGCCAAGCTGGGAGGAGCATTGCCTGGGTGCTAGGGTGGCAGTGCAAGGGTGCCCGAGTGCCAGGGTGGCACTGCCAAGGGTCAGGGGCCGAGGGGGGCCATGCCCATTGTCGTGTTGGATGCTCTGCTACACAGACAAACCAACACGGTTGCAGATGGTACAACTCTGTTTTATTACTAACAATAATGACATCTGTAAACTTGTAACTGTGGTTCGTTCATTACCCTTTAACCTGTGGACCCAGCAGTAACACTATCTTGGAGAGGCACTCAGCACATGGTGCATGTCTGAGTGGCTTGCTGTGAGCTCTGTGCCCTGAGCCGTCTCCTGCTGGAATGAGCGGGAACTGTGGTGTTCCCCGTTTTATAGTGCGTGTGCCCTTGCTTGTGATTGGCTGTGATGTTGCGTGTGTGTTGATTGGTCCGTTGATCTGTCCATCAGTGTGTATGTATGTTTGTACCATGATGTTTATCTGAATATCATGACATCCCTCCTTTTTTACAAAAATATGTGCCTATGTGTTAATAAATATAGATGTGTACTGAGCGCAGCTGAATGTGTGTGTGCAATATCTACAACATGTACATGAGGCTAAACTATATACATAGGAAGGTGTCAGGTGCAACATAGCAACGAGGTTGTACCATAAACAAAACAAGTGTAAACATCAAGCATCAAAACAAACTCCTGTAACAACAAAAAGAGAAACATATTAACATTGTGGCATAAAACTTTAGTGAGTCCAATGTTCAAACAGGCTCATAAGTCCAGCCTGGTAGGTGGGCGATGAATTCGGGTTGACCGCCTCAAGGGTGGGTCAGGATCCATCGGCTGAGGAATGGGCCTGGCCACAGGCGACAGAGGAATGGGCGTGGTGGCAGGAAGCTCCACGAAGTCAACATCAGGAACAACAGGAGGGCGTGGCACTGGTGTATGATCACGTAGTGAGCGCGGAAGCAGGCGAAGAGCCTGGCGATTGCGCAGGCGAATGGAGCCATCAGGCATGCGAACCAGGAACGAGTGGGGAGCCACGTGTCGGAGATCTTCGGCAGTTGCCGAACAGCCACCCTCTGGTAGGTGGATGCGGACGTTGTCTCCAGGCGCCAAGGCAGGAAGATCAGTTGCCACCTTCTGCTGAGCACGCTGCTGTCGCATCCTTTGCAGTACTGGGGCATAGTCGGGTGTAGGAACAAGAATGGATGGCACAGTGGTCCTGAGGGCGTGACCCATCAACAGCTGGGCTGGTGAGAAGACAGTCGCTAGTGGGGCCGAGCGATAGGCCAGCAGGGCTAAACAGAAGTCAGATCCGGTATCAGCAGCCTTGCAGAGGAGCCGCTTGACGATATGAACGCCTTTTTCCGCCTTGCCATTTGACTGGGGATGCAGAGGGCTGGACGTCACGTGTGTGAAGCCATACGAAGCAGCAAAAGAAGACCATTCTTGGCTTGCAAAACAGGGCCCATTGTCCGACATGACAGTAAGCGGAATGCCATGGCGAGCGAAGGTTTCTTTGCACGCCCTGATGACACGGACGATGTCAAATCGTGCAGGCGTATGACCTCTGGATAATTCAAAAAGTAATCTATAATGGTGACGTAGTCCCTGCCAAGTGCATGAAAAAGGTCCACACCCACCTTCGCCCAGGGGGACGTCACCAACTCATGGGGCTGAAGCGTCTCATGGGGCTGCACCGGCTGAAACCTTTGGCAGGTGGGGCAGTTGAGCACCATGTTGGCAATGTCGTCGCTGATGCCCGGCCAGTAGACAGTTTCTCGGGCCCTCCGCCTGCACTTCTCAACCCTGAGATGGCCTTCGTGCAGTTGTTCGAGGACCAGCCTGTGCATGCTGTGTGGAATCACAATCCGGTACAACTTTAGGAGGACACCGTCAATGATGGCCAAGTCGTCCCGGACATTGTAGAATTGTGGGCACTGCCCCTTGAGCCACCCTTCCATCATGTGGCGCATCACACGTTGTAGAAGGGGGTCATCCGCAGTCTCCCGACGAATACGGGCCAGACTTGAATCATTAGCTGGCAGATTGGCCGATGTGAAGGCCACATGCACTTCGACCTGACAGACGAACCCCTCCGAATCGGGCGGTGTGCTCACTGCTCTGGATAGGGCATCCGCGATGATGAGGTCCTTTCCCGGGGTGTAGACCAGTTGGAAGTCGTACCTCCGGAGCTTGAGCAGAATGCGCTGGAGGCGAGGGGTCATCTCATTCAGGTCCTTTTGTATGATGCTGACCAGGGGGCGATGGTTGGTTTCCACGGTGAACTGAGGGAGAACTTTTCTTAAAGGGACCCTCACATGACACATAGAAACAATGCTGTATCCATCTCTGTGTATAGCGTTGGGGGAAGGGAGGGGTGTGATCGAGGGAGGAAACAGCAGGTGCACAGCACAGGGGAAGGGTGCTATCTGTGCCCCTGAATGGTGTTTTCTCAAGTTCTCCCAATATTGGGTCTTGCACCTCATTTCCATCAAACGAACCATTACTTCTGTTTGTAGAAAGCAGTTTGTCTAATTCATGATTATGAATTATGTTAAACTTGAGAACAACGTTAAAGGAATATGATTCTCAAAGATTGGAAAGACCATTTCTAAACCAGAGTACTTGGCTTGAGAAAGCACACATGAGCGTGGTTCTCCAGAGACACAATCTCCGTCATTGTTTTTTTTTGTTGAAAATTTAGTAATATATTTTCTGAAGAATGGAAATGATTTGAACAGTTGATTTCCTCAGTACCTACTTTGGGAGTAGAAAGACATCAGGAGGCTTGTTAAAAATTCATGTTGGGATAAAAGGCAATTTATCTATTCATCACCACCACAGAGTCCAATTATTCCACAAAAACAGCTTTCCCCATTTTCATATGGTGCGTAATTTATCATTCTTCGCAAAATAATGAATACTTCTTCCCTGCCTCCAGTGAAAAACATGCTCTCACCAGTTATGGGTTAGATGTTAGTTAAACAAATAAATTTCACAATATGTAGAAAAAGTGTACATTTGTACGTGCAGGAAATAAATGATTTCAATACATGTTTACTTCAGCAGTAAGAATCCTTCACTCTTTTGAACACTGACATACCTGCAGCCAATATATTGCAAACATTGTTATCATCAATACAACACTTGATTGCCATTCTAACCAACTCCATAAGTTGTGTTCTGACATTAAACCTCGAGTGGAATTTAAGCAATGCCAACTCTTCTTCCTCCAGGAGGCAAATTGTTTCATAAGACCATGAGACATAGGAGCAGAAGTAGGCCATTCGGGCCATCGAGTCTCCTCCGCCATTCAATGAGATCATGGCTGATTTGGTGTGATAATCCAAAATTCCACTTTTCCGCCTTATCCCCATAACCCTTGACTCCCTTACTGATTAAACATCTTTCTATCTCAGCCTTGAACACACTTTCAATGACCCAGCCTCTACAGCCCTTTATGGTAAAGAATTCTTCAGATTCACTACCCTCTGAGAGAAGACATTTCTCCTCATGTCTGTCTTAAGTGGGCGACCCCTTACTCTGAGATTATGCCATTTGGTGCTGGACTCTCCCACAAGGGGAAACAACCTCTCAGTATCTACCCTGCCAAGCCCCCCTGAGAATCCTATATGTCTCAATAACGTCACCTCTTATTCTTCTAAACTCCGCTGAGCGCAGGCTCAACCTACTCAATCTCTCCTCATGAGAAAATCCCTCCATACCCGGGATCAACCTGGTGAACATTCTCTGGACTGCCTCCAATGCCAGTATGATTTCTCTTAGATAAGGGGACAAAAATGTCCACGGTATTCCAGGTGTAGTCTAACTCGTTCCTACTATAGTTTTAGTAGAATTTCACTATTTTGCAGCTTTCATCTACCCATGATATGCCAAGCATTCAAATCTGACAGTGTGGTATGGCCGAAATTAATTTATTAATTTCATGGGATGTGGGCATTGAAGGCCAGCATTTGTTGCCCATCCCTAAATACCATTGAACTGTATGGCTTGCTCGGCTTGCTAGGCCACAGAGGGTCTAGCATGGATTATCTGTTCTCGCTGCTGTCAATGGGAAATTCCATTGAAAGAACCTCATGCTACCAGGAAACCCACTGGCAGGGGTGCATTGCCAGCGGTATCAGAGAATCTCGCCACCAGTGAACAACTGGAGAAATTGATTTATCAAAGTAAAGAGAAGGCAAATATGCCCAGGCTGGACTTCTCTACTCTCACGTAGTTAAGATGTATGAATTATTACACACACAGTTTCTATAGAATGTACCCCTTTGTTACAAAATATATCTACGATACCTGAACTCTGTAAGACTTCCCCTGTTCTCCAAACAACATCCAAATTGAATAAACAGCTATAGCTATCACACAATACAGGGATCATACTCAAATCTGGGAACCGTCTTTTCCTGGTCCAGCAAAGATATTAGCATCTGTGTATCTCAGGGACCTTCAGAATCGTCTATTTAAAAAAAATTAATTTAGAGTACCCAATTATTTTTTTTCCAATTGAGGGACAATTTAGCATGGCCAATCCATCTACCCTGCACATCTTTTTGGATTGTGGGAGTGAGATCCACGCAAACACGGGGAGAATGTGCAAACTCCTCACGGACAGTGACCCGGGGCCGGGATCGAACCCAGGTCCTCGCCGCTGTGAGGCAGCAGTGCTAACCACTGCGCCACCATGCCGTCCTTTCCCAATCATCCATAATCTGTTTCCTCTCCATTAACCATTCACACTTCATTATTATCTAAACGGCTGTTCTAAACTTGTTACCGGGAGAGACGCATACCAATTGAGGCCCTTTAAATCCAGTTTACTGATATCTCCAGGCTGATTAATGACACTGGTTAAAGGGGATTGTGCCCTCTCTGACATGAGTGAGCTGCTATTCTAAGGATTCAGTATTTTCAAGTAACTGAAAATTTGGGGATGTGCTTGTAAATCTGAAACCTGAACCATCTTTTAAATTGCCATATTTACACAATCACAAGTCTCTCCTATACCCTTTCTCACATATAATCCTTTGTTCACATACACTCTCATGGCAACAGGAGCTGGTTTAGCACAGTGGGCTAAACAGCTGGCTTGTAATGCCAGCAGCGCGGGTTCAACTCCCGTACCGGCCTCCCCAAACAGGCGCTGGAATGTGGCGACGCGGGACTTTTCACAGTAACTTCATTGAAGCCTACTTGTGACAATAAGTTATTATTATTATCTCACTCAATACCCTCACAATGTTTCTCACGCCCACAAAGCACCTTGTGACAGATACCAGAGAAGAATTTCCACCATTGCCTGGGAAGTGGAGAACTGTGTAGGTGGAAGGGGTTAATTTGTTTAAAATAGGAAAGCCGACCCCAAACCGCTTACAACAAGTTTAAATAGGGTTAGGGTCAGTGATGCACTATCAATTAGCACAAAGACGAGAGTAGTGAATAATCGAGGCTTTATTGAGTAAAGATGTGGTGCCTCCTGTAGCTGGAACCAGAATGGCTGCAGCACCGGCGAGCACACACATTTATACACCGCCTACTGGGCGGAGCCAGCAGGCAGGGATTTACCCATGTACCTCTATTATACGTGTCTTACCGTAATACATATAATACTGCTAGTGGTGACTACCACATTCACCCCCTGTTAAAAAAAAAGAGTTTGGTTGGGGTGGTGGAAAAGGAATTACAGGTTCATGCTGTCGGGGGCCTTGACCCTCCCCCGCGATCGCCTCAGTCCTGGTGGTGATGTGGGCACCGACTTGGTCACCTGTGACTCCGGGAGCGTGTTGTCCTCGGCTTCGTCACCCCTGAGTGGAACCAATGGGAGGATGGATCCTCCTGGAGCAGGGGCTGTGGTGAGGTTCGCTGGGGGAGGGTGAGTGGCGCAGGGGTGAATGAGGCAACGGGGGGGGGGGGGGGGGCGGTGTCAGGCTGGGGGCCGTGGGTGGAGATTCAGCGGGTGCCAGGTCCAGGAGGGAGACTGTGTCCTGGCGCCTGTCGGGGTATGCCACGTAGGCATTGTAGCGCACAAAGACTCACGAGAGATGAATAGAGATGAAGTCGATGAGGCTTTATTAAGTGTGACTTGTTCCCCGCAGTTCAGCAACAGACTGGCCTGCGGGGGAGAACTCCTGGTTCTTATACTCCGCCTTCAGGGCGGAGCTAGAGATCAACAGCCAACCAGGACCTGGGATCTGTCAGCCAATGACATCACGGCTTCACAGTCCCACATGACCCCTAATGCATACTACCACATTCACCCCTTGTTAAAAATGAACCCGGCGGGGTGGTGCTTCGCATGGTGGTAGGGGTTTACAAGGCTGGTCCTGGGAGGAAAAAAACTTTTGCATGTCATCACAGTGCCCTACACTGGGCTATGTACAGGGTTTTTTTTTGTTTTGAACTATTTACAGTATTCGTAAGAGGGAAAAAGGAAAAAAAATTCTCGTTAAAGTCCACAACATTCTAGTGTTACACCGATGCCACGAGTCGTTCGGGCGGTCTGGTCGTCCTTGTCAATCGCCTCAGCCCCGGAACCTGCCACTGTGAAACTGGGAGATTCCTGGACCGTAGGGCCAGTAGGACGGTCTTCCAGACCGTGCCGTTCTCCCTCTCTACTTGCCCGTTCCCCCTGGGGTTGTAGCTGGTCGTCCTGCTCGAGGCTATACCCTTGCTGAGCAGGAACTGGCGCAGCTCGTCACTCATGAAGGAGGACCCCTGTCGCTATGGACGTATGCGGGGCAACCGAACATTGTGAATATGGTGTTAAGGGCTTTAATGACTGTGGCCGCTGTCATGTCAGGGCAGGGGATGGCGAAGGGGAAACGGGAGTACTCATCCACCACGTTCAGGAAGTATGTGTTGCGGTCGGTGGAGGGGAGGGGCCCTTTGAAATCCAGACTGAGGCGTTCAAAGGGACGGGAGGCCTTGATCAGGTGCGCACTATCCGGCCTGAAAAAATGCGGTTTGCACTCTGCGCAGATGTGGCAGTTCCTTGTGACTGTACGGACCTCCTCCACGGAGTAGGGGAGGTTGCGGGACTTTATAAAATGGTAGAACCGAGTGACCCCCGGGTGGCAGAGGTCCTCGTGGAGGGTTTGGAGACGGTTAATTTGTGCGTTGGCACATGTGCCGCGGGATAGGGCATCGGACGGCTCGTTCAGCTTTCCGGGACGGTACAAGATCTCATAGTTGAAGGTGGAGAGCTCGATCCTCCACCTTAAGATCTTGTCATTTTTAATTTTGCCCCGCTGTGCATTATCGAACATGAAGGCTACTGACCGCTGGTCAGTGAGGAGAGTGAATCTCCTGCCGGCCAGGTAATGCCTCCAATGTCGCATAGCTTCCACTATGGCTTGGGCTTCCTTTTCCACTGAGGAGTGGCGGATTTCTGAGGCGTGGAGGGTTCGGGAGAAAAAGGCCACGGGTCTGCCCGCTTGGTTAAGGGTGGCCGCTAGAGCTACGTCGGAGGCGTCGCTCTCGACCTGGAAGGGGAGGGACTCGTCGATGGCGCGCATCGTGGCCTTTGCGATATCCGCTTTGATGTGGCTGAAGGCCTGGCAAGCCTCTGTCGACAGGGGGAAGGTCGTGGTCTGTATTAGGGGGCGGGCCTTGTCTGCGTACTGGGGGACCCACTGGGCGTAATATGAAAAGAACCCCAGGCAGCGTTTTAGGGCTTTGGAGCAGTGAGGGAGGGGAAATTCCATGAGGGGGCGCATACGTTTGGGGTCGGGGCCTATTATCCCATTGCGCACTACATATCCCAAGATGGCTAGCCGGTTTGTGCTAAAAACGCACTTGTCCTCGTTGTATGTGAGGTTCAAGGCTTTAGCGGTCTGGAGGAATTTTTGGAGGTTGGCGTCGTGGTCCTGCTGATCGTGGCCGCAGATGGTTACGTTGTCGAGATACGGGAACGTGGCCTGCAACCCGTGTTGATCAACCATTCGGTCCATCTCTCGTTGGAAGACCGAGACCTCGTTTGTGACGCCAAATGGGACCCTTAGGAAGTGGTATAATCGCCCGTCTGCCTCGAAGGATGTGTACTTGCGGTCACTTGGGCGGATGGGGAGCTGATGGTAGGTGGACTTGAGGTCCACGGTGGAGAAGACCTTATATTGGGCAATCCGATTGACCATGTCGGATATGCGGGGGAGAGGGTACGCATCTAGCTGTGTGTACCTGTTGATGGTCTGGCTATAGTCTATGACCATCCTTTGCTTCTCCCCTGTCTTTACTACTACCACCTGTGCTCTCCAGGGACTATTGCTGGCCTGGATTATGCCTTCCTTCAGTAGCCGCTGGACTTCGGACCGAATGGATGTCCGGTTCTGGGCGCTGTACCGTCTGCTCCTAGTGGCGACGGGTGTGCAATCTGGGGTGAGGTTTGCAAACAAGGATGGGGGCTCAACCTTGAGGGTTGCGAGGCCGCAGATAGTGAGTGGGGGTATTGGGCCGCCGAATTGGAAAGTTAGGCTCTGCAGATTGCACTGGAAGTCTAATCCCAGTAATATGGGCGCGCAGTGTTGGGGAAGGACCTAGAGCCTGTAGTTTTTAAACTCCCTCCCTTGCACCGTTAGGGTCACTATGCAGAAGCCTTTGATCTGTACGGAGTGGGATCCTGCAGCTAGGGAAATCTTTTGCGCACTGGGACGGATGGTCAAAAAACAGCGTCTTACCGTGTCGGGGTGGATGAAGCTTTCTGTGCTCCCGGAGTCGACCAGGCATGGTGTCTCGTGCCCGTTGATCAGCACCGTTGTTGTCGTCGTCTGGAGCGTCCGGGGCCGTGCTTGGTCCAGCGTCATTGAGGCCAGACGTGGTCGTAGTGCTTCAGCGTCTTCCTCGAACCCCGTGGAGCCGTCGATGCTGGGGTCCATTGTTGCCGTCCAAGATGGCAGCGGGGGTGAACAAAATGGCCGCCCCCATGCGTCGCACATGGCTGGGGGTCCCAAGATGGCGGCGGGGGTGGACAAAATGGCCACCCCCATGCGTCGCACAGGGCTGGGGGGGTCCCAAGATGGCGGCGCCCCTCCTCCCCTCGCGGTGGCCGGGACCCAAAATGGCTGCGCCTGCTGGTCGCACATGGGGCGCTGGGGGGGTTGGGGAGCGTTTGAAACGCGCAGGACTCCTTCTTCTCTGGGGACAGCGGTGGCCGGGACCCAAAATGGCTGCGCCTGCGGGTCGCACATGGGGCGCTGGGGGGGTTGGGGAGCGTTTGAAACGCGCAGGACTCCTTCTCCGGGGACAGCGGCGACCCCCCGGGACCGGCACACAGCCGCGAAATGGCCCTTTTTCCCGCAGCTCTTGCAAATCGCTGCGCGGGCCGGGCAGCGCTGCCGGGGGTGTTTCGCCTGGCCGCAGAAATAGCAGCGGGCCCCCCCGGGACGACTTGGCGTCTGAACCGCGCAAGCCTGTGGGGGGGGGTTTGTCGCGACAGGGGTCCACGGAGCCCAAGGGGCTGCCGCGCGGTCGGGGCCGTAGGCGCGGGCGTTTCGCGCGGCCACATCTAGGGAGGCTGCAAGGGCCCGTGCCTCTGAGAGTCCTAGCGACTCTTTTTCTAAAAGTCTTTGGCGGATTTGGGGAGAGTTCAACCCTGCCACAAAAGCACCGCGAATTAACATGTCCGTGTGTTCAATTGCGTTTACCGGTGGGCAGCTGCAGGCCCGTCCCAAAATTAGCAGCGCGGCGTAGAATTCGTCTAGCGATTCTCCGGGACTTTGCCGTCTCATTGCGAGTTGGTAGCGTGCGTAGATCTGGTTCACTGGGCGAACATAGATGCTCTTTAGTGCTGCGAACGCCGTCTGGAAATCCTCTGCGACTTCTATGAGAGGGTAAATTTCCGGGCTTACCCTCGAGTGCAGGACCTGTAGTTTCTGGTCTTCTGTGACCCGGCCCGGGGCCGTTCTGAGGTAGGCTTCGAAACAAGTCTGCCAGTGTTTAAAAACTGCTGCTGAGTTCACTGCGTGGGGGCTGATCCTCAGGCATTCCGGGACGATCCTGAGCTCCATAGTCCTTTAAGCACGCTTAATAAATTGTAGCGCACAAAGACTCACGAGAGACGAATAGAGATGAAGTCGATGAGGCTTTATTAAGCGTGACTTGTTCCCCGCAGTTCAGCAACAGGCTGGCCTGCGGGGGAGAACTACTGGTTCTTATACTCCGCCTTCAGGGCGGAGCTAGAGATCAACAGCCAACCAGGACCCGGGATCTGTCAGCCAATGACATCACGGCTTCACAGTCCCACATGACCCCTAATGCATACTACCACAGGCGTACTGCGGGTTTGCGTGTAGGAGGTGGACCCTTTCGACCAAAGGGTCTGACTTATGGGTCCGCAAATGCTTACGAAGGAGGACGGGTCCAGGAACTGTCAGCCATGTTGGGAGCAAGACCCCGGAGGTGGACATCCTGGGGAAGGCAAAGAGATGTTCATGTGGGGTATCGTTAGTCGCGGTTCAGAGGAGCGATCGGATGGAGTGGAGCGTGTCCAGGAGGACCTCCAGCCAGCGGGAGACCGGGATATTTTTAGACCACATGGCCAGCAGGATGGCCTTCCAGACCGTCCCAATCTCCCTCTCCACCTGTCCATTTCCCCTCGGGTTGTAGCTGGTCATCCTGCTCGAGGCGATGCCCTTGCTGAGCAGGAACTGACGCAGTTCATCACTCATAAAAGAGGATCCCCAATCGCTGTGGACGTAGGTGGGGAAACCGAAGAGTGTGAAGATGCTGTGGAGGGCTTTAATGACCGTGGCAGAAGTTATATCAGGGCATGGAATGGTGAAAGGAAACCGGGAGTACTCATCGACCACATTCAGAAAGTACGTGTTGCAGTCGGTGGAGGGGAGGAGCCCTTTGAAGTCCATGCTGAGGCGCTCAAAAGGGCAGGAGTCACCAGGTGCGCTCGATCTGGCCGGTAGAAGTGCAACTTGCACTCCGTTGTTATGGGTCTGGGTTTACAGAACCCCAAAGTGTTTCATGGAGTTCAACCGACCCACACTTTTAATAGATTGTGGTGTGGGAATCACACGGCGTACTCTCCAGGTGTGATACAGCAGAAATGGACAAATGGTTTTTATATGTTTATTCTATGAACTCAAGTTAACCTTTTAAATCAAACATTGAATATCTTAACACCCATTACTTCAGAGATAACCCCAAAAGACTACAACACTAAATAATCCTTCAAACTGCTCCTTTAAACATCCAAAAGACTTCAAACCTTCAAAAACAGACATTAGGTTACATTCAATATATTTATAGTCTTTGGATTTCAGAAATCAACAGACCAGCTCTGTGTTTCTTCATGCAGCTCACAGCAAAACACACAGACACTCCAAGCTGCGTTCTCAAACTGAAACTGAAAAAAGCAGAAGTGAGCTCAGCTCCCCCCACCCTCTGACATCACTTCCGTAATATGATCAGCTCCATTTCTTAAAGGTACATTGCTTAAACATCCATTTCTTAAAGGTACTCTCACATGTCACCTCCCCCCAAGAAAAAAAAACCCATCAACTTCAAGATGGTTTCATTTTTCACCTTTGCACCATCAATTAAGAAATGCATACAGTAAAAACACTTTACCGGTTCAAAAAAACCAACACACACAAATAGGTATAATAATATAGTCATTTTTTTTTTCGTTCTTCTTCCTCCAACTGAAATCCTTCCGTTCATCACATTCGTGACAAAGCATCAGCTATCACGTTTTCCCGTCCTGCCACATGTAATATTTTGAAATGAAATGGCTGTAACAATGAACTCCAGCGAAACAGCCTCGCATTGTTATTCCAGAATCGCTCCAAGAACGTCAGCGGATTATGATTAGTACATGAGGTACCAGTGGGAGGTCATTTGGGGTAAGGAAAACTCAAGCTAAAATCCAGAAACATTTTTATTGGCCTGGACTACATAAAGATTTAGTTAAATTTTGTCACTCATGTCACACATGTCAAGTGATAGGGAAACCTCAAGCAGTGATAAAACCAGCGCCCTTAATACCCATTCCAGCAATTGAGGAACCTTTTACACGGGTCCTAATTGATTGTGTAGGGCCGCTTCCTAAAACAAAAAGTGGTAATCAATATCTTTTGACTATAATGGATGTGTCTACTAGGTTTCCAGAGACCATTAGCTGTAATATTACAGCTAAAAAGATTGTGGAGGAGTTACTTAAATTCTTTACTAGATATGGACTACCCACAGAAATTCAATCAGATCAAGGATCAAATTTTACCTCAAAGTTATTCAAAGAAGTTATGGATAGTTTAGGAATAAAACAATTTAAATCAACTGCGTACCATCCAGAATCGCAGGGAGCGTTAGAAAGGTGGCATCAGACATTAAAGACAATGTTGATGGCTTATTGTCAAGATTATCCAGAGGATTGGGATAAAGGAATTCCATTTGTACTGTTTGCATCACTACCGGAGGAGGTATCTTGAACGTATGAGGAGGTGAAAAAATCCATCTTAGGTGCACATGAGCTAGTGCCTGAAGCTTACAGACAAAGATTTAGAAATGTAAGGTAAAAATTTGGTCAACCATACATGGAGTTTGTAAGGCTCAAACAGAGTAATTTTGATAGGTGGATAAGGGCTTTGAAAATAGACCAAACGTATGAAGCTCTCAGAGAAATTATGCTTTTGGAGGAGTTTAAAAATTCAATCCCTGATGTTGTGAGAACTCATGTGGAAGAGCGGAGGGTTAAAACTGCGAGATTAGCAGCAGAAATGGACAAATGGTTTTTAAAACAAAACAATGTTTGTTCTATGAACTCAAGTTAACCTTTTAAAAACAAACATTGAATATCTTAACACCCATTACTTCAAAGATAACCCCAAAAGACTACAACACTAAATCATCCTTCAAACTGTTCCTTTAAACATCCAAAAGACTTCAAAAACAGACATTAGGTTACATTCAATATATTTATAGTCTTTGGATTTCAGAAATCAACAGACCAGCTCTGTGTTTCTTCCTGCAGCAGCTCTCAGCAAAACACACAGACACTCCCAGCTGTCTTCTCAAAACTGAAACGCAAAAGAGCAGAAGTGAGCTCAGCTCCCCCCACCCTCTGACATCACTTCAGTAATATGATCAGCTCCATTTCTTAAAGGTACATTGCTTAAACATCCATTTCTTAAAGGTACTCTCACATGACACCGCACAGACCTGGCAGTCTCTGGTGACAGTCCTGACCTCCTCAATGGAGTAAGGCAGGTTGCGGGCCTTGATGAAATGGAAAAACCAGGTGACCCCCGGGTGGCAGAGGTCATAGTGGAGTGCCCGGAGTCGGTCCACTTGTGCGCTGGCACATGTACCGCGGGAGAGGGCGTCAGGGGGGTAGTTGAGCTTCCCCGGGCGATACAAAATCTCGTAATTATAGGTGGAGAGCTCGATCCTCCACCTCAAGATCTTGTCATTTTTGATCTTGCCCCGCTGTGTGTTATTGAACATGAAGGCAACCGATCGTTGGTCAGTGAGGAGAGTGAATCTCCTGCCGGCCAGGTAATGCCTCCAATGTCGGCCAGCTTCCACAATGGCTTGGGCCTCCTTTTCGACAGAGGAGTGCTGAATTTCGGAGGCATGGAGGATGCGGGAAAAGAAGGCCACGGGCCTGCCCACCTGGTTGAGTGTGGCGGCCAGAGCTACGTCCGATGCATCGCTCTCGACCTGGAAGGGGAGGGACTCGTCAACTGCGTGCATCGTGGCCTTGGCGATGTCTGCCTTGATGCAGTTGAAGGCCTGGTGGGCCTCAGCCATCAGGGGGAAAACTGTGGACTGAATGAGTGGGCAAGCCTTGTCCGCATAATTAGGGACCCACTGGGCATAGTAGGAGAAAAACCCCAGGCATCGTTTCAGGGCCTTGGGGCATTGGGGGCGGGGGAGTTCCATGAGGGGGCGCATGTGGTCTGGGTCGGGCCCTAGAACTCCATTTTCCACGACATAGCCAAGGATGGCTAAGCGATTGGTGCAGAACACGCATTTCTCCTTATTGTACGTGAGGTTAAGTAGTTTGGCGATCTGGAGGAATTTTTGGAGGTTAGCGCTGTGGTCCTGCTGATCGTGGTCGCAGATGGTGACGTTATCTAGGTATGGGAAGGTAGCCCGCAGTCTGTACCGGTCAACCATTCGGTCCATCTCACGTTGGAAGACCGAGACCCCATTAGTGACGCCGAAGGGAACCCTAAGGAAGTGATAGAGGCGGCCATGTGCTTCGAACACAGTGTATTGGTGGTCCTCCGGGTGGATGGGGAGCTGGTGGTAGGCGGACTTTAGGTCCACTGTGGAAAAGACCCGATGCTGCGCAATCTGATTGACCATGTCAGATATGCGTGGGAGGGGGTATGCGTCGAGCTGCGTGTACCGATTGATGGTCTGACTGTAGTCAATGACCATCCTGTGCTTCTTCCCAGTCTTTACTACTACCACTTGAGCTCTCCAGGGGCTGTTGCTGGCCTCAATGACCCCCTTCCCGCAGAAGCCGTTGGACCTCCGACCTGATGAAGGTCCTGTCCTGGGCACTGTACCGTCTGCTCCTGGTGGCGACGGGTTTGCAATCCGGGGTGAGGTTCGCAAACAAGGAAGGTGGATCGACCTTAAGGGTCGTGAGGCCACACATGGTGAGGGGGGGTAGGGGTCCGCCAAAATTTAAGGTTAAGCTTTGGAGGTGGCACTGGAAGTCCAGGCCGAGTAACAGGGCAGTGCAGAGGTGGAAGAGGACGTAGAGCCGGAAGTTGCTAAACTCTACGTCTTGGATGGTGAGGGCCGCAAAGCTGTACCCCCGGATTTCCACAGAATGGGATCCGGAAGCCAGGGAGATTTTCTGGGAAACGGGGTGTACCGCGAGGGAGCAGCGCCTTACTGTCATGGGGTGGATGAAGCTCTCTGTGCTCCTGGAGTCAAAAAGGCAGGTCGTCTCGTGCCCATCGATTTTCACCGTCATTGTTGCGGCCGCGAGGTTGCGGGGCCGGGACTGAACCAAGGTGATCGAGGCGAGCTGCGACAGATGCTGGGAGGTCCCGGGCTGGTCAGCGGTGGTGGAGGTAGCGGCAGGCGATGAACGGCCAGACGATCAGGCGTCCTGAGGCGCCGTCCAAAATGGCGCCGAAGATGGCGGCGCCCACGGTGCGCACATGGCGGGTGGCATCAAAGATGGCGCTACCCACGGGCCACACGTGGCCTCCGGAGAAGAAGATGGCGGCGCCCATGGGCCGTACGTGGCTTGCGAGGAGGAATATTGCGGTGCCCCTGGGTCACACGTGTGGGGTGCAGGAACGCCGCGCCTGGAAACAGCGGCAACTGACCGGGCCTGGCAAACATAAATAAAGTGTCCCTTCTTTCCACATCTGTTGCAGGTCGCGCTCCACACCGGACAGCGCTGCCGGGGTGTTTGTTCTGCCCGCAAATATAGCACTTGGGGCCCCCCAGGGTTGACTGGCTGCCACGCGGCTGGTGGGGCCCACGATGCCCATGAGGGTGCCGCGCGGTCGGGGGCGTACGACTGGACATTACGGGAGGCCACTTCTAACGAGTTCGCGAGCTGCCTAGTTCCCGCAAGATCAAGCGTACCCCTTTCCAGTAGGCGCTGGCGGACGTACGCAGATCTCATGTCCGTAATGAAGGCCTCGTGGATTAAAAGTTCCGTGTGCTGGACTGCCGACACTGCCTGGCAGTCACAGTTCCTCCCCAGGATGAGCAGGGCATGCCAGAAATCATCCAGAGACTCACCGGGGAGTTGCTGTCTCGTGGACAGGAGGTGCCTGGCGTATAGTTGGTTGACTGACTGAACGTAATGTCCCTTCAGGAGCTCCATTGCTTCGGGGTAAGTGGGCGCACCCCGGATGAGAGGAAAAATGTCAGGGCTCACCTGTGAATAAAGGACCTGGAGCTTCTGCGCGTCCGAGGGTTCTTCAGCGGATGTTCGGAGGTAGCTTTCGTAGCAGGCTAGCCAGTGGTCAAAAGCGGACATAGCATTGGCTGCTTGAGGGCTCAGCTGCAGGCAATCAGGCTTGATGCGGAGATCCATCGTTTTAAAAATCTTTGCTCAATAAATTGATGCACTATCAATTACCACAAAGACGAGAATAGTGGAATAATCGAGGCTTTATTGAGCAAAGATGTTGTGCCTCCTGTAGCTGCCACCAGAATGGCTGCAGCACCGGCGAGCACACACATTTATACGCCGCGTACTGGGCGGAGTCAGCAGGCAGGGATTTACCCATATACCTCTATTATACGTGTCTTACCATAATACATATAATACTGCTAGTGGTGACTACCACAGTCAGCTGAGCCATCAACACTCGAGAGACAGACCAGTAATAATGCTTTTTAAATGTACAGATGTTATCAATGATTGGACTGGACATCTCCAGTACAGGTTTCCCAGGTCTTAGGAAACTGGACAACTAAAGAGAGGTGGAAGCTGCCCGTTTCACAGTTGAGAGAATTTCCGGCACTCCGAGTGGAACAGGAGTGCTTCCCCTTCCACCTCTGCACCTCAGGCTAACTCCACCGATCTCAGCTAAACCCAGCGTTAATTATCCCTCAGGGATCTTCTCTTACTCACATGTAAATTCCTTCTAATTTTTCCCTTATCCAATCAATCCTTCGCTCACTCATTCTCAGATGCAATTGGAAGCATTTTGACATTCTGACCCACTCATGGCAGGGAGGGACAGTGACATGTTGGGAGCCCAGAAGTTGGAGTAGCATGTTTTTCACTTGCTTTTAAAACTGAGAATCCCATTTGCAGGTTTCCCAGCCAATTGGATCAAGTACCAATTGGATACCCGTACCAGCCTCCCCGAACAGGCGCCGGAATGTGGCGACTAGGGGCTTTTCACAGTAACTTCATTTGAAGCCTACTTGTGACAATAAGCGATTTGCATTTCATTTCAAGTGAATGTGATGGTGACCTGCACATTTACCTGCACAGGCTTACATTAACACTACAATGAAGTTACTGTGAAAAGCCCCGAGTCGCCACATTCCCGCGCCTGTTCAGGTACACAGAGGGAGAATTCAGAATTCTCAGCTGGTACGGGAATTGAACCCGCACTGCTGGCCTTGTTCTGCATTACAAACCAGCCGTCTAGCCCACTGAGCTAAACCAGCCCTCATCCTAGCCGCCAGTTTCACAGGTAAGAGCTGTTGAACTTTTGTTATTTAAAGGGACCCTTTCACCGTCAAAATGGAACCATTCTACAATTGTCAAGGGACTGCCAGCTACTTGAGTGATGGAGTTTTAAAAATATTTGTTCATGGGATGTGGGTGCTTTTGTTGACCAGGCCTGAGGGCACTTAAGAGTCAACCACATTTCTGCGGATCTGGAGTCACATATAGGCCAGACGACAGATTTCCTTTCCTAACCGACATGAGCGAACCAAATTGGTTTATACGACAATTGACCAATGGTCATTGTTAGACTTTTAATTCCAGATTTCTTTTTGTTGTTTATAAATTTAAGAGTACCCAATTCATTTTTTCCAATTAAGGGGCAATTTAGTGTAGCCAATCCACCTACCCTGCACATCTTTGGATTGTGGGGGCAAAACCCACGCTAACATGAGGAGAATGTGCAAACTCCACACAGTGACCCAGAGTTAATTCTAGATTTTTATCGAATTCAAAGTTCACCATCTGCCACTGACGCGCAGTGTACCTACTGGCCAGGATCTCTCAACTGAATCTGCTGGAGAGAGCTGTTCAGGAGAGTCCAGGACAGGACAGAGCAGTGCCAGTGTTAGCTCTGTACAGAGCTCCAGAGCCTCTGTTAACAGCCTACAAAGAAGAAACTTAACTTGGGAATAAAACAGTATCAAGATGATTTCTTGAGGTATGGTTTTGTCAATTGCGTCAATGCAAATAATGATGCAAAGCCCATTATTTCATATGCAGGGAAGTACTGGCAAATTAGAGGAGAAATTTCAGATTTTGAACGAGAAGTGATGGGTGAAAAATTCCTTTTGAGGTTGACACCTCAGAGTTGGTTATTAACTTAGAGTTGACTTCAAATTAAAAGACAACGTTGCTCAACCGCGCTAGCTAACTAAAGTCGGCTAGTGAACGGAGGTGAGAGGAGAGGAGGGCTGCGGGCATTGGGGCCTACGAGGTGAGCAAGGGATCAATACTGGGAGAAGTTTTTTCAAGAGTAAGTGCAGGGGAGGATTCTGGGAGGGGGGTGGAGGTTCGATCTTAATTATCGTTAGGGGAGGGTCAGGCTCATGGGGCAGGGTCCGGTGGTATTATGATGGTGGATAAGAAGGGGGGGTGAAAGACCCCCAGTTAGGATAGTCACGTGGAACGTGAGGGGGTTAGGAGGTCCAGTCAAGAGGTCAAGGGTGTTTGCACATCTTAAAGGTTTGTAAGGCCGATTTAGCAATGCTGCAGGGGACTCACATGAGGGTGAAGGACCGGGTGAGACTTAAAAAGGGCTGGGTTAGCCAAGTGTTTCACTCCGGATTTGACAGAAGGGCTCAAGAGGTAGTGGTAATAGTCAGCAAAAGAGTACGGTTCCAGATGGAGAATGTGGTTGCAGATCAGGGGGGTAGATATGCGATTGTGACAGGGGTGCTGGAGGAGAGGTTAGTGGCGCTGGTAAGTGTATATGGTCCCAATTGGGACGATGTGGAATTCACGAAGAAGGTGTTTGGGGCTATTCCCGACTTGGACACACACAAACTGATAGTGGGGGGACTGGAAATTGGTGCAGGAGCCAAGGTTGGACAGGTCACGGCCGCACTTGCTGGTGCCATCAGGGGAGGGACGAAGGTGTTGGCTGGGCTAATGGTGGAAATGGGAGGGGTGGACCTGAGGAGGTTTCTGCACCCGAGGGAGTGGGTGTACTCACTTTTCTCGACGGTCCATAAGGTATACTCGCGGATCGACTTTTTTGTGGTGGGGAAGCCTTTGCTGGCTGGGGTTAAGGGGTCGGAATACTCGGCAATTACAATGTCAGATCATGCGCCGCATTGGGTGGATATGGTACTGGAGAAGGGGGTAGTACAGAGGCCAGGGTGGAAATTAGATGTGGGACTGTTGGGGGACTGAGTGTTCTGTGACAAAATTGAAAAAGTAATTGAGGAATATGTAGGTTTCAACTGTACGGGTGAGGTGTCAGAGGCAGTTTTCTGGGAAGCTCTAAGGGTGGTGATGAGGGGTGAGGTAATCTCGTTTAAGGTCAGGGTGGACAAAGAGGAGAGGTTGGAGTGGCAGAGGGTAATAGATGAGATGCTGGAGGTAGATAGGAGTTATACAGAAGATGGGAACCCAGCGAAGCTGGAAAAGAGGAAGGAACTACAGGCGAGCTTTGACCGACTATCTACCAGGAAGGCGGTGCGCCAACTGAGACGAGCAAGTGATGCAGTTTATGAGTATGGAGAGAAGGCTGGAGATATGTTAACGGGTCAGCTTCGGAGGGAGGTGGCGGCAAAGGAAATTGTTCAGGTGCGGGACAGGGCAGGGAAGTTGGTGATGAACAAGGTCTTTGAGGAATTCTATGAGAGGTTGTACAGGTCAGACCCACTGGAGGAAACCGGGAGATGCAGGAATTTCTAGATGGGCTGGAGTACCCGAGGTTAGGGGAGAGGAACAGGGCTACATTAGAAGGAGCGATAATGGAGCAGGAGGTAAAAGATGAGATTGGGAGCAGTTGGGGAATGTGGCAGGGCCGGATGGGTATCCCATGGAATATTATAAAAAATTCTGGCACCCCTGATGGTGGGGATGTTTGAGGAGGTGATAGGGAAGGGGGTGTTACCACAAACGTTGGGGCAGGCATTGATTTCCCTGTTGCTTAAAAAAGATAAGGATCCGACAGACTGTGGATCGTATAGGCCCATATCACATTTAAACATGGATGCAAAATATTGGCGAAGGTACTGGCAGGTAGGCTGGAGGAGTGCCTCCCGAAGGTGATAGGTGTCATAATATACACCAGTATATCATGGTGCAGATACACACACACTGATGGACACACAGCGGGACCAATCAGCACACACAACACCGCAGCCAATCACCAGTTACAGCACAAGCACTATAAAGACAGGGGGCATCAGAGTTCCCGCTCATTCGAGCTGCAGCCTCCTAGTAGGACAGTGCTCACAGCCTGCAGCACAGATCTTCACCATGTGCTGTGTGCATAGACTGGTTAGGACAAGGCATAGGTCTTTAGTTCAATCTAATATTGTGTTAACCCACCGTGAAAGTACGTTCAACAGTTTTGACTTAATAAAATAGTTTTGCACTATTTTAATTGTTGGTGGCCTGTATGTGTTCCACGGATTCAGAGCACCCAACACATCAATAGGTGAAGATCAGACGGGGTTCGTGAGAGGGAGGCAATTCGTTTTGAACGTTAGGAGGGTACTGAACGTGGTTATGGCACTGGCAGAGGGGAAGGAAACAGATGTGGTTGTGGCATTGGACGCTGAGAAAGCGTCTGACCGGGTAGAATGATGGCAGTTCAGGAGCAGTTTGGGATTGGACCAGGATTTGTGCACTAGGTAAAGCTACTATATAAGGAGCCGAGGGTGAGTGTCCACACAAATAACAGCAGCTCGAGATACTTTTCTCTTTACTGTGGGACTAGGCAGGGATGTCCTATGTCCCCCTCCTGCTGTTTGCACTCGCGATTGAGCTGTTGGCCATCGCATTAAGAAGTTCGGAGATATGGAAAGGGATAGCGCGGGGGGTGGGGTCGAGCAGAGGATGTTCTTACATGCCGATGACATGTTGTTTTATGTGTCGGAACCGAGTGTGTCAATAGGGGGAATATTGGAGCAGCTTTGGGTGTTTGGATCTTTCTCGGGGTACAAATTAAATCTAGACAAGAGCGAGTATTTTGTGGTGTCTCGGCCGGGGGTGGGGGCAGGGGTGGGGTGGGCTTCCATTCCGTAAGGCAGGGACTGACTTTAGATACCTGGGGGTGCAGGTTGCTCGGGAGTGGGAGGGGCTCTACAGGTAGGTACAACATTTCTAGTTTGGTGGGGAGGGTGAAAGCTGATCTGGCAAGGTGGGATGGTCTCCCTCTGTCACTGGCGGGTTGGGTACAGGCGGTTAAAATGAATGTGCTGCCGCGATTCCTGTTTATTTTCCAATTCCTGCCGATTTTCCTGCCAAAGGCATTTTTTAGAGAGATTGAAAGAATGATTACCTTGTTCATATGGGGGTGGGAAGGCGGCCAGAGTTAGAAAGGTGCTGCTACAGAGGGGAAGGCAGGCAGGGGGTTTGGGTCTTCCGAACCTGAGCGGCGAATGTGGAGAAGGTGCGGAGCTGGGTCAGAGGGGTTGATTCCCAGTGGGTCAGAATGGAGGAGAGTTTGTGCAGGGGGTCGGGACTGAAGGCGCCAGCAACAGTGCCGCTCCCAATGGCTCCGGAGAAATACTCAGGGAGTCCGATAATAATAGCTCATTGAGAAATTGGAGGTAGTTTCGCCAACACTTCGGGTTGGGGGCAGGGTCAAGGGAATGCCGATTCGGGGGAACCACAGATTTGAGCTAGGGAGGTGGGATGGAAATTTTCGGAAATGAGAGGAGAAGGGGATTAAGACACTAAAAGATTTGTTTCTTGGGGGCCGGTTTGCAGGATTGAAGGTGCGGGGAGCGAAGTATGGGCTGGACAAGGGGAAATGTTCAGATACATGCAGGTTCGAGATTTTGCCAGGAAGGAGATACAGAGCTTCCCGGTGGAGCCGGCCTCCACAATGCTGGAGGAGGTGCTGACAACAGGGGGACTGGAGAAGGGGGGTAGAGTTGGTGGTTTACGGGGCTATTTTTGAAGAGGAGAAGGCACCACCAGAAGGGATCAAAGCAAAGTGGGAGGAAGAGTTGGGAGAGGGTATGAAGGAGGGGTTCTGGTGTGAGGCGCTCCGGAGAGTGAACGCCTCCACCTTGTGCGCCGGTTTGGGCTGATATAGCTGAATGTGTTATATAGAGCACATCTCACAAGGGCGAGGATGAGCCGGCTCTTTGAGGGGGTAGAAGATGTGTGTGAAAGATGCGGGGGGGATCCCGCAAATCATGTTCATATGTTTTGGACCAGTCCAAAACTAGAGGATTACTGAAAGGAGGTTTTTAGGGTAATCTCTACAGGGGTTAACGTGAAACTGGACCCAGGGCCTTGGGAGGCCATATTCAGGGTATCGGACCAGTCAGTGTTGGAAACGTGTGCTGAGGCAGATGTTGTAGCCTTCGCCTCGTTGATCGCCCAAAGGCGGATCCTGTTGGGATGGTGAGCAACCTCTCCACCCTGTGCCCTGGCATGGCGGGGGCACCTGTTGGAATTCTTGACTCTTGAGAAGGTTAAGTTTTGAAATGAGGGGAACGATGGAGGGGTTCTACAATTCATGGGAATTATTCATTATGCACTTTCAAGAATTGGATAACATCGAACATTAGTGTTGGGGGGGTCGGGGGAAGGGGGACTGTTTGTGTTAATGGTGATTATGGGTGATTGCTGATTCCTTTTTGTTATTTATTTATGTTATCATGCGGGCAATTGTTTGGGGGTTAGTGGGAGGATGGGATTGTTCTTGTTGATATGGGGATGGACATTATATTTGTTACTGCTTATTGTTAATGGGTGTAAATTTGGGAGAAAATGTAAAAAAGGAGAATAAAAATATTTAAAAAAAAAGACTACATTGCTGTACCTGGGGCGGGATTCTCCCATCGGACGGCTAAGTGTTGACGCCGGTGTAAAAATGGGAGTGTTTTACTCCGGATTCAACAGGCCTTCTGGCGCCCGATTCTCCAGGCCACAGGGGGCCAGCACAGCGCTGGAGCGGCCCTCGCCGCCCCGGCGTTAACTGGGCGCCGCGGGGTCCGCGCATGCGTAGTGGCTTTCTTCTCGACGCCGGCCCCGACGTCAAATGGCGCAGGGCTACTGGAGCTGGCGCGGAAGAAAGGAGGCCCCCAGCCCGAAAGGCCGGCCCGCCGATCGGTGGGCCCGATCGTTGGCCAGGCCACAACAGAGGCCCTCCCAGGGCTCGGACCCCGCCTCCCCCTCCACAGGCCGCCCCCGGACCCTTCAATGCCGAGGTCCCACCGGCTCAGAGCATGTTAGAACGGTGCCGGCGGGACTCGGGTTTTCTGCTATGGCCGCTCCACCCATCTGGCTGGAGAATTGAGCGTGGGGGCCCTCGACGGGCGCCGCGCCGACCACACCGACGCCGATTCTCCGCTCTGTGGAGAGTCATGTCTTGGCTTCGGAGCGGCGTGGCGCGATTCGCGCTGCGCCCGGGGGATTCTCCGACCCGGTGGGGGGTTCGCAGAATCCCACCCCTGATCTGCGATCGCACATTAAAAACATGCCAAAAGCCAATAAGACTGTCAGCATTCTGGAGTAGCGTCTCCCAGGAGTATCCAGTGCTGAGTAAATCAAGCATTTTGTTGCTAATACCCTTCACGACACCCTACATGTGCGAGGTTGGATTTTCTGTTCTCACAAAGGTGAAGATGGCACAAAGGAACTATCTGAAGTCTACACCTCATATGCACATTTCCCTCTCCTTTGAACCTAATTCAAGTGACATCGTGAGGGCCAAACAGGCTCTCCTTACATATTAAAGGTAAGTGAACATGGCCTGAGTCGCGCGAAGTTCAGCTGGTTGGCAAAAGTGAATCCTGGGGGAAACAATTTGTAAAACACTGTTCCATGCATTCCTCGATATAATCCTGCGAGCTTTAGGGGCCCACAGATAGACTCCACTCCAGGCAGACAGGAGATGATAGTCTACTTTGAAAACAAAGCAAGCATGACTGGAGTTAGCTGCGGAGTTCAGAAGCAGTAGTGTGGTGCCTCGCTTCAGGATACAGTACCGCAGGAGTTTCAATGACCTTGTCAAGTACAGACTCCTCATTTTGACATTCCTAGCCTTTTGCACAAATCAACGCACTTGCTAGGGTAACTAACCATTCCTGTCTTTTGAGACACCTCCGTATATCCCGATGTGACCAGCCAGCACTGGCAGTTACCCCCAGTGTGTACACACTCTCATGGCTCACACTTTAAGCCAGATGTTCATGCCTCTGACTCGTAAAGTTTTTGATTCAAGTTCCGTTCCAGGACTTGAGCCAACACTCCAGTGCCAGACTTGAGGGATTGCTGCACTTTTAGAGGTGTTGTCTTTTGGATCAGACAATAAACTGATCCTATCAGTTGCCCTTTCAGTTGGACAGAAAAGATCTCATGACACAGTGAATGGAGGGATTGGGGTGGACCTCCAGTTATTGTGGCACTGACGCTGGAGGAGGATGATGGCCACTGGAGATGGAGAATACTCACTGAAGTTGACTGAATGTCATCCGGCAATGGAAAATGATCTGAATAATGAAGACTGAGAGCCCTCTGATCTTCTCTAATTCCCGTCTTTCATCTCCCATAGGCCCCGCCAGCTTCCTTCATGAGCTGATGCCAGAGGATAATGAAGAGGAATCACCGCCACATGACTCATGCACATTCTCCATCTTATTCCTTTTGGAAATCCAAGTACACCAAGTCTACAGCTTCCCATTTATCCACATTGCTTGTTACTTTCTCAAATAACTCTGATGAATTAGGCAATATGATTTCCCTTTCACAAAACCATGTTGACTCCGCCTGATTGCATTAAGATTTTCTAAATGCCCCACTGTAACCTTCTTTGGGCTTTAAACTAAATAGTGGGGGGGGGGGTACAGTTGTATGGAAAATTAGAAAATCAAAGTTAAAAGAGAAAGTAGAGTGCAGATTAATGATGAGGACTTTAAACTAGTTAAGGGGGGGAGGCTCAGGAGAGGATAGTCAAGTTTCCAGAACAAGTAATAGAACAGAAAGAATGAAAAGCAGCAGGAATCAAACTTCAGGCACAGGAGATAAGGGAACAACTATGAGAAGGAGGGCGATCAATGCAGGACTAAGGATGTTGTACCTAAACAGTATACGAAACAAGGGGCAGAATTTACCGGCTGTTGGCGCCAGCAGGATATTACGGCCCCACCGATGGCACACGGGTTTCCCAGCGACAAGGGGTGGAGTCAATGGAAAATCACATTGACAACAGCGGGACCAGAAAATCCACTGCTGGGTCTCAGCCGCTGAAAAACACGCGGCGGGTTGGTCAGTAAATCCTGCCCAAGGTAAGTGAGCTTGTAGCCCACATTGAAATTGGCGGGAACGATGTTGTGGGCATCATGGAGACGTGGCTGCAAAGGGATCAGGGCTGGGATCTAAATATCCAAGGATATATGTCCTACCGAAAGGAGGCAACCATGGCTGAAAAAGAAAAAGAAAAAGCATACAATGTGGCGAGTATTAGTGGGAAGCCAGAGGATTGGAAGCCTTTAAAAACAAGCAGAGGACAACTAAAAAGCAATAACGGGGGGAAGATGAAATGAGTGTAAGTTAGCTAGTAATGTGGTAACCTGACATGGCCTAGAGTTGAGCGCTATTAAATTGGATATTTTAAATTAATGAATTGGACACTTTAAAATCAAACTGCAGACATACATCAGGCAGGCTGTTGGGAATTCAGACTTGACCAAAGTCAAATACAACCAACAGGCAAACTGCCAGAAACATGTCTGGAACACACCCATCAGGCTGAATGGCTTCCTTCTGCACTGTAAATTCTATGATGATGAATCATCTCAATCACCCATCAGGAGAACATCGCACCCTATTGATTTTTTAAAATGTATTTTATTCCAAACATATTCAAAAATACAAAACATGAATCAGGAAACATTATCAACACCCCATAGTTCACAGTTCATGCAAATGTTTTCCCTGTGCACATCCCCTCCCCTCCCCTCCCTCCTCCCCCTACCCATGACAATGTTGTCATGAACAGTCCCCACTTTGTCTCAAAGCGTTCTGCGGATCCCTTCAACTCAAACTTGATCTTTTCCAGTCAGAGGAAATCGCACAGGTCCCCCAGCCAGGCCGCCACCACCGGTGGCGATGCCAATCGCGAATTCAACAATATACTTCACCGGGCAATAAGAGAGGCGAAGGCCACAACATCAGCCCTCCTCCCCTCCATCAGCTCCGACATTTCCGATACCCCAAAGATTACCACCATAGGGTCTGGCCCAACCTCTACCCCCACAATCTTCGATTACGCCCTGAATAACCCCTCCCAGTATCTCTCCAACTTCTTGCAGACCCAGAACATATCCGTGTGATTTGCTGGTTCTTGCCCACACATCTCACACTCGTCTGCCACCCCCTGGAAGTACCCACTCATTCTCACGCGAGTCGTATATACCACCTTAAATTGAATCAAACTCACCCTCGCACACGAGGAGGTCAAATTTACCCTATGCAGTGCCTCACTCCACACTCCCCATCCTATCTTTCCTCCCATTTATCCTTAATCCTCACCACCTGCGCTCCACCATGCTCCCCCAGCCACCCATATATATCACCAATCTTGCCATCGCCTTTCACAGCAGAAACTGCCTCAACAAGGTATATTCTGGAGCTTGGGAAAGCCTCTCCAATCCTTCCACGCAAAGTCCCTCACTTGCATATATTTGAACTCACTTACCTTCGGAAGCTCCACCCTCTCCCCCAGCTCTTCCAGACCTGCAAACCTCTCCTCCGGGTACAGATCCCTTGCCCTCACCAGCCCCACTTCCCTCCAGTTCCATTAGATGCCACCTGTCTCCCCCAACTTTAACCCATGGTTCCCACACAAAGGTGTCAGCGCCAACATCCCCTCCATCCTAAAGTGTCTCCTCAACTGGTTCCACATCCTTATCATGGACTGCACAACCTGGCTCAGCGTATACCTCCCCTTGCTGTCACCAAGGCCCTCAGGCTGGACCCATTACAGGACTCCTCCTCCATCCTAACCCACTCTAACCCCTTTCCTTCCCACCACCGTCTCATCTTCTCCACGCTCTCCACCCAGTAGTAATTCAGAAGGCAGAGAGTGGGGATATAGGGATCTTTTTCTGGATGGCATCCGGTGACTAGTGGAGTTCTGGAGGGGTCAGTTTTGGGACCATAACAATTCATGATACAGACAGGTCTGGAAGAAGGAACTGAGGGAATTGTTGCAAATTTTCAGCTGATACAAAGATATGTAGAGGGACAGGTAGTGTTGAGGAGGCAGAGAGTCTGCTGAAGGACTTGGACAGGCTAGGAGAGTGGGCAAAGAAGTAGTAGATGGATTACAATATGGAAAAGTATGAGGTGTGTACTTTAGTAGGAAAAATAGAGGCAGAGACTATTTTCTAAATGCGAAAAGGCTTCGGAACTTTGAAGCAAAAAGAACTTAGGAGTCCTCGTTCAGGATTCTCTTAAGGTTAACATGCAGGTTCAGTTGGCACTTAGGAAGGCAAATGCAACATTATCATTCATTTCGAGAGGTCTAGAATACAAGAGCAGGGATGTACTGCTGAGGCTGCATAAGGATCTGGTCAGACCCCAGTTGGAATATTGTCAGCGGTTCTGGAACCCGTATCTAAGAAAGGATGTGCTGGCCTTGGAAGCGGTCCAGAGGAGGTTCACAAGAGTGATCCTGGGAATGAAGAGCTTGTCATATGAGGAATGGTTGAGGACTCTGAGTCTGTACTCAATGCAGTTTAGAACGAAGAGAGGGGATCTCATTGAAATTTACAGAATACTAAAGCCTAGATAGAGTGGACGTGGAGAAGATGTTTCCACTAGTAGGACAGACTAGAACCCAAGGGCACAGCCTCAGACTGAAAGGACATTCCTTAAAAACTGAGATGAGGAGGAATTTCTTCAGCCAGAGGGTGGTGAATCTGTGGAACTCGAATGGCAGAGCAGACTCGGTGGGCTGAATGGCCTAATTTATTTTATATGAATATTTTTTTAAGATTTCATTTTATAAACACATTACTGTGGTGATATACATCCCTGTAAGTACACAAAGGGTTAATGTACATACACTACACCGAGCTAGACGCTAGAGGGAACACCAGAGACATGACACACAGACAGTCAACCAATAGGTCAGTAAGATAGGACACGACCAATGGGCAGTCACGATACACACAGAGGTGACACTACCACAGGAGGGCATTACACCAACCCATATAAAAGGACACATCGCACATGCTCAGTCTCTTTCCAGTGGAGAAACTCAGTGTGTACACAGGGTTGATTTGAAACACATCACTCCCACCACGTGGATTGTAGCAGACTGGTTCATCAGTCTGAGTAGCTATAGCAGGATTAACAGTCGCGTCGAATCCAAGTAGGAGAATTGTTAATTGTTTAATAAACGTGTTAAAGCTATCTCCAAGTCTGAACCTTCCTTTGTCAGAGTGCGCATCAAGAAAGCAGCTTAGGCTACTGTGGTAGTATCAGGTATTGCGGTACCCGAGAGGCTGTAGACCATTGGGTAAGCCTAGCAGCTTACCATTGGCTGTTTGGTATGTGGCTCCGCCCTGACAGGCGGGGTATAAGAACAGGTGCCGTCCCAGCAGCCCTCATTCTGTACCGAAGCTGCTGAAAGAATGGATCTCCGAATCAAGCCGGAGTGTCTACAACTCAGCCCCACGCGGAGAACTCGGCTGCGATTTTTAAGCACTGGCTAGCGTGCTTTAAAGGCTACCTCGAGACGGCCGGAGGCACCCCCTCAGGAGAACAGAAACTGCATCTCCTGCACGCGAGAGTAAGCCCTGGAATCTTCTCCCTCATCGAGGAGGCGGAGGACTATGATGATGCAATCGAACTGTTAAAGGGACATTATATACGCCATGTAAACCAAGTCTACGCACGTCGCCTGCTTGCAACTAGACGGCAAAGCCCCGGGGAATCGCTGGAGGACTTCTACCGTGCGCCTCAGGTGCTGGGCAGAAACTGTGGCTGCCCGAAACATGGAACTTCTAATCTGGGATGCATTCGTAGCAGGTATGAGCTCTTCAGAGATCCGACAAAGACTTTTAGAAAAGGACACCCTGGGACTGAGAGAAGCACGGGCCCTGGCAGGGTCCATGGATGTAGTCTCCAGAAATGCGCAGTCCTATGCGCCCGACCGCGCGGCGGCCCCGTGGGCTGCGTGGCACCCTGCAGCGGCAGCCCCACTGACCTGCGCTGTAAGACGGCCCGTTAGCTCCGTTGGGCCCCGTTGCTTCTTCTGCGGGCAGGCGAAGCAACCGTGCCAGCGCTGCCCAGCCCGCACCTCCACCTGCAAAGGGTGCGGCAAGAAGGGCCATTTTGTGGAGGTCTGCCAAGCATGAGCCGTGGCCGCGGTCTCCAACGACTCCGGACCGCTGCGGCAACCTTCCCTTCGGGCCCCAGGTGGCCAGCACTCACCGCCACCCCCCTATCCGAGGACCACGCCCGACTCACGGCCGCGGCCAGCTTGTCCATCCCCGCCTCCATTTTGTACATCCCCGACCACCATGTGCGATCCTTGGGAGACGCCATCTTGGATGGGGCCCCAGGCCCCCAGCACAGCCGACTACATGCTGCCCGATCACAGCCCACAACTGCTCCATCTGGCCTCAGTGACGCTGGACCAAAATCGACCTTGGACACTCGCAACAGCAACGACGACGATCTTCATCAACAGCCACGAGACGTCTTCCCTGAGCGACTCTGGGAGCACGGAGAGCTTTATACACCCCGACACGGTAAGACGCTGTTCACTTGTTACCCACCCTGTAAACCAAAGAATCTCCCTGGCCTCCGGGTCACACTCAGTGGAGATAAAGGGGTTCTGTCCAGCAAACCTCACTGTCCAAGGCAGGAAATTCAACAATTTCCGCCTTTATGTCCTGCCGCACCTCTGCGCGGCTACACTCCTGGGGCTGGACTTCCAATGTAACTTGCAAAGCCTCACTTTTAAATTTGGCGGCCCTATAGCCCGTCTTACTGTCTGCGGCCTCACGACCCTTAAGGTCGACCCGCCTTCCCTGTTTGCGAACCTCACCCTGGATTGCAAACCCGTCGCCACCAGGAGCAGACGGTACAGTGCCCAGGACCAGACCTTCATGAGGTCAGAGGTCCAAAGGCTACTGAGGGAAGGGGTCATTGAAGCTAGCAACAGTCCCTGGAGAGCCCATGTAGTGGTGGTAAAGGTCGGGGAGAAACAGAGGATGGTCATTGACTACAGTCAGACCATCAACAGGTTTACGCAACTGGATGCGTACCCTCTCCCCCGCATATCCGACCTGGTGAACCGGATCGCGCAATACAAGGTCTTCTCCATGGTGCATCTCAAGTCCACCTACCATCAGCTACCCCTCCGCAGTAGTGACCGCAGTACACTGCCTTCGAAGCAGATGGACGGCTCTACCAATTTTTAAGGGTTCCCTTTGGTGTCACTAATGGGGTCTCGGTCTTCCAACGCGAGATGGACCGAATGGTTGACCGATACGGCTTACGCGCAACGTTCCCGTATCTTGATAACATCACTATCTGTGGCCATGACCAGCAGGACCACGACACCAGCTTCCAAAAATTTCTCCAGACAGCGAAAGTCCTTAACTTAATGTCCAATAAGGATAAATGCGTCTTTAGCACTACCCGCCTAGCCATTTTCGGCTACGTAGTGCAAAATGGAGTTATAGGCCCCGACCCTGAATGCATGCGCCCCCTTATGGAGTTCCCCCTTCCTCACTGCTCCAAGGCCCTGAAGTGCTGCCTCAGGTTTTTCAGCTATTACGCACAGTGAGTCCCCTACTACGCAGACAAAGCCCGACCCCTAATCTAGTCCACAACCTTCCTCCTGTCGATGGAGGCCCGCCAGGCCTTCAGCCGCATCAAAGCAGACATTGCAAAGGCCACGATGCGTGCCATCGACGAGTCCCTCCCCTTCCAGGTCGAGAGCGACGCATCCGACGTAGCTCTGGCCGCCACCCTCAATCAAGCGGGCAGACCTGTGGCCTTCTTCTCTCGTACCCTCCATGCTTCAGAAATTCGCCATTCCTCGGTTGAAAAGGAGGCTCAAGCCATAGTAGAAGCTGTGCGGCACTGGAGGCATTACCTGGCCGGCAGGAGATTCACTCTCCTCATGGACCAATGGTCGGTGGCCTTCATGTTCGATAATGCACAGCGGGGCAAGATAAAAAAACGACAAGATCGTGCGGTGGAGGATCGAACTCTCCACCTACAACTACGAGATCTTGTACCGTCCTGGGAAGCTAAACGAGCTTCCCGATGCCCTGTCCCGCGGCACATGTGCCACCGCACAAGTGGACCACCTCCGAGCCCTCCACGAGGACCTCTGCCACCCGGGGGTCACTCGCTTTTTCCACTTCATTAAGGCCCGCAACCTGCCCTACTCCATCGAGGAGGTCAGGACAGTCACCAGGGACAGCCAAATCTGCGCGGAGTGCAAACCGCACTTCTACCGGCCAGAGAGGGCGCACCTGATAAAGGCTACCCGTCCCTTTGAACGTCTCAGCATGGATTTCAAAGGCCCCCTCCCCTCCACCGACCGCAACACGTATTTCCTGAACATGATTGACGAGTACTCCCGGTTCCCATTCGCCATCCCCTGCCCAGACATGACCACAACCACTGTCATCAAGGCCCTCCAGGGTATCTTTACACTGTTCGGGTTCCCCGCGTACATACACAGTGATAGGGGGTCCTCCTTTATGAGCAACGAACTGCGTCAATTCCTGCTCAGCAAGGGCATCGCCTCAAGCAGGACGATCAGTTACAACCCCCGGGGAAACGGGCAGGTAGAGAGGGAGAACGGAACGGTCTGGAAGTGGCCTTCCGGTCCAGGAATCTCCCAGTCTCCCGCTGGCAAGAGGTCCTCCCGGAGGCCCTCCACGCCATCCGGTCTCTGCTCTGTACAACTACCAATCAGACACCTCATGAACGTCTCCTTGTCTTCCTCAGGAAGTCCTCCTCCGCGAACTCGCTCCCAAACTGGCTAGCGACGCCCGGACCCATCCTGCTTCGGAAGCACGTGCGGACGCACAAGTCGGACCTGTTGGTCGAGTGGGTCCACCTGCTGCACGCTAACCCCCAGTACGCCTACGTGGCGTTCCCTGACGGCCGGCAAGATACAGTCTCCCTCCGGGACCTGGCGCCTGCCGGAACCCCACGCGCACCCGAACCATTGCCCCCACCTCCTACCCCCCCCGCCCCCCACAGCACCTCACTGGGGGGGGTCGGTCCTCCCGCCGCTCCTACCTAGGCCATCCCACCCACCGACGCCCCCTACAGGTGCCCCCCTCTCGTGTTAACCATTTGCCCCACCAGCACCACCTAGGGGTGACGAAGCTGCCATGGACGACAAAGCGAAGCTCCCGGAGTCGCAGACGCCCGGACCCCCACCAGAACCACCACAGAGGCTCAGACGATCCAGGAGGATGACCAGGCCACCCGACCGATTGATTGCTACACTGTAACTGTACATGAACACTGACTGTATATATATATCTCCCACACTTGTAAATACTCATGGTACCTCCATATCTGATCATACAATGTTCAATGCAATTGTAACCACTGGCCACCACCCCCGCCGGACTCTTTTTTAACAGGGGGTGAATGTGGTAGTATCAGGTATTGCAGTACCCGAGAGGCTGTTGACCATTGGGTACGCCTAGCAGCTTACCATTGGCTGTTTGGTATGTGGCTCTGCCCTGACAGGCGGGGTATAAGAACAGGTGCCGTCCCAGCAGCCCTCATTCTGTACCGAAGCTGCTGGGGAACAGATCTAGTCTATTAAAGCCTTCAGTTATGCTACAACCTTGTCTTCGAGTCTAATTGATTGTGCATCAGCTACGTCAAGAGCATAACAAAACATAGTTCCAGGACTGAACTGTTTCAATCCATATAGTTAAAACTCAGCAAACAGTGACTATCAGCAACAGCAGCCAGGCAAGATGATGTTCGAGATTCCGATTCCACAGCAGCTCAGGTACCAAGGCAATCTCAGTGAAAACTACGTCAAGAGCATAACAAAACAATTACCAAATCCATACAAAAGAAATACCATTTACAAACCTGTCATGTGAGAGTACCTTTAAGAAATGGGTGTTTATAAATGGGTGTGTATATAAATATCTGTTGTGAGAGTACTGTCGTGTTAGGTACACTGGCTGCAACTGGATGCAGCGTATATCAGAAAGATACTCCAGACCTTGAAGTTAGTTCAATCAGGTTTATTGAACTAATAGCACAGTTAGCACAGTTCTCTGTGAGTTCGACTCTCTGCTAACTTAAGTGTGGTTACTCTGTCTGACTGAACCAGACTAGCTCTTAGCCACGTGGTGGAGGTGTGAGATTGTAACAACACCCTTGACTGACTCTCTAGATGTACATCAGTGGAAAGAGGTGGAGTGTGAGTGCCTCGTGTCTTTTATAGTCAGATCCCACCCCTGAGTGTCCTGCCTGCTTATTGGTCATGTCCTGTTCTCTGTGTCCATTAGCTGCTTGGCTGTATATCATTATGTGTGTGTCTGCATATCATGACATCTCTCCTTTTTTTAATGTTTGGATGACATATGTGAACGTATTGACAAGAATAGGCCAATATTAACATATATACATGCAATGGATGTGAACATATGTACATGTAAAAACAGCTGTCTAATGCGAGAACACAGAACATAGCAAACAGAACAAATGTTCATACGTCCAGTCTCTGTGGCTTGCGTCTGATCCTGGTCAACCGCCGGAGAGGTGGTGGTGGGGCCGACAACGCCTTGATGGGCCTGAGTGAAGCCTGACTGGCGGCCTCATGAGTCGAGGTATCAGGAGGTGGCAAAACAACAGAAGGAAACGGAGAAGAATGTGGTTGCGGGCAGGCAACTTTGCGCAGTGCCCGTCTGTTTCGTCGCACAACAGAACCATCAGCCAGACGCACAACATACGAGTGGGGGGCAGCCTGTCGAACAACGACAGCTGGAGCTGACCAGCCTCCATTAGGGATCTTGACCCGAACAGTGTCTGACGGGGATACCACGGGCAAATCGGTGGCATGAGCATCATAGCCCTGTTTTTGCCGGTCTCGGAGTTGCTGCACCTTCTGCAGCACCGGGAGGTGATCCAGGTTGGGCACGTGTATGGCTGGAAATGTCGTTCGCAGGTCCCTGTTCATCAGGAGTTGAGCCGGCGACATGCCAGTGGACAGTGGGGTCGCCCTGTACGCAAGCAGCGCAAGGTGAATGTCAGACACAGAATCCGTGGCCTTGCAGATGAGCTGCTTCACTATGTGCACCCCTTTCTCAATTTTTCCGTTTGACTGCGGATAGTGTGGGCTGGAAGTGACGTGTTTGAACTGATGTGACTGGGCAAACAGAAACCATTCATGGCTGCTGAAGCACGGGCCATTGTCACTCATGACAGTGAGTGGGATACCATGGGCACAATTCTCCCATCGGGAGACTAAGTCCCAACGCCGGAGTGAAAACCGGAATGTTTCACTCCCACGTCGGAGGCTGCAACCCAGGCCCCTATTCTCCCGCCCCCAGGGGGCATGGAGCGGCGCCGTGTCATATACGCGCGCTGGGCCTTGGCGCCGTGTCAAAGCGGTGCCGCGTAAATGACACGGCCGGCAACGCGTAAATGAAGTCACCCGCGCATGCGCAGTTGCCATCCTCCCCGCGGCCGCCCCACAAGAAGATGTCGGATGTATCTTGCGGAGCAAAGGAGGTCCTCCTTCAGAGAGGCTGGCCCGCCGATCGATGGGCACCGATCGCGGGCCAGACCCCTTTTGAGCCCCCCACGGTGCAGGAACCCACTTCCCCCTCCCCCCCACAGGCCGCCCCCCCCCGCAGCGTTCCCGCGCTGTTCCCGCCGGCAGCGACCAGGTGTGGACGGCGCCGGCGGGAACCTGACGTGTTGGGCAGGCCGCTCGGCCCATCCGGGCCAGAGAATCGCCGCTCGCCCGTTACAAACGGCGAGCGCCGATTCTCCCAGCAGCCAGCTGTGATTCTCGGCGCGCTGGTTTGCGGGGGGTGGGAGAATCATGTGCGGGTGCTGGGGCGGCGTGCCGGGACTCACGCGGCGCCTTGGCAATTCTCCCACCCGGCGTGGGCGGGAGAATTCCGCCCCATGCCTGGAGAACGTCTCCTTACAGGCCTTGATCACTGTCCGAGATGTGAGGTCTGAGAGCTTCACGACTTCAGGGTAATTGGAAAAGTAATCAATGATTAACACGTAATCACAATCATTTGCATGAAAGAGGTCGATGCCAAACTTGGACCATGGAGAGGTTTCGATTTCATGCTGCTGAAGTGTCTCCTTACTCTGCGTTGGCTAGAAGCGTTGACAGGTCGCACAGTTATGGACCATGGGCAAAATTCTCCCCAAACGGCGCGATGTCCGCCGACTGGCGCCCAAAACGGCGCCAATCAGACGGGCATCGCACCGCCCCAAAAGTGCGGAATGCTCCGCATCTTTGGGGGCCGAGCCCCAACATTGAGGGGCTAGGCCGGCGCCGGAGGGATTTCCGCCCCGCCAGCTGGCGGAAACGGCCTTTGTTGCCCTGCCAGCTGGCGCGGAAATGACATGTCGGGGCGGCGCATGCGTGGGAGCGTCAGCGGCTGCTGACAGTTTCCCGCGCATGCGCAGTGGAGAAAGTCTCTTCCGCCTCCGCCATGGTGGAGACCATGGTGGAGGCGGAAGGGAAAGAGTGCCCCCACGGCACAGGCCCGCCCGCGGATCGGTGGGCCCCGATCACGGGCCAGGCCACCGTGGGGGCACCCCCCGGGGCCAGATCGCCCCGCGCCCCCCCCAGGACCCCGGAGCCCGCCCACGCCGCCTTGTCCCGCCGGTAAATAGGTACTTTAATTTACACCGGCGAGACAGGCAATTTATCGGCGGGACTTCGGTCCATCCGGGCCAGAGAATCGAGCGGGGGGGCACGCCAACTGGCGCGGCGCGATGCCCGCCCCCGCCCAATCTCCAGTGCCGGAGACTTCGGCAACCGGCGGGGGCGGGATACACGGCAGCCCCCGGCGATTCTCCGACCCGGCGGGGGGTCGGAGAATGACGCCCCATGTTCGCGATGTCCTGGCTGATCCCGAGCCAGTAGACATCCTGGCTCTGCGTCTGCACTTTTCCACACCCAGGTGGCCCTCATGGATTTGACGGAGCACCAAGCTCTGGAGACTGTGTGGAATTACAATCCGGTCCAGTTTGAGGAGGATACCATCAACCACTGTCAGGTCGTCCTTTACATTAAAAATTGAGGGCACTGCCATTTTTGTCAGCCATTGGCTAGGTGTTGCATAACACGCTGCATGAGGGGGTCTTTGGCTGTCTCCTCACGGATACGAATCACCTTCTCATCAGATGCCGGGAGGGTGCAAGCACACAGCTGCACCTGTGACTCAACCTGTGACTCAATTTGCCGGAAGACGTTCAGTGGTTCACTGGGCACGGTGATGAAGCGGGACAGTGTATTGGCAATGATGAGCTCCTTGCCAGGTGTGTGGAACAGGTCAAAGTCGTACCTTCTGAGTTTGAGGAGGATGCGCTGCAACCGAGGTGTCATGTCATTAAGGTCCTTGTGGATAATGTGGACCAGGGGCCTGTGATGCGTCTCGACTGTGAATGTCGGCAGGCCGTAGACATAGTCGTGAAACTTGAGAATGCCATTGAGAAGGCCCAGGCATTCCTTCTCGATTTGTGCATACCTTTGTTCAGTGGGCGTCATTGCCCTTGATGCGTAGGCAACGGTGCCCAGGGTGAAGTGTCATCGTGTTGCAGCAGGACCGCACCGATGCCATCCTGGCTCGCATCTGTCGAGATTTTTGTTTCCCTGTCTGGGTCGAAAATTGCCAATACGGGTGCAGTGGTGAGCTTGGCTTTCAGCTCCAACCACTCTGCCTGATGGGCCGCCTTCCACTCGAAGGCAGTGGACTTCTTCACTAGGTTTCGTAGGGCCGTGGTGTGTGAGGCCATGTTTGGGATGAACTTGCCCAGAAAATTGACCATGCCCAGTGTCATAATATCCACTCATGTATATAATGAGATACAGACAGGCAGTGATTGACACACAGGATAACCAATGAACACACATGACATAACAACTAATCACCAGACAGGACACCACCACTATAAAGCACACAGGGCATTAAGACTCTCCCTCTCTCTACAGGACACAGCTACTGAGATAGTAAGAGTGCAAAAGCCAGTGAGCACTATCACCATGAGGTAGAGAGTTAGTCTGGTCAAGCCAGTCGGAGGTTATCAGTCAGATTGATAGAGTGTCAACTCACAGCAGACTATGTACAGCAATCAGGAAGTTCAATAAAACAGTGTTGGACCATCTCCTGTGTCAGAAGCCTGTTTCTAGTTTCACTGCATCCAGTTGCAGTCAACGTTGAACCAACTTACTCAACACATCATAGTACCAGAGTGCTTTTAATCCTAACGAACCTACCTCGAGTGCATCTGCAACGATCAGAAAGCAGCCATCCAGCGGCATGGAAAGGATCCAGCCTCCTTCGCAACTCCGGACCTCCGACAACCTCGGCGCCAACTGGAAAGTCTTCAAACAAAAGTTCCTCCTGTACATCGAGGCCTCCGACCTCGAGGCAGCATCAGATGGCAGAAAGATCGCGCTGTTCCTGTCGACTGCGGGGGTCACGCCATCCACATCTATAACTCGCTTACGTTTGCCGATGGCGAAGACAAGACAAAGTTCAAGACAGTTCTGCTGAAATTCGACAGCCACTGCGACATTGAGGTGAATGAGAGCTTTGAACGGTACATCTTCCAACAGAGGCTCCAGGGTAAGGATGAACCTTTTCAGTCCTTCTTGACCCATCTCCGCATCCTAGCGCAGTCATGTAATTATGACTCGACGACTGATTCCATGATCCGGGATCAGATCGTTTTCGGGGTCCAGTCCGACTCCCTGCGGGAGCAGCTCCTCAAAATCAAACAGTTGACCCTCTCCGTCACCATTGAAATGTGCGTTGTCCATGAGCATGCCAGAAATCGCTACTCCCGCATCAGGGCGGCAGAAACTGCAAAACTGGCCTCCCACGAGGCAGAAAGTGTGCAGGCCATAGCGAAAATGCAAGGCCTGAGTGGCCGTTTCGTGCACTTTTCTTGGGTCCCCACGCATGCGCACCACGACCGGATGGACGATGAGGCCGAAGACCCTGAGGCACATGCGCGAATGTCGGCCGAACGCACTGCGCATGCACGATGGCGCACAGAACGTCCTGACGTCAGCGTCATGACGTGTCCGAATTGTGGCTCTGACCATTTAAAGCGGCAATGTCCAGCCAAAGGCAGACGATGTCTGCAGTTTGGAAAGCTTGGCCATTAGGCGGCCTTCTGCAGGTCCACTCCACCGAACAACAGCCAGCGATCCCAGCTGCAGCGCAGATGTGTCCGCTGTGGACAACAAGGCATGCAGGATTCTGATCCAGACAGCCCAACGGACCCCGATGCTGACTGCCTCGAGTCTCCATATCGGGTGGGCATCATCACCACATGCGAACGGGTCTCTACCGTGCCTGCCAACCGCCTTTTGATCCTCAGTGTGGATCCTGACAGCGAGTGGTGTGCTTCCATCACTGTCAACCAGTCTCGCATCCGATTTAAGTTGGACACTGGCGCGTCTGCGAACCTCATATCACAGTGGGACCTCGACAGCATCCAACACCAACCTAGCATTCTTCCACCAGCCTGCCAGCTCCTTGACGACAATGGTAATGCCATAGCTGCCAGTGGGTCGTGTCAGCTCGGTGTCTCTCACAAGGCAATCAAGGCGACGTTGAGATTCGAGATCGTCCGGCCTGACAAGGCATCCCTGCTCGGTGCTCGCGCAAGCAAACTCCTAAATCTGGTACAGCGAGTTCATGTCATGTCCTCGACACCGGGGACTGCCTCGCCCAATGCGAATCTCCAGGCTGAGATAGACGACATTATCACACAATACCACAGTGTGTTTGATGGGATGGGCACGCTCCCATATCGCTACAAGATATTGCTCAAGCCAAATGCCACCCCAGTCATCCATGCACCACGCCGGGTGCCGGCTCCTCTGAAGCATCATCTGAAAACACAGCTACGAGAGCTCCAAGACCAGGGCATCATCTCTGAGGCACGATCAATTTGACTAGAGACGAAAGTTGAATCCAAACTGAGGCTTTATTGGTATCAGATGTATGGCCTCCCACAGCAGCTGGCGAAATGGCTGTGAGCTGGAGCACACGCATATTTATACCCCGCCTCCTTGGCGGAGCCAGCAGGCAGGGGCCACAGGCGAACCTGTAGTGCAGGTTCTACCGTACATCCTCTAATATAAGTACAACAGTGGTTTACCACATTCTCAAAGGTCACGGAACCCGCAGACTGGGTCAGCTCCATGGTCTGCGTCAATAAATCCTTTGGCGAACTCCGCATTTGCATTGATCCCAAAGACCTGAATCACAACATCTTGTGAGAGCATTACCCGACCCCGAAGCGTGAAGAATTGACCTGTGAGATGGCTCGCGCCAAATTCTTTACCAAGCTGGACGCCTCCCGTGGCTTCTGGCAAATTCAGCTGGACGAGTCCAGTCGGAAGCTGTGCACTTTTAACACTCCGTTCGGCAGGTATTGCTACAACCGCATGCCTTTTGGTATCATATCAGCTTCCGAAGTATTTCATCACATAGTGGAGCAAATGATGGAGGGCATCGAGGGGGTGCGAGTCTATGTGGATGATGTGATCATCTAGACCACGACGCCCGAGGATCACATTGCTCGCCTCAAACAGGTTCAACAGGGCCAAATGCTCGTTTGGGCGGTCCGCTATCAAGTTTTTAGGTGACCACATTTCACAGCAAGGTGTGCAACCTGACGCCAAGGTGCTGGCAATCAATGCCATGAAGACAAAAAGGCGGTCCTCCGCTTCCTCGGGATGGTAAATTTTCTCGGAAAATTAATTTCCAACATGACATCCCACACCACAGCCCTCTGGCATCTCATTAAAAAATCGACAGTGTTCCAGTGGCTTCCCGCACATCAAGCGGAGTGGCTTGAGCTGAAGGCGAAGCTCACCACAGCTCCAGTACTGGTTTTCTTTGACCCAACCAAGGATACCAAGATATCCACAGACGCAAGCCAGGATGGCATTGGGGCGGTGCTCCTCCAGCGAGACGATTCCTCTTCCTGGGCTCCAGTGGCATATGCCTCCAGGGCCATGACTCCGACCGAACAACGGTATGCCCAGATCGAAAAGGAGTGTCTGGGTCTCCTGACAGGAATAGTCAAGTTTCATGACTACGTATACGGTCTGCCGAAGTTCACGGTGGAAACAGACCACAGGCCTTTAGTCCACATAATCCAGAAGGATTTAAATGACATGACACCTCAGCTGCAGTGAATTCTTCTTTGTCTCCACCGATATGACTTCGAACTCATATATACACCGGGCAAGGAGCTGATCGTCACCGATGCCCTATCCCGATCCATCACCATGCCGTGTGAACCGGGCGACTTCATTCGCCACATCGAGGCACAGGTGCAGTTGTGTGCCAGCAACCTCCCAGCCACTGATGAACGAGTTGTCCAGATACATGAAGAAGATCCTCTACTGCAGCGCGTGATGCAACACCTTTCCCATGGCTGGCAAAAGGGGCAGTGCCCCCAGTTCTTCAACGTTAAGGACGAGTTAACGGTTGTCGAGGGGATCCTTCTTAAACTGGATAGAATCGGCATGCCCCAAAGCATGCAAGCCATGGTGCTCAGATAGATCCATGAGGGTCACATTGGGGTCGAAAAATGTCGACGCAGAGCTCGGCAGACAGTCTACTGGCCTGGCATCAGCCAGGACATTGCCAACACGGTCCTCAACTGCACAACATGCCAGAAGTTCCAACCAGCTAAGCCCAAGGAAACACTGCAACAGCACGAGATCGTGACTTCTCTGTGGTCCAAGGTGGGGATAGACCTCTTTCATGCAAATGGGAGTGATTACGTGCTCTTGGTCGACTACATCTCCAGCTACCCGGAAGTGGTGAAACTGTCGGACCTCACGTCCAAGTCAGTGATTAAAGCCTGCAAAGAGATGTTTGCTAGGCACGGCATACTACTCACAGTAATGAGTGACAATGGCCCATGTTTCTACAGCCAAGAGTGGTCCGACTTTGCACGATCTTGCCACTTCAATCACATCACATCCAGTCCCCATTACCCGCAATCAAACGGTTTGGCCGAAAAAGGGGTCCACATTGTCAAGCGGTTGCTGTGCAAGGCTGCAGACTGAGCCTCGGACTTCAACCTGGCAAGGTTGCAATTGCAATACAACAAATTGCAATACATCTCAAACCAACTGCTTCCATTAAAGTCCCAATCAAATCCATTCAATCAAGTCCAAGCCCATGCTCCTTGTCAGAAACCTGTCTCCTCCGGTGTATAAGAAAAATTATCTTTCAAACGAAAATTAACACTCAGCCTTGCTAGGTACACCACTCCAAACCTGACTCCACTTGTGAATAATGCAGACTTTGCTTTATTAAAAGCTGCACTCTGCTTTGCCAACTCGGCTCTGACATCTTGGTGCTGATGATGCTTCCTTCCCACCTCGAGTCCCTATTCACTTTGTCCTTCTCCCTGGAAGCTGTGAAATCCAATCATCACCGCACGCAGTGACTCATTCGCCCGAGGCTTCCGCCAGAGTACTCAATGGGCCCAATCCAAATCTGGAGGGGACCAATCGCCCATCTCCACCAAAAAGCTTGGCGAACATCTGAGAAAAGTACTCAGTCAGCTTCGGGCCCTCCACCCCCTCTGCTAACCCATGATTCTGAGGTTCTGGCCCCTCGATCTGCTCTCCAAGTCATCCACATTTTCCCTCAGAATCTCATTCCTCCCTTCACCAACAACATCTCATATTCCAACGAGGTGATTCGGTCCCCATGCCATGGCAACGCTGCCCCCGCACCCTTCAGCACCTCTCCATGCACCTTCATCGCCTCCGAGATTTTTTCCAGCTTCCTCAATTGATTGCTAATAGCTTTCCATCATCACCCTGCCCCTCAAAATGCTTCGCAAACTGCTTTTCAAACTCTTGCGCCATCACCCCTGTCGGCGTTTCCACGGTGATATGAGTAGCTACACCCAAGGCCGAGTCCACCGCCTTCCCTCCTGCTGAGATTCATGGGCTTTCTGGCTCCATTGAAGGTTTCTCCCCTGTAATCTTCTTGCCACCAACCTTCTTCATAGATTTTGACATATTTTTACCGACAAATTCCTTATCCCGTAAGATGGGCCGGTTTTGATAACCCAAATCCTCGGAACCAGATTAAAAAGTCCAAAAACTATAGATATTGGCGGGAGTTATCTTGTGTGAGATAGGGCAGCACGGTAGCACAGTGGTGAGCACTGTTTCTTCACAGCACCAGGGTCCCAGGATCGATTCCCGGCTTGGGTCACTGTCTGTGTGGAGTCTGCATGTTCTCCCCGTGTCTGCGTGGGTTTCCTCCGGGTGCTCTGGTTTCCTCCCACAAGTCCCAAAAGATATGCTGCTGGGTAATTTGGACATTCTGAATTCTCCCTCAGTGTACCCAAATAGGCGCTGGAGTGTGGCGACTAGGGAGTTTCACTGTAACTTCATTGCAGTGTTAATGTAAGCCTACTTGTGACAATAATAAAGATTATTATTGTTAAATCCCCGAATGTCCCAATTCTGCTCCTATGTAAGATATGGGGTGGGATTCTCCATCCCGCCAGCTGGCCAATGGGGTTTCCCGTTGTGGGCAGCCCCAGGCCGTCAGGAAATCCCCAGGCTCAACAAAGAATCCCGTTAGCGGATGATCTTAAAAGTAGATTTTTGGGCATGATCTACTGAATTACGACAGAGTCCCGGGTGTTTCCTGGAATTCGGAGTGCCGAGAAACACCCTGCTATCTAATGCCCATCCAGGTAGATTGGGGGCCTCAGCAGGCAACTCCTCGCTGAATCCGCACTTAGTCCCATTTATGCAGAGAATCTCCACTCGCCGGAACTCCTCAGTGCAGCAAGAGATTGGGGATGCCATTTTTAAATGGCGTCCCGCTCTCATGGGCCCCCACCCCCTTCCAACACACTATGAGGAGATCCTAGGGCCCCTCTGCACCCCCCTTCCTGACACCCACTTAGGGTACACCCCATCCCAATCACCACCACTCAAAAATTTCCAGCTTGGCATCTTGGCAGTGCCAGTCTGCCACCCTGACAGTGCTACCTCAGCACCTTGGCAGCGCCAGGGTACCACCCTGCCCAGAGAGCATGCACCTGGGGGCCTCCAATCCCCTGGGAGAACCCACTAGTGCCATTCCGTCTGGTCCCCGTTTGTGGAGACCAGTGCTGAATGGTGCTCGCCGAGCTCTCCAAGGCAACGGAGTTAGATCCCACGCCTTGGTTAGATCTCGGGCTGCATATTAGAGTGAGACTAGCTGTCTCACTCTAATATGCAGATTTGCCAGAAAGTGATCCCACCCATAATGGGCTCGATTCACATCGCAAAGTCTCGCAAGATCGTGTTGGATCTCGCGAGGCATGGTAAATCGGGTGGATCCTGAAGGTGGGATCTCCCAGGAACACTGGTCGTGTTGCACAGCGCCGCACTGCCTTTCGGGTGCAACACGACTGATGCATCCTGTCCTTTATCTCTTTTCGCTATGATAGATGCTTGGCTAAAAGGCATGTAGTTTCCTGCTTTCTGTCTCCCTCTTTTCTTGAATAGAGTAGTTATTTTCCAACCTGATAAGACTCATGACACAGGGAAGTTCTGCGGAACAAAGGGGCCTTGGCGTGTTTATCCATAGATCTCTGAAGGCAGAAGGGCAGGTTAAAAGGGTGGTGAAAAAAGCATATGGGACACTTGCCTTTATCAATCGAGGCATAGGTTATAAAACAGGGAGGTCATGTTGGAATTGTATAGAGCTTTGGTGAGGTCACAGTGGGAGTACTGTGAGCAATTCTGGTCGCCACATTATAGGAAGTATGTGATTCCACTGCAGCGGGTGCAGAAACGATTCACCAGGACGTTGGTTGGGATGGAACATATAAGTTATGAAGAGAGGTTGGATAGACTTGGGTTGTTTTCGCTGGAGCAGAGAAGACTGAGGGGCAACTTGATCGCAGTGTACAAGATTATGGGGGACCTGTACAGGGTGGATAGATAGCAGCTGTTTGCCTTAGTTAAAGGGTCAGTTACGAGGGGACACAAGTTCAAGGTGAGTGGCAGGACGTTTAGGGAGGATTTGAGGAAAACATTTTTACCCAGAGGGTGGCGACAGGTGGAATGCACTACCTGGGAGACAGGCTGCCTCACATCCTTTAAAAGGTACCTGGATGAGTACTTGGCACATCATAACATTCAAGGCTAATGGCCAAGTGCTGGCAAATGGGATTAGGTAGGCAGGTCAGGTATTTTTTCATGCGTTGGTGCAGACTCGATGGGCTGAAGGGCCTCTTGTGCACTGTATTATTCTGTGATCTTTCAAGAATAAAGGGAATTTTGGAAAATTAAAACAAGTGCATCTACTAGCTCCACAGCCACTTCTTCTAAGACACGAGGTCAAAGGCCTTTTCCGCGTCTATGGCTGCCACTATCTCCGCCTCTCCCTCCTCCGATGGCATCATTATCACGTTTAAGAGCCACCGCACATTCGTATTTAATTGCCTGCCCTTTACAAATCCCGTCTGGTCCTCATGTATCACCCCCGGGACACAGACCTCAATCCTCGTGGCCAGCACTTTTGCCAACAGCTTAGCGTCCACATTAAGGAGCCAAATCGGCCTGTACGATCCACATTGCAGTGGGTCCTTGTCTCGCTTCAGAATCAAGGAAATTGTCGCCTCCGACATTGTCAGGGGCAGGGACCCCCTCCTCTCTTGCCTCGTTAAAGGTCCTCACTAGTAGCGGGGCCAACAGGTCCGCATACTTTCGATAGAACTCCACCGGGAACCCGTCCGGCCCCGGGGCCTTCCCCGCCTGCATGCTCCCCAAACCCTTACTCAGCTCCTCCAGCCCGATTGGTGCCTCCAAACCAGCCACCTCCTGCTCCTCCACCCTCGGGAACCGCAGTTGGTCCAGGAATCTTCTCATCCCCTCTTCCCCCCCTGGGGGCTGGGATCTGTACAGCTCTTCATAGAAGGCCTTGAATACCTTGTTTATTTCCGTTGCACTTTGGGCCATGGCTCCCCTTCCATCTTTGACTCCCCCTATTTCCTCGCTGCCGCCCTCTTACGGAGCTGGTGTGCCAGCATCCGACTGGCCTTTTCCCCGTACTCGTAGGTCGCCCCCTGCGCCTTCCTCCACTGTGCCTCCGCCTTCCCCGTGGTCAACAGGTCAAACTCCGTCTGGAGCCGTCGCCTTTCCCCAAGTAATCTTTCCTCCGGGGCCTCTGCGTATCTCCTGTCCACTCGCAAAATCTCCCCCACTAACCTCTCCCTTTCCCTGCCCTCTGTCTTCTCCCTATGAGCCTTGATGGAGATTAGCTCTCCCCTGATCACCGCCTTCAACGCCTCCCATACCACCCCCACTCGCACCTCCCCGTTGTCGTTGGCCTCCAGGTACCTTTCAATACACCCCCTTACCTTCCCACACACCACCTCATCTGCCAGCAGTCCCACATCCAACCGCCACAGCGGGCGTTGGTCCCTCTCCTCTCCCAGCTCCACTTCCACCAAGTGCGGGGCATGGTCCGAAACGGCTATGGCTGAATACACCGTCCCCTCCACCCTCGGGATGAGCACCCTGCCCAGCACAAAGAAGTCTATCCGGGAGTATGCCTTGTGCACGTGGGAGAAGAAAGAAAATTCCCTGGCCTGCGGTCTTGCAAACCTCCATGGGTCCACTCCCCCCCTCTGGTCCATAAACCCCTGAGGACCCTGGCCGCCGCCGGCCTCTTTCCCGTCCTTGATCTGGAGCGGTCTAGTGCTGGATCCAGCACTGTATTAAAGTCCCCTCCCATTATCAGTCCTCCTACCTCCAGGTCCGGGATGCGCCCCAACATGCGCTTCATGAATCCAGCATCATCCCAGTTCGGGGCGTATACATTTACCAACACCACCCACGTCCCTTGCAACCTACCACTCACCATCACGTATCTCCCTCCATTGTCCGCTACGATAGTCTTGGCCTCAAATGATACGTTTTCCCACCAGAATTGCCACCCCTCTATTTTTCGCGTCCAGTCCCGAGTGGAATACCTGTCCTACCCATCCCCTTCTTAACCTAACCTGGTCCACCACCTTCAGGTGTGTCTCTTGGAGCATGGCCACGTCTACCTTCAGTCCCTTCAAGTGCGCGAACACTCGAGCCCTCTTCACCTCTCCGTTCAGGCCCCTCACGTTCCACGTTATCAGCCGGATTGGAGGCCGCCCCCCCCCCCCCCCCCCCCCCCCCCCCCCCCCCCCCCCGCCGACTAGCCATCTCCTTTTCTGGGCCAGTCACGTGTCCGCGTCTCCCTCACCCTCCAGGCCCCCAACCAGGGGACCTCCGTCCCGGCCACCTCCTCTGTGTCCCATTCCCTTTCAGCCAGTGCAGCAGCAACCCTGTTTCCTCCCCCTTCCTCCCCTCCCCCCCTTCCCTCCCCCCCTGCTAGATCCTTGTCTAACTTTTTTGCTCCCCCCATATCACTCCCGTAAGTCAGCTGATGCCTGCTGACCCCGGCTTCCCCCGCCATCCCTTTGACCCCCCCCCGTGTGGGAATCTCCCCATCAGTAGACGTTCCTACGTTCCCCCTCCCACCTTTCTTCCCGCGCGCGGTAGAAAAACCCTGCGCTTTCCAGAGCCTGCCCACCCCCCCGATGCAGCTTCTGTTGCGGCCTTGTCTCTCGTCCCCAGCCCATATAACATTCCCTGCGCGTGCTTGCCCCCCTATATACAACTGCCATCATACTTCAACCCTCAAATACCCCCCACCCTCACAAACCCTCAATTAGAGTCCAACTTTTCAGTTAGTATAATGGTCCACGCCTCTTCGGGCGTTTCGAAGTAGTGGTGTTGGCCGTTATATGTGACCCACAGTCGCTCTGGCTGCAACATTCCAAATTTCACTCCTTTCCGATGCAGCACCGCTTTGGCCCGGTTGAAACCCGCGCTCCGCTTAGCGACCTCTGTGCTCCAGTCCGGGTATATTCTAATCTCAGCATTGTCCGACTTGCTGCTCCGCTCCTTCTTGGCCCATTTCAGGACCCTCTCTCTGTCTGTAAACCGGTGAAATCTCACCACCATCGCCCTTGGCGGCTCGTTTGCCTTGGACTTCCTCGCCAGCACCCGGTGCGCCCCTTCCAGCTCCAGCAATCCCGGGGGGGCCTCCGAGCCCATCAGCGCCCCGATCATTGTGCCCGCATATGCCGCGGCGTCGGCCCCCTCCACTCCTTCTGGGAGACCCAGGATCCTCAGATTGTTTCTCCTCAACCTGTTCTCCAGGTCTTCGAGTCTTCCCGCCCACGTCTTGTGGAGTGCCTCGTGCCGCTCCACTTTCACCGCCAGGCCCAAGAGCTCGTCCTCATTCTCACTCACTTTGTCCTGGATCTCCTGGATCTTCACCTCGTGGGCTTTCTGGGTTGCCCCAAGCCCTTCAATTATTGCCAGCATCGGCGCCACCATCTCCTTGCGCAGCTCCTCGAAGCAGCGCTTGATGAATTCTTGCATCTCCTCTTTGTCCCCAGCCACCTCCATTTTGTTTGTTTTCCCCCTCTTCTCCCGCTGCTCGAGTGCCGTTTTTTTGGGCCGTTTCGCTGCGGGTCCGGTCCATACAGGTTAGTGGGGGACCTCTCTCCTCTCTTCCCCACGGGTTGGCTATGTGAAAAGTTCCGTTGGGGCTCTTCTATCGAGCCCGAAAGTCCGTCTTCGCGGGAGCTGCCGAATCGTGTAGCTTAGCTCCGCATAGCCGCAACCGGAAGTCGTGACAAGAAACATCTAACTGGAGGAGCACAAATTAGAACAAGTGAAACAGAAACAGGGTCACCAGATGATGTAAAGGAAGTACGAGGACATTGCTGTCACAGGCTCCGACAGGGTGAAGCAGCTGCTGAACCTCCACTACTGAAACTTTCTTTGGTCTATATAATTCCATCTGCATCCCTCCCCTTGAATTTATTCCCATCCCTGTGACCCCGCGCATTAGTCATGGCCAATCCACCTAACCTGCACATCTTTGGACTGTGAGAGGAAACCGGAGCACCCGGAGGAAACCCACACAGACACGGGGAGAACATTCAAAACTCCACACAATCACCCAAGGCCTGAATCGAATCCGAATCCCTGGTGCAGTGAGGCAGCAGTGCTAACCATTGTGCCATCGTGCCACCTGTTTAGATGAAATTATAGATCATTAATTATTGGATATTGGAAAACAATCTGACAGCACAGAGACAGTGAATGGGTCGAAAGAACCATAAAAGAGTGAGAGTTGGGCATCAAAGCTGAACCCCCCTCAGTTGATGATATTACCAAGGGCTAAGATTTAGCTGGGTAGATGAGGTGATCACGAATAGTTGATTCAGGGATTCAGGCGGCACGGTGGCACAGTTGTTAGCACCGCTGCATCACATCACCAGGGTCCCGGGTTCGATTCCAAACTTGGGTGACTCTCTGATGGAGTTTGCAAGTTCTCCCCGTGTCTGCGTGGCTTTCTCCGGGTGCTCCGGTTTCCTCTCACAGTCCAAAGTTGTGAAGGTTAGGTGGATGGCCCTTAGTGCCAAAGATTAGGTAGGGTTGCGAGGACAGGGAGGGAGTTTGTGCCTAGGTCGGGTGCTCTTTTGGAGGGATGGTGTAGACTCGATGGGCCGAATGGCCTCCTTCTGCACTGTAGGCATTCTATGATTCGGCAGGTAGGAAGAAAAAACACCTGTCAGCAGTCCCCGCACCCCTCCCTAAGCAAAACAACAATCCCAACCCCCTCTAACACTCTAGTCACCTGCTCATCCCCACTGTGCTCCTGTGAACTAGTTCGCCCAGCTAGCCTGGCAGCCTCCGCCCACAGTGCCAAACATCCTACCCCCATTGATACTCCTCTCCCCTGCTCGCGCACTTCCATGGTGCAAACAACAATAACAATAAGAAAAAAGGGGCACTCGATCCTCCAACATCCCATCAAAGAACAAGAAAGAAAAACGACCTCCGAGTGAAAAAAGGTTCTCCTCTGACCATCCCCCGCAAAGAAACAGAGCAATAACAACAAAAACAAAAACAAAAAAAGTGGGGCAGAGAGAATCAACATCCCCTCACACCTCCTTCAAAGTTCAATGTCCTCCTTCTCCTGCCAGTCCATTGTCTCTCACAAACTCCGTTGTCTCCTCCAGTGTTCCAAAATAATACTCGCGGCCATTGTGAGTCACCCAGAGGTGGACCAGGTACAGCATCCCAAACTTCACCCCCTTCTTAAAGAGGGCAGTCTTGACTCGGTTGAGACCCAGTCTCCTCTTGGCCAGTTCCGCACTAGGTCCTGGTATACCTGGAGCTCATTACCCTCCCAGCTACATCTCATAGTCTGCCTGGCCCAACTCAAGATCTTCTCCTTATCCAGGAATCAATGTAATCTCACCACCATCACCCTCGGCAGCCTGTTCACTGCGGCTTGTGCATCAGTGCCTTATGCACCCGATCAACCTCCAGGGGCCTATCAAAGGCCCCCTCCCCCAACAGCTTCTCCAGCATTTTGGCTACATAAGAGCCAGCGTTCACTCCCTTGATACCCTCTGGCATCTCCACAATTCTCAAATTTCGCCTTGGGGAGCGGTTTACAAATCCTCCATTTTCTCCTTAAGACACTTCTGGGTCTCCCGCATCATCCCAATCTCGGTCACCAACGAGCAGAGCTGCTCCCCGTGCTCCCCCACCACCTCCTCCATCTTCTGGACCGCCTGACTCTGGGTCTCCAGCCTCAGCTCCACACGGTCGATCCCCGCTCTCAGCGGGTCTACCACCTACTCTAGGTCCTCCAGAGCCTCCCTCCTCTGGTGACTGAACGTTGCATTCAGAAAGTCCACAAACTGTTCAGTCGACCACTGGGGCTGGTAGGGCCGACCCCTTGCTCTCCGCCATCTTTCCCTGTGTCACACAAAATTTTCTTGCTCTTCCAGCTCTTTTCTTCTAAACCGACTTCTGGTCCACAAATCCATTTATCGGCGGAGTATAGTCTTCCTCCGCCACACCTGAACCCTATTCCTTCAAAACATCTGGCCGGCAACCGGGAAAAAGGACCAAAAAGACTGCCTCGAGCGGGAGCGGCAAAAATGCGACCACTCACCCCATGGCCGCCTCCGGAAGTCCTTCTTCAACTTTTGTGTGTCATGTCGTGAAAGTGCACACCAAATGCTGGTAAGTAATGAGTTCCAGCATTTTGTCCCAATGACACCAAAGGAATAACAATGTGGCCAGAGAATTGGGATTCTCCTTTCCCACCAGCACCGCACCCCTGTCTGCGGGTTTCCTGGTGGTGTGGGGTGGCTTCAATGGGAAATCCTACTGCCAAGCGGCAAGAGTAGAGAATCCCGCCACCAGCGAACAGCGCGCGACTGAGAAACACGCGGCTGGGGACTGGAGAATCCAGCCTTACATGCCTGGTGTGACTTGAAAGGGAACTTGGAGCTGATTGCATTTCCATCACCCATCCCAGCAGCTGCTGTACTTGTAGGTGGTGGGGCTTAGGGAGGTGCTGTTAAAGGAGCCTGTGTTGCTGGAGCGCTTCCTGTATCTGGTGGAGGAATGGATGTTTAAGGTGGAGGATGAGCTGTCAATAAAGTGGAGTTTCTGGTGCAGTACACATCAGGGTGTGGATTTTGTGGTCGTAATGACGGCCAAACTGTCAGTACTCCTCGGGCATCAACTTTTATAGTCTCCACCTAACTGAATGAGGTGTTTTTTAAACAATGTACTAAATTCACAACTATTGCTGAAAATTCTTTCTGGCCCTGTAAAACTAATTTTATATTTGTGGAATATCAAATTTCTCCATTGTGATAAAATTCCACATTTAAAATTATTTTGGTTTGTTTGTGATATTTCAGCTTCTCACTTCATTACAAAGAATTTATGTTGCTCCGTGTAAAATTTAATTAAAAGTGAAGGATAATCAGGACAGTTAACTTCCTGGATTGCTGCCTATGAGAATGCTTTAATGTGACTGGCTGTTCATTTTCCTTAATGACATAATTGGTACTGGACATCTGGTGATCCCCTTGATTTGATGCCAAATTGAAACTAACTTTGGGAAAGGGGAACTCCATGCCATGGAGATCGCTTGAGCTTTCTTTGAGGTCAGTGGCAAGCACCATTTCTTCATCACTTCAGGCCCAAATCATCGGTGCAGCATCGGAGGCAGTAGTTGTACAGAGCAAATCACACAAATGTGGCACAAGGCAAAACAACTTAATGATATACTGATGCTGTCAGCATCTCACCCTCATATCAAAATGTTTCACACATGACTGAACATCCAAAAACTGCTGCAGTGTGATTTGAGAGTTACCTCTGAGACTGCGAGAGAAAGGAAACGATAAACAAATGAGGAAAGCAAACATATTTTGTTCAATGTAATAACCCTCACGAGACCCATGGGGATGACCTGATTGATCTCCCCATGGAACTCATGGAATACGGTGGCCCATCAGCTGGGACTCATGGAATCAACCCTTAAAAGCCAGCCCTGCTTAAGATCAGCAAGATCGATAGCCCCGGTTGGATGTATGTACTGCATATTGCATTGCGGCCTTTTCTTTCGGATATAAATAAATCCCTATTTGAATCGGATCACCTGAGCTTTTATACTGGCGATGAGGAAAGACTACTGCTATGATTCTGGATGTCCAGACCGCACTTGAATTCCTCAGCACGAGAGCAAAGCCGGGGAAAATTTTAAAATGCCATTTTTTGGAAGCCTAAGAGGCCTTTGATACAGGTGTGGAAGATTAGGCCCAGTATAATGTGCAGGTGTGGTATTTCTTCCAGGCAAATAGTGTTATAGGAGACAACCGGTAAAAGGTAATACTCCTGACAGCCTGTGGGCCCCAGCTGTCAGTGTGATCAAAAACCTTATTAAACTAGCAGCCCCAGATTTGAAGATCTTTCATCAGTTTGTAGAGCTTGTCGCAGACCATTAAGGCCCTAAACCATCAGTGATGGTGCAGAGATATCGGTTCAACACGGCCGGGCGAACCCCGGGGGGAATCGGTTACGGAACTCATGATGCGCCTTCGCAAGCTGGCTGAGCATTGTGACTATGACCCATCCTTCCTGGAGATGTTGAGAGACCACCTAGTGTGTGGCATTGATAACACGATGACCAAACGGAAATTGTTGGCAGAACCATCCTTGGATCTAAAAAGGGCCACAGAACTATCCCTCTCTCGTGCAAATGCAGAAAATGGGGTCCAGGAACTCCAGAGCCCCATGGACTTTGATGTAAATAGCGTTGGCCTCCCATATTTCGGCGAGTAACACCCCCCAAGAGCAGGGTCTATGGGACCCAGTCGCCACCTGAGCAAAGTTGTAGTCAGACCCATTGGCCAAGAACCACTGCAGCCCATCGAGACCCTGAGGTCCAGGGAGAAGACTCACAACGGTGCTGCACTGTGGTCACAGGAACCATGGTGACTGCGGGTGTCAGAATCAACAGCGAAAGTGTCGCCCTGGTCGGGTGACACAACTACCCCGAGCCAGGACTCTACATATTACCCAGCCTGATGAGGATAACTGCATGCGTTATGGCACCAAAGGTAGCCTCAATTCAGATAACCCTCAAAGTGAATGGCCACCCCTTGGATATGGAAATAGATACAGAGCCTGCTGTTCCAGTCATTGAACAACAAACATTCCTGAAATTTGGTTTGGAGATCCTGCACCTGGGCCTAAAGGACACTAAGGCATGGCTGGCGATGTATACCAGAGAACCATTAACAATAATTGGGTCATTGATGTCCTCGGTTACCTGTGGACAACAATCAGTTGGATTGCCACTGGTAATGGTGCAGGGGCCAGGACCCAGTCTTCCGGGCCATGACTGATTACAGAGAGTCCCCATAGATTGGCAACAGAACTTCAGAATGGGTGCAGGCGGATTGCATGAGGCCGTGGGAAAATAGCCAGAAGTCTTCCATGAAGGCATATGGAAGATAAAGGGGGCCAATACTAAATTTATGTTGAGCCGGATTCCCAACCCAAGTATATCAGTGCCCTCCCAATCCCGTATGCTCTGCTGTCAAAGGTGGATGATGAGCACAGCTGGCTGGAGAATTTGGGGATTATTCGCCCAGTCCAATTTGCAGAATGGGTGGCACCAGGGGTCTCGGTGGTGAAGCCGGACAAGATCTTCTGCTTGTGTGGTGACTATAAAATGACGGTCAACAAGGCCTCCTGTTTGGAAGACCTACACGCAAAGTTGGCTGGGGCCATTCGTTCTCAAAGATGGACATGAGCCTTGCATCCTCCAGCTGGAGTTGGACATGGTGTCCAGAAAATACATCACCATTAATACCCACAAGGGATTGTACGACTACACTCGGCTCCCATTTGGGGTATCGTCCACATGTTCAATTTTCCAGCGGCTTATGGAAAGCATTCTTCAGGGGCTCTCCAAGAAGTTTTCCAGGCTGTCTACCTGGATGATGTGTTGATTACCGGAGCCTCCGAGAAGCAACGCCTAGAAGATGTTCACCACCGATTCTCAGAAGTAGGTGTTCGCCTGAAAAGAGGCCACTGTGTCTTATTGGCAAGAGAAGTTATATACCGGGATATCAGGTTGACAAAAGTGGGTTGCCCCGAGAGAAGACAAAGTCCGAGCTGTCAAGCAGGCACCAACACCAGAGAATGAAACAGAGATAAGGTCATTCCTAGGGCTCGTTAACTATTATGGAAAATGTATTCCACATCTGGCAACCATACTGGTGCCTCCACATGCCCTCTTAAAGAAACACCAGAAATAGGCATGGAGGATGCCACAAAAAGAAGCATTTGCCAGAGTGAAGCACCAGCGATTATCCTCCAGACTACTGATGCATTATGACCCGTCAAAACGACTGATACGTATGACACCTCCCCATATGGCATTAGGGCAGGGTTGTCCCATTGGTGGGACAGTGGGACAGAGAGGCCAATAGACTATGCATCAAAAACATTGGCTGACACAGAGCGCCGATACACTCAAATTGAAAAGGAAGGACAGGCTGTGATCTTTGCCGCTAGAAGGTTTCACCAGCACGTCAATGGCCGTCATTTTGCAATAATCACGGACCACAAGCCCTTACTCAGCCTTTTCAAAGAAGACAAAGTGATACCCCCAATATCTTCGGCCAGGAACCAGCAATGGGCATTGCTGTTGGCAGCATACGAGTATATTTTAGAGTATCGCCCATAGATTGCAAACACGGATGCCCTTAGCCAACTCCCACTGCCTATACATCGCTTATCCCCGCCAATAGTAGACAAAGTTCTGTTGGCACTGATATTATGTACACATTGCTTGTCACTGCCTCACAAATTCATGTATGGACTCAAAAGAACCCTACATTGGCAAAATTATGCCACATCATCCTACACGGGGAACTTCAGGGAAACTTCCAGAACTGTGAACTTTCGCAACAAAGGACCAGGAGCTTCGTGTAGAGGACAGCATTCTCCTGCGGGGAGCCCATGTGGTAGACCCGAGGCAAAGCCAAAAGACCATTTTGCAAGACTTGCACAGTGGACATCTGGGGGTTCCCAAAATCAAGGTGCTCGTCAGGAGCTACGTGTGGTGGCCAAGGTTCGATGGCGATATTGAGAGGATGGTGCAGCGGTGTGCCAAGAACATCGAAAGCTCCCGCCATCAGCCTCACTCCACCCATGGGAGTGATGGGGCGCCTTGGGTGCATTTGCACGCCAACTTCGCCGGAACTTTCCTGGGGTCAATGTCTCTGCTGTTGATCAATGCACGCTCAAAGTGGATGGATGTACACCGGATGCCATCCACCACTCTGAGAGTCACCAGAAAGAAACTACGCCAATCATTCAACATTCACAGTATCCCAGAGATACTTGTTACCGATAATGGTACCCCCTTCACAAGTGATGAATTTCAGGGGTTTATGCGGACGAATGGGGTGAAGCATATTCAAACCACCCCATATCACCCTTCTTCGAACAGTCTGGTTGAGCGAGCAGTACAAACATTTAAGAGGGGCATGAAGAAACAAACCACAGGGTCAGAAACAAAGCTGTGTTTTGTTTAGTTATCGGACAATGCCACATGTTACGACGTGGGTAGCACCGGTGGAATTACTGACGGGCCGACGACTCCGAACCCATTTAAGCCTGACATTTCCCAACCTTGGTGGGAAAGTGGAGAAGAAACAAGACTTCCAGAAGAGGTATCATGACCACCGGAAGTAAGACAGAGGATTCAAACCAGGAGACACAGTATACGTCTCGAATGTTGGGGACGGGACCCGGTGGATACCGGGGACCATAGTGGAGAAGACAAGACCAGTCTCCCATAGAGTCCAAACCAGAGAACGGACTGTATGCAAGCATGTGGGCCATCTCAAAGGCAAGGAACCTGCACCAGAGGTAGCTCCACCAGACGAATCAGTCCGTTGTCCCCCTTGCCTACGACCTGTGCGCAAAGGAGCACAACTCTCCAAGAGCCAGGGTCCAGGTTTGCATGAGATGTAAGACTCTGCATCAGATACAGACACAGAATCCTCAATTCATTCACAGGACAGTATGGTCAGATACGGACCCCCGAGAGGACTCCTCAGACGTTGGCACGGAAATGACGTTCCTCAAAGTGTTATTTACTCTCCGACCCAGGCCCACAGCTGTTGGAAGCACAACCACAGGCAAAGCAGTGAAGGCCTCCTGTAAATCCAACAACAGAGGGATCTACAGACTTTCTTTGGGGGGGGGATGCAATAACCTTCATCAGACTCACGGGGTTGACCCGTTTGATCTTGTGGGGCTCGAGGAATACCAGCCCCCCCCCCCCCCCCCCCCCCCGCTGATGGCCGGAGACAGAGGCCCATCAGCTGGGACTCACAGAATCAACCCTTAAAAGCTGGCCCCAATTGGGAACGGCATGATCGGTGGTCCCAGTTGGGACCTATGTGCTGTATGCTGCGTTGCGGTCTTTTCCTTTGGTTAGAAATAAACCTCCATTGAAAGCACCTTTTCAGATCTCCTCAGATTGTATATTCGTCATCAGAAAATAATAACGATGACTGTTTTGTTCAATGCTGCCATAAAGACATAACAGTGTTGAATCAATCTCACTTTTTTTGCACTGACTAGAATCCAAGCCTGCTTCACATGTGGTATCGGGACTAGGGCTTTGGCCCTTTGAGAAAGGCCACCAGCGGAGATGCCGACAGAATCCATGCAGGAAGCGTTGCCATAACAGGAATAATGAAAGTGGGAGGAATTGAGGCCAAGATCCAGCATTCACTGCAGACTTGTGACACATCTGCAGCCCATCTGGGCTAGTATGGTAGGCCAAAACATGACTCTGGATAATGATGTGGATGTGAACCTTCTGATCTTTGACTGCTGTGCCGAGTGAGAAAAATAACATGGCCAAGGTCATGAATCTAGTTGTTTGTGTGAGCTGAACGTCAGGAGATGGGTTGGACAAAGAGAGTCCGTGGATGCCTGGAGTTGATGACTGGGGCAGAGTGACCTCTGGTGGTGGATGAACAGATATGCGATTGTGAAGAAATCCCCTCCTGAACTTCATGGTGCTCCTCCTTGCATGTAGTGTGGTAATCTTGGTAAAATTGGATGGGGTTCAGTGGGGTGCTGAAGCGCAGGATGAAGCTCTGACGGAACATTGAAATCTCTGCGATAACGAGGTTAAATTGTACGTAGGCTATTGAGGTGCTGATACAACCTATTACCGGATTATGTCATAACAATGGAGAATCTCTGTTCTGTCGTTTGGTGACCATTATTAGGCATAATGCAAACTGCGAGCTATGATGGGGTATTTATGGTTTAAATTCCAGAAAGATAAAGAATAAAGAAATAGGGTTAACTGTGCTGACTGATACTGGTAGTGCTGTGATCTTGGTCGGTGCTAATCTGGCCCAAACCTGCCGATGACTTCATGGGTCTAAGAGAGTGCATGGTGTGTGCATGCGAGTGTGTGGCATTTCGCTGTAGTGACTTTCAGAGTATAATGGGGGAAAAGCAGCTAATTGCTTCAGGGTTGGAAATTCTGCAAAGGGGACTGTGAGAATGTGAAGCTCATGTTCAAAATGAGATCTGGAATACGCCTGTATCGGATATGAACACCAATGAGTTCACTCAATCTTCCCTTTCCATGGGAAGAGAAGAATCAAAGCTAAAGAATGGAGATGGGTTAGGGCTTGAAGAGCTAGAGTGCAGGTTCTTACTATTTTGGTACGTCAACTGTAGAACTCTTCCATTAGCTAAGCACCAGTCATATGCAGAGGGAGAACATTCATGAGAGAACCTTTCTTGGGTAAATGGTAGGCACCCTGGAGGACATTACCTGAGAATGATGGATATTAAATGGGACTATTCTATGAACTAGTTTTTCAGCACATATACCAAAATGCTATTGGTCAATGGATGCCCAGTGGAGGAGAGAGTAAAAAGGGCTTGATAAAGAATGAGAATGACTGTGATGTCTTGTGAACAAATGGGACAAGTAAAGATGTAGAATTTTACAATACAGAGGGAGGACATTTGGCTTATGAGGCCAGTGCTGGTTCTTAGAGCTTTCCAATTTGGTACCATAAGCCTGCAAATACGTTCTCCAAGAACATGTTCCATTGCCTTTTGAAAGTTCCGAGGGAAACTAACCCCATCACCATTTCCAATAATGCATTCTAAATCTTAAGAACCAGCTGTGAAACAAAGTCTCTTAATTTTTCCTTTAAAACTTTTGCCAATTATTTTAAATCCACAACTTTTATTGACCCATTGTCAGAGGAAACCATGCAGCCCGACGTGACCTATTGAAACCAATCAGTGTTGAAGACCTATTACATCTCTGCTTAATCTTATCTGCTTTAAGAACAATCTTGGCTTCTACACTCTCTATAATTGAAGCCACTCGCCCCTGGTATCAGACTGTTGAATAACTGTAGCTCCTCATCCCTGGTGTCAGACTGTTAAATAACTGTAGCTTCTCATCCCTGCTATCAGAGTGTTTGATATTCTCTTGGCCTAAATGTGGTACCAGAATTACACACAATATTCCAGCTTAGGTTTAGTCAGCAATTTAGAAATGTTCAGCGTGACTTCTTTGTTTGTGTTCAATATCCCTAATCACAAAGCCAAGCGTCCCAAATGTTTTCTTACCCAACTTAGCTTGCACTACCATCTTCAAATATCTTCAACCATATATATACCTCCCACAATATTATTATTTAGATTAACTGCCTTTCCATATTTCTCCCAAAGCCTATCACTTCACCCTCAAAAGTAGTAAATTGTGTCTGCCAGTAATCTATGTCCTCCTGGTGTCTGTTGTTAGCATGCACGCTGTCTACCATGTTTTGTATTGTTCACTAACTTTGGGATTTTATTTCCACACTCATATTCAGTCTAACAAGAAAGGCAATTGTCCGAATACAAGGCCCTGGGGGATCCCAAGCTCCTCTTAAACATTCAATTATTTTGTTCTCTGCCTCCTACCCCTAAGCTCATTATGTACTTAAGTTACCACTGTCCCTTCAATATGGTGCTGCTATCTTCAGAATAAGTCTGTTGTGTGATAACTTATCAAAAGTCTTTTGAAGGCTCATAGACAACATCGGCTGCATCAAATAAAGGCAAAACACTGCGGATGCGGGAAATCTGAAATTGAAACAGAAAACACTGTTAAAACAGATAAACTCAGCAGGTCTCAGGATCTGTGGAGAGAGAAACAGAGGCAATGATTTGAGTCCATATGACTCTTCTACAGAATAGCAGACTTCAGGAGGACAGAGATTAATAGCAGATACAATTCACTGTGTTTGGGTGTGAAGTGATAGACTTTGGGAGAAATACAGGAAAGCAGGTAATCTAAGTAAAATATTGAGGGAGGTAAATGTTTGAAATTTTTGAAGATGGCAGCACAAGTTGATTAAGAAAGCATCTGGGATGTTTGGCTTTGTGATCAGGGACATTGAACACAAACAAGGGAGTCATGCTGAACATTTATAAGTCTTCTGTAGAAGAGTCATACGGACTCGAAAAATTAATTGTTTCTCTCTCCACAGATGCTGCCGGATGTGCTGGGTTTATCTAGCATTTCCTGTTTTTATCTACGGCATCAATGCTCTGTTGTAGCGACCAGCTATTGGCAAGTTGTCACAGAAGATTTTGAGAGCCATCTTTTACCGATGTAAAAATAAAATACTGCAACGGCTGGAAATCCGGAATATAAAAACGATGCTGAAAATAGTCAGCAGATCAGACAGCATCTACGGAGAGAGAACCAGCACCTTGTGCATTCTGCTGAAAAACCATCAACTTAAAATGTCAACTTTGTTTTCTCTCTCATTAGGTGTTGCTTGAGCAGCTGAGTTGTTTCCAGCGTTTCTGTTTGCTCCTGAATCATCTTTCGCTGCTGGATGCTTCAAGAGAACCTTTGATCCACAAATGAAGAATTTCTGGGTCACTTCGCCAAGGTTTCACCATTATCAAGGTTTATTCTGGAAATTGAAGACTTCTCCATAGGAGTAAATACTGTGTTCCTTATTGGACTCCTTGATGGGAGTTGGCAGGAGAATTAGAGTGTCTGCTCATTGACATCTTGTTCGAGTTTCCCTTCTTAATATGCAAAAGGAAAGGGAAGCCAGGCATGGGAGCATCAGCTGCTGAAGAGAAAAGGAACAGGAGGGCGAGATGGGCTCCTTCTGACTGCAGGTGCAAGATATCTTTCCTCTGGGGTACCTCCTCCACCAGGACCTGGTACATATGAGAAGCTGCATGCCCTCTATTGCAAACTTTGAGACATTCTGAACCTTAATGCTGTGCGACTCAACCAGCAGTCCACACCTTCAGTGGAACTGGGTTTGCAAGCCCATACATACCACTCAACAGAATGCTAAACCTGTAGATGTCTGATTTGGCACCTCCAGGTAATTTCCAATTATACCATCAGTAATTAGGACTAAAATTGCAAGCTAAATCCAGACTTTCAAAAAGTCGGTCTCATCCTGTTTCCAACTTTCACCAAAATAATCCCTGAAGGCTCAATAAACCTTGGTACATCAACAACCTGCAATCTGTATAACATAATAAGCTGTCCCGAGGTGCTTTGTTGAGGTATTACAAAGCAAAATATGATAGTGAGCACATATTGAGATATTAGATCAGTTGATCAAAAGCTTGATCAATGTGCTTGATTTTAAGAAGTGTCTTAAAGGGAGAAAGTCTGGCCTTTGTCACAATCACATGTAATGTTTGTGACTTTGATGAGAGGTTGGATATATATCATACCCAGAATGATGAGCTTGTAGAGTGTTTGAATACAACTTTGAAAATTGTGTTAATACTTTTTAAAAAATTAATAGGATGTGGGTGCTGCTAGCTAAGCCAACATTTATCCATTATCTCTAATTGACTTTGAGAAGGTGGTGGTGAGCTGCCTTCATGAACCGCTGCAGTCCGCGTGCTGTAGGTACACTCACAATGTTGTTGGGCGGAAGTTGCAGGATTTCTACCCAGTCATAGTGAAGGAACTGATTTATTTCCAAGTCAGGATGGTTTGTGACTTGAAGGGGAATGTGCAAGTGGTCCTGTTCCCGTGTATCTGCAACCTTTCCTCGAGAGGGGACAGGTTTTGGGTTTGAAAGGTGCTGTTGAAGGAACCTTGGTGAGTTGCTACATTGCATTTTGCAGATGGTGCACACTTGCTTCCATTCTGCACCAGTGATAGAGGAAGTGAATTTGGTTTTGGGTAATGAACCAGGCCAGGTGTTGGATTTGGAGGTAGGAGAGCACTTTGGGGACAGTGACCACAAGCAGCCAACTTTGTCATGGCAACCCTTGAAATTCTTGAGTGTTGTTGGAGCTGTACTCATCCAGGCAAGTGGAGAGTATTCCATCACCACTCCCGACTTGGGCCTTGTAGATGGTGGACAGGCTTTGGGGAGTCAGGAGGTGAGTTAGTGTCTGCAGAATTCCCCAGCCTCTGATCTGATCTTGCAGCCACAGTATTTATCTGGCTGGTCCAGTACAGTTTCTGATCAATGGTAACCCCCCAGGATGTTGATTGTGCACATTCAGCGATGGTAATGCCATTGAATGTCAAGGATAGTTAGATTCTCATTTGTTGGTGATGGTAATTGCCTGGCACTTGTATGGCACAAATGTCAATTTAATCTGCCCAAGCCTGAATATTGTTCAGATCTTGCTTCATGCAGGCACAGACTGTTTCAGTATCTTAGGAGATATATGGTGCTGAACATTGTGCAGTCATCAGTGAACATCCCCACTTCTGGCCTTATGATGGAAAATTAATTAATGAAGCAGCTGAAGATGGTTGGGACATGGACACAACTCTGAGGAACGGTTATAGTGATGGAAATGATTAGCTTCCAATAACCACAACTACCTACTTGCCAGGTAGTCTCCAACCAGTGCTGAGTTTGCTCCCTGATTCCCATTGACTCTAGTTTTGCTAGGCTTCTTAATGGCTGAGTCAAATGCTGCCTCGATGTCAAGGGCAGTCACTCTCGCATCACTTCTTCAGTTCAGCTCGTTTGTCCATGTTTGGGCCAAGACTGTAAGGAGGTCAGGAGCTGAGTAGCCCTGGCAGAATCCAAACTGTCAGTGAGCAGGTTATTGCTGAGTAAATGCCGCTTGGTAACACTGTCAATGTCCCATTCAATCACTTTGCTGATGATTGAGAGTCAGCTAATAGAGTGGTAATTGGCCGGGTTGGATTTGTCTTGCTTTTGGTGAACCGAAGATACCTGAGCAGATTTCCACATTGCCGGGTAGATAGCCATGTTGTAGCTGAACTGGAACAGTTTGGTTAAGGGTGCGGTTAGTTCTTGAACACAAGTCTTCTGTACTATTGCTGGAATGTTGTCAGGGTATATAGCCCTGTAGAATCCAGAGCCTTCAGCTGTTTCTTTATCTCACATGGTGTGAATCGAATTGGCTGAAGACCAGCATCTAAGATTCAGGAGGAGGCTGAGATGTACACATGTATAAACATACATACATACATATGAACATACAAATTAGGAGCAGGAGTAGGCCACCCAGTCCCTCAAGCCTGCTCCATCTTTCAATAAGTATGGCTGATCTGATTGTATAATATAATCTTTATTAGAGTCACAAGTAGGCTTACATTAACACTGCAATGAAGTTACTGTGAAAATCCCCTAGTCGCCACATTCCGGCGCCTGTTCGGGTACACTGAGGGAGAATTCTGGATGTCCAAATTACCTAACAGCACATCTTTCAGGACTTATGGGAGGAAACAGGAGCGTCCGGAGAAAACCCACGCAGACACGAGGAGAACGTGCAGACTCCGCACAGTGACACAAGCGGGAATCGAACTCAGGACCCTGGCGCTGTGAAGCAACAGTGCTAACCACTGTTCCACATTCCTGTCTACCCCCGAAAAGCTTTCACTCCTATGTTTCTGTTGCTAACTTTCTCTTTGGTTCAATTGCTCTGTTTTATTGCCTTTGCTCTCGAGTCGCCAGGTACCTTTATGATACCGCCACGAGGTTCAAGTCTGAGTAATGATCAATGACTCAATACACCGATTAGTAAGATTCAAATCAAAGCACATTTATTATACACAGTAATCGCTACTCATGCACAAATTCTACGTCTAAGCTACTTCTACAACTAACAGGCCTATACTTAACTTCGGACTGGCCCACCAGGTCAGGGGAACAAATGGCCTTTCGTTCGGGTTCTGAGTCTGCGGGATTCGAAGTTGGTACGGATTGGTAGCTGGGAGCGCCTATCTCGTAGCGAGCGTTGAATTAAGACTTACTTCGTTCGGCGGTCACTGCACCGGTCACGGTCAATGTTGGTTTGTGTTGCTGGGTGACCCGGGCAGGACGAAGAGATGAAGAGGGCTGAAGAGAGAGCGATTTGAACTTGGGGCTTAACTCTTAGAGGCCCCAGGGGCTTCCCGCCTTTCGGGGCGGACCCTGTACCTGGTCCCAAGTGATTGGACTTTGTCCCAAACGCTTGGTTCGATTTCTCCAATACTGGAGCGGTTCCCTGATCGATGGGCGGTCTTGAGGTGCTCGTTCACCTCCTTTGTGTTGACTCCTGCTGGCGCCGAGGAGTCTGGCTTTGCTTTGTGTGTCCAAAATTTTTTAAAAATATATATTTCATTGAAATTTTTTTCCCTGAGCAACATTTTTCCCGCTTACAAAACAAGCGAAACGATAACAGTAACAAAACAGAAATTTTTGAACTTTTTAACAATAATAATAATAGTAGTAATAATATACAAGTAACAAAACTTCGTACTCTATTGACCTATACTCAACTGCCTCCCCCCCCCCCCCCCCTGGGTTGCTGCTGCTGGTCATCCGTCTTCCCTCTAACGTTCCCCCAGGTAGTCGAGAAATGGCTGCCACCGCCCGGTGAACCCTTGAGCCGATCCTCTCAGGGCAAACTTTATCTGCTCCAGTTTAATAAACCCCGCCATATCGTTTACCCAGGCCTCCAGTCCGGGGGGTTTCGCCTCCTTCCACATGAGTAGGATCCTGCGCCGGGCTACGAGGGACGCAAAGGCCACGACATCGGCCTCTTTCGCCTCCTGCACTCCCGGCTCTTCCGCAACTCCAAATAGAGCTAACCCCCAGCCTGGTTTGACCCGGGCCTTCACCACCTGCGAAATCACTCCCGTCACTCCCTTCCAATACCCTTCCAGTGCCGGGCACGCCCAAAACATATGTGCATGGTTTGCCGGGCTCCCGCCACACCTCCCACATTTGTCCTCCACTCCAAAGAACCTGCTCAATCTTGCCCCCGTTATGTGTGCTCTATGTAGCACCTTAAATTGAATCAGGCTAAGCCTGGCGCATGAGGAAGAGGAATTTACCCTGCTTAGGGCATCAGCCCACATACCCTCCTCTATCTCCTCCCCTAATTCTTCTTCCCACTTTCTTTTTAGTTCGCCCACCGACTCCTCCCCCTCTTCCCTCATCTCTCTATAAATCTCTGACACCTTGCCCTCTCCGACCCACACCCCTGAAAGCACCCTGTCCTGTATCCCCTGCGTCGGGAGCCGCGGAAATTCCCTCACCTGTTGTCTAGTAAACGCCCTCACCTGCATATATCTCAAGAAATTCCCCCGGGGTAACTTATACTTTTCCTCCAGTGCTCCCAAGCTCGCAAAAGTCCCATCTATGAATAAATCTCCCACCTTCCTAATTCCCAACTGGTACCAGCTTTGAAATCCTCCATCCATTCTTCCTGGGGCGAACCTATGGTTGTTCCTGATAGGGGACCCCACCAGGGCTCCCCGCACCCCTCTCTGTCGCCTCCACTGTCCCCATATGTTCAGTGTTGCCGCCACCACCGGGTTCGTGGTGTACTTTTTCGGTGAGAACGGTAGCGGCGCCGTCACCAGCGCCTCTAGACTCGTCCCTTTACAGGACCTTCTCTCCAGCCTTTTCCACGCCGCTCCCTCACCCTCCATCATCCATCTACGTATCATTGCCACATTGGCGGCCCAATAATAATCTCCCAAGTTCGGTAGTGCCAGTCCTCCTCTGTCCCTACTGCGCTGAAGGAACCCCCTCCTTACTCTCGGAACTTTCCCTGCCCACACAAAGCTCGTAATGCTCCTATCTATTTTATTAAAAAAGGTCCTGGTGATTAAAATAGGGAGACATTGAAATACAAATAAGAACCTCGGGAGGACCATCATCTTAATTGCTTGCACCCTGCCCGCCAGCGATAAAGGCTGCATGTCCCACCTCTTGAGGTCCTCCTCCATTTGTTCTACCAGTCGTGTCAGATTAAGTCTGTGCAAGGTTCCCCAGCTCCGAGCGATCTGAATCCCCAAGTATCGGAAGTTTCTTTCCACTTTCCTTAGCGGTAAGCCTTCTATCTCTCTACTCTGGTCCCCTGGATGTATCACATATAATTCACTCTTCCCCATGTTTAACCTATACCCCGAAAATTCCCCGAACCTCCTCAAGATTCGCATAACCTCTACCATCCCCCCCGCTGGGTCCGACACGTATAGCAATAGGTCATCCGCGTATAACGAAACTCGGTGTTCTTCTCCCCCTCTAGTCACCCCTCTCCATTTCCTGGAGTCTCTCAGCGCCATGGCCAGAGGTTCAATTGCCAGCGCAAACAACAATGGAGACAGCGGGCATCCCTGTCTTGTTCCCCTATGTAATCGGAAATACTCCGATCTATGTCGACCTGTAACTACGCTTGCCGTCGGTGCCCCATAAAGTAGTCTAACCCAGCGAATAAATCCGTTCCCAAACCCAAACCTCCTTAACACTTCCCATAAATACTCCCACTCCACCCTATCAAATGCCTTCTCTGCATCCATTGCCGCCACTATCTCTGCCTCCCCCTCCACTGAGGGCATCATTATCACCCCTAATAGCCGTCGCACGTTAACATTCAATTGTCTCCCTTTTACGAACCCTGTCTGGTCTTCGTGCACCACCCCTGGGACACAGTCCTCTATCCTCGATGCCAGCACCTTTGCTAGCAGTTTGGCGTCCACGTTCAATAGTGAAATAGGTCTATAGGACCCACACTGCATCGGATCTTTGTCCCTCTTCAAAATTAGCGATATCGTCGCCTCCGACATTGTCGGGGGTAGTGTCCCCTCTTCCCTGGCCTCATTGAACGTCCTCGCCAACAACGGGGCCAACAAGTCCACATATTTTCTGTAGAATTCCACCGGGAACCCGTCTGGCCCTGGGGCCTTCCCTGCTTGCATGCTTCCCAGTCCCTTAATAACCTCGTCCACCTCAATCGGCGCCCCCAGGCCTGCCACCGCCTGCTCCTCCACTTTCGGGAACCTCAACTGGTCCAGGAACTGCCGCATCCCCTCCTCTCCCTCTGGGGGCTGAGACCTATACAGTTCTTCATAAAAGGTCTTAAACACCTAATTTATCTTTCCTGCCCTTCGCACGGTGTCTCCCCTTTCATCCCTAATTCCTCCTATCTCCCTCGCTGCTGCCCTCTTTCGCAGTTGGTGCGCCAACAGGCGACTAGCCTTTTCCCCATATTCATACCTCCTCCCCTGTGCCTTCCTCCACAGTACCTCCGCCTTTCTGGTGGTCAGAAGGTCAAACTCGGTCTGGAGTCGTCTCCTCTCCCTGTACAGCTCCTCCTCCGGGGTCTCTGCAAATTCCCTGTCCACCCTTAAAATCTCCCCCAGTAATCTATCCCTTTCCTTGGCCTCTGTTTTCCTTTTGTGGGCCCCAATAGAAATCAGCTCTCCTCTGACCACCGCTTTTAGTGCTTCCCAGACCACTCCCACAGGGACCTCGCCGTCGTCATTGACCTCCAGGTATCTCTCGATACACCCCCTCACTCTTGCACACACTCCCTCATCCGCCATCAGTCCCACATCTAATCGCCAGAGTGTTCTCTGCTCCCTGTCCTCTCCTACTTCCAGGTCCACCCAATGTGGGGCATGATCCGAAACCGCTATTGCTGAGTATTCAGCTTCTTCCACCCTAGAGATCAACGACCTTCCTAGAACAAAAAAATCTATCCGGGAGTACACTTTATGGACGTGGGAGAAGAAGGAATACTCCCTAGCCCTGGGTCTAAGAAATCGCCATGGATCCACTCCCCCCATTTGGTCCATAAACCCCTTAAGTACCTTGGCCGCTGCCGGCCTTCTTCCAGTCCTTGAGCTGGATCTATCTAGCCCCGGGTCCAGCACCGTATTGAAGTCCCCTCCTAAAATCAAATTTCCTGCCTCCAGGTCCGGAATACGCCCCAGCATCCGTCTCATGAACCCCGCATCGTCCCAATTTGGGGCATACACATTAACCAACACGACCTCCATTCCCTCCAGCCTACCACTCACCATTACATATCTACCTCCACTATCTGCTACGATGTTCTTTGCTTCAAATGCTACCCGTTTCCCCACCAAAATGGCCACCCCTCTGTTCTTTGCGTCAGGAACACCTGTCCCACCCATCCTTTCCTTCGCCTAACTTGGTCCGCCACCTTTAGGTGCGTCTCTTGGAGCATAACCACGTCTGCCCTTAGTCCTTTCAAATGCACGAGCGCTCGGGCCCTTTTTATCGGCCCATTCAGGCCTCTCACGTTCCACGTGATCAGCCTCACTGGGGGGCTACCTGCCCCCCTCCCGTGTCGACTAGCCATTACCTTCTCTAGGCCAGTCCCATATCCCGCCTCTGCGCTCGCTCCCCCAGCGTCGCATTCCGCCCCCGACCACCTTCTCTTTAGCCATTTCCTTTTGGATTTCCGCAGCAGCAACCCAGTTGTCCCCTTCCCCCCCCCCCCCCCAGCTAGATCCCTATCTAGCTTGATTGCTCCCCCCATATCACTTCCGTAAGTCAGCTGACTTTAACTGACCCCGGCTACTCCTGCTCGCTCCTCGGCCCCCCCGGTGTGAGGGAACTCCCATCCGCCTTGCGCCTGTTTTCCCGCCTTATTCTTTCTGGCGCGGGAACATCCCTTTACCTGTCCCGCCTCTTATGGCGCAGCTCCCTTTCCCCTCCCCCTCTCCTTCCCCATTCTCTGACTATGTCCCGCCTCTCCCCCCTCACCGGCGCCCACATTTCCCCAGTGTCCCCCCCTTCCCGGTTTACTTCTCGCTTAACTTTCACCATCCCATTAACAAAAACAATAATAACAACAATAACAGTTCCCTGCAGCATCAGTCCCTCAGTTCCGGTCCAGTTTCTCTTCATTGATGAAGGACCATGCTTCCTCCGCCGTCTCGAAATAATAGTGTCTCTCCTGATGCGTGACCCATAGTCTTGCCGGCTGCAGCATCCCAAACTTCACCTTCCTTTTGTGCAAAACCTCTTTGGCTCGGTTGAAGCTCGCCCTCCTTCTCGCCACCTCCGCACTCCAATCCTGGTAGATCCTTACCACCGCATTCTCCCATCTGCTACTCCGCACCTTTTTGGCCCATCTCAGGACCTCTTCTCTGTCCTTAAGGCGGTAGAATCGCACGATTATCGCCCTCGGTGGTTCTCCCGCTTTTGGTCTTCTCGCCGGGATCCGATTTGCCCACTCCACCTCCATGGGGCCCGCAGGGGCCTCAGCACCCATCAGTGAGCTCAGCATCTTACTTGCGTACGCTCCACAGTCCACTCCTTCCACACCCTCCAGGAGACCTAGTATCCTAAGGTTCTTCCTTCGCGCTCCATTTTCAAGGGCCTCAATCCTGTCAGCACACTTTTTATGAAGTGCCTCGTGCGTCTGAGTCTTGACCGCCAGGCCCAGGACCTCGTCCTCAATACCTGACACCTTCTGCTCCACCACGCGAAGTTCCGTCTCCTGGGTCTTTAAAGTCTCCTTAAGCCCCTCAATTGCCTGTAACAACGGGGTCATTACCTCCTTCTTCAGCAGGTCCACGCACCGTCTCACCACCTCGTCCTGCTCAGGCCCCCATGTCACCTGTGGTTTCTCCGCCGCCATTTTGTTTCACTCCCTCTCTCTCTCTCTGATCTTCTGGCTGCAGATTCTTCGGGCTGCAGCCGCAGCCGCCGGTTTTTCCCTCCGTCTTTCGGGGGGGGACTCCCTTCCCTCGTGCCTCGCGCCGGGTTTTACGTTGGGGCTCTTAAAAGAGCCTGAAGTTCCGTCGGAGCTGGAGCCGCCGAAACGTGCGGCTAGCTCATCTCTGCCGCAACCGGAAGTCCCTTGTGTATCCAAAATGTTACTTATTGTTCCCGGGGATTGGTCATCAGTATGTAAGTGACCGCTACATTGTTATGCTGATGGTCGCTGGTATCGATGTTCTCTGGCCTTTTGCAGAGTTTTAATACACAGCAAACCTGCACCTGTCGGTTTCTGTCTTGTTGCCTGACTTTCCCATCAGCCTTTGCCGTTCGCCATTTTAAATCGGGAGTTGGTCAATTTAGGTGGCTACACACCCTCCTTGTGATCCTAACGCGAAGCGTGAAGGATCACATAACTATGTTGCTTTCCAATTCCTGACCTGGTGAGCACTTCTTTCATGGCCTCTACACTGACCATAACTATGCAAAAAAATTTTAACTGACAATTCTAAGGGGCGCTATGTCAAACAGGGACATGCAATACAAAACAATAAAAGAATGGGAACCTCTAACTATCCTTAATACCCTACTCTCACTCAAACATTTCATCACTCTAACTATCTCAACCATACAAACAAAATCATAGCAGTTTTTACACATTTTTCCTGGCTTGGCAGTCAAGCTCAGGATTGTACAATTGCTCATGAACATTCTGAACATTTCTTTATTTACAACAAAAACGCAAATGTATGCTCTTTATTATAGATCGCGGGGGTCGGGGGTCTGGTCGTATCCGAAAATAGGGGATCTGATCCTATATACCGGAGTTCGAGCGCGGTAGGCTCTCCTTCTCCATTTTCTTAAACGCATAGTCTGCACGATGCAGCAGAGTATCGCCAATACCAATAAGAATTCTATCATGTAGGACAGGGAATACCAGGTTATAAACCTGTCACACCAAGATGGTGCAGTGTCGCTGGTGACTGGGCTCTGGGTACTGTGGGGAAGTGAATCATTAACGGCTGGGGGGCTTGAGGTCATGGGGTTCACGTTCACGCGCAACCAAATGTCCATTGTAACGGTGAACCATGCGAGGGATGTCAAACTTTTTGAACTAACATTTCCAAAATGAGGTGCGTATGGGCCGCGACGGGTAAGAGTTGAATTGGTAGGATGGCTACCAATGCCATGTCTCCCCTACCCGCGCGTAGCTGACCAGAGGGGGGGTTCCCAGGCAGGGTAGGTCCCAAGCCGTTTCTCCACTGCCTGAGCAACCTACAAGAACGGGTAAGAAATGTAGTCATCGTGGGGGGCTGCCGTATTGGTTCCACCTTCGAACCAGAAGGGCAGTTACGAACGGGCGTCTGTCGACAAATGAGTTCCGCTGAACTGGCGTCTGGGACCTTAACAAGTCTCTGTGGGCAAGTCCTCAGAGGTTTCTGCTGATGAGTGTGCGGACAAGTTCTCAGAGGTTTCGGCCAAAAGGACGTGGGGCGGTGTAAAAAATGTTTTCCGGTCTGACATACAACATTTAACAAAACACTACAAACAACATAAAACATGCTGCAGGTTCCATCAGAAAGGACACCATTTCTCCCAAGCGGTTCCTTTTAAAACATCATCTGGTCACCTCAGTTATCGGGTGCGAACAGGGTCGCAAAGGGGTTCTCATTTTGGGAGTCAGACTCAAGGTCGTCATCTTCTCCTGGATGCCAAACTCTTGAATGTATCAGGGCTGAAAGGGCTGCATGGTGTGAGGTGGGGTCGCTCTCGTCGTTTCAGACGAGTCTGTATGAGTTGTCTCTGTGCCAATAGGTGGTGTCTAGTTGTGTGGGGACGGAATCGGGGTCGTCATTGTAGGTCGGTGGTGGGGTTTGTTTAGGAAAGTGATCATGAAGGGATCACTTGGATCGTAGTCAGAATCGCTGGGTGTGGGTCCTGTTGCATGGGGGTAGTAGGGAGGCGTGCTGTGGCTATCGTCCGAGTCACAGTCGCTGTCTCTGCTGCTGCAGTCGGTGGGCGTTCCGGGGCGGAGTGAATATTTTGGGGGTGGAGTCGAGGTCGAGTCCGTGGCTGGGCTGGACGTGTTGGGGGATGGAAGGGTTACGTTGGCTGGGGCGGGGTGTGGTGTGCTGCGTCGAGCATGACGTGGTGTGCGTGTTTAGACTGTTCCATATGCCTTCAGCTGGTTTACATGCAACCACGCAGTCTTTCCGTTGGGATTATCTTGTATACAGAAGGGCTTACTTTGTCCGCAATGGAGTACGGACCCGAGTACTTTGGTGACAGGAATGTGCTGGGGTTGTATACGGAGAGCATGACTTGCTGTCCTACACTGTACTCAGTCGCATGCACTGTCTTGTCGAAACAAGCCTTGCTCTGTTTCTTTCTTGTGCCCAATTTCACTGCGGCTGCTAGCTGAGCCGTTTTAACATTTTCCACTAATTGCTCTACTGCTTTCTCGTGTGTGAGGGCCATCACTTCGGGGCTGGTCAAGTCTAAACCTAATAAAAATTCTGTGCGTTTCAAGGGGCGTCCGTTCATGAGGGTGTGTGGGGTGTAACCTGTGGAAGTTGAAACTGTATTACGCAAAAACATCAGCGCAATAGGGAGGACTGAGTCCCAAGTGGTGTTGTTTTGCCTGACCATTTTTCGGAGGGTGGATTTTAGGGTCCGATTCATGCGCTCCACGATACCACTTGACTGTGGGTGGTATGCTATGTGGAATGTTTGGGTGATGCCAAATATTGTGAGGAAGTTCTGCATGGCACGTCCCGTAAAATGGGAACCTTGGTCGGATTTAATGCTGCGGGGGAGTCCCCATCTTGTAAAGATGTAGTGGGTCAAAATCTTGGCTGTGGCTTTTGCAGTGTTTGTTCGGGCTGGGAATGTGTCCACCCATTTCGTAAACGTGTCTATCACCACGAATACATATTTATAACCATTCCTGCAAGGGGGCAATGGTCCTATGAAATCAATCTGGAGGTTAGTCCAGGGGCCATTAACGGGTCGGGTGTGGCTGAGCTCAGCCTTTTTGGCATATCTGTCCGGATTATTCTGGGCACAGATAAGACAATTCTCGATGTAGTGATTTACATCGTCCTTTAAATTCGGCCACCAACAAAGCTGCTTGAGGTGGGCTGTAGTGGGATCGATTCCCTGATGTCCATGACCGTCATGGAACAAACAAATCAGTTGATTCCTGTCCTGTTCAGGAACCACATAAAGGGTGTCTTTTAACACCACACCGTCATGTGTGGTCAGAGCATTTTTAAATCTCTCGTAGGGTGCTGGATATTTTCCTTTTAAAATCTCCCTGAGATTTCTGTCCTGCTTCTGGGCCTCCACTAGATCCTCGATCTTTGTCTGTGAGACCTGAACTGCACTCACTGGTGCGCTTTCGGGGGGTGTCCAAAAGTACCCATGTCTGGAACCTGCTTTGGCCAGTGCATTGGCTTTTACATTTCCAGGGGGGGAGGAACAATGGTGACTACGAACTTTGACTATCCCAAAAGTCCTGTTCTGTGCTCTCTCTAAAATGTGACGGAGCAATGGAGCTGAAGGGAGGGGTTTTCCGTCTGCGGAAACAAATCCTCTTGCTTTCCACAGGGCCAGGAATTCCATGAGGCTGTTGCAGACATAGAGGCTGTCCGAGTATATGTCTGCTGGGCTGGGGAAGGAATCTGGGTGTTCCACTATATATGCGATGGCCGCACGTTCTGCTGCCTGCGCGCCTATGTGGCCTGGAAGTTTTATTGCTATTTCTTCTGGGGCGCGTCCCTGCACGTCCTCGACATAAACACTGCAACCTGTTATGCTCTTCCCATCCAATACTGTGGAAGATCCATCCACATATATCCTTCTGGGCCCACACGTGTCTGTGGGCTGGGGGCTCTGGGTTGAACTACCTATCTTTCCGGGGGGTGTTTTAGCAATAAAGGGGCCTGTGTTGTGGTGTGGAGAGATAATTTCACATTCATGGGGGAGTTCCAGAGTACTGTAAGTTGTCGTCTAAAAAGGTGTGCGTCTTTGTCCGTTTAACAGTGATGTCCCGTCCCTGCAAGAGAAGGGTCCATCTAGCTGCTCTAATCTGGCTTACTGTACCGTCCTTGAGTCGTCCGCCCAGTAAAAGTTGGGTGGGGGGGGGGGGTGTTCGGTGAGAATTGTGATGGGGTTCAGTCCGGTAAAGTATGAAAAATACTGAACTGCCCAGAATACTGCGAGCAGGTGCCTCTCACAGGCTGAAAATCCCTGCTCCACAGCATCTAAAATTCTGGAGGAGTAAGCTACGGGCCTTAACTGGTCGTGCCGTTCCTGAAGGAGCACGGCCGAAAGGGTGCGGTCTGTGGTTGCTACCTCTATAGCGTAAGGGGAAAGCGGGTCTGGAACTTGTAGTGCGGGGGCTGCTATGAGTGATTGCTTCAACGCATCCACAGCATCCGTATGCTGTGGAAGCCATTCCTAGGGGGCTCCTTTCTTTAGGAGGTCTGAGAGGGGTGCTGCCTTGCTGGCGAAACCGTCAATGTGGTTTCGGCAGTAGCCAACCAGTCCTAAAAACGACCGGAGGGCTGAATCGTTCTGGGGAAGGGGCAATTTAGCAATCGAGTCAATCCTTTTATGCTCGATCTCGCGTTTACCATGTGTGATAATTGTTCCCAAATATATCACCTTATCTTCCAAAATCTGGGCCTTTTTGGGGTTGACTTTATAACCAATTGAGTGTAAGAGTTCCAGGAGTTCGGACAGAAGCTCAATGTGTTCTTCCTTGGTGTCTGTCTGCAGTAGTAGGTCGTCTACGTACTGGACCAGACATTCGGGGCGAGAGAATTTGGCTAAACCATTTGCCAGGTGTCGGTGGAAAATGGAGGGGGAGTTGTGGAATCCTTGTGGCAGGCATGTCCACGTGTACTGCTGATTTTTAAAAGTGAATACAAATTTGTACTGGCACGCCTTTGCCAATGGAATGGACCAGAATCCATTACTGACATCCAAAACCGTAAAGAATCGGGAATTGAGTCCCTGCTTGAGCATGGTCTCGGGACTTGTTGCTACTGTGGGGGCTGCTGCGGGGGTGATTTTGTTGAGTTCTCGGTAATCGATGGTCAGTCGCCATGATCCATCGGGCTTTCTCACTGGCCAAATCGGGGCATTATTAGTGGAGGCTACTGATCTAAGTACACCCTGCTCTAATAAGCTTTCTATTACCTTTGAGATTTCTCCCTCTGCCTCTTGGGGAAATCCATATTGTTTTTGGGGTCTAGGGTCAGGTCCTGCGATCTGTACGGAGCCAGTCATCTGGCCACAGTCGTGTTTGTGGGTCGCGAATGCTGCCTTGTTCTTTTGCAGAACTGCCCTAACCTGCTTGTCCGTGTTAAGCGTGGTCGGGTTGAACCAAAATTCGCCAACTGCGCTAATCTTGTTCGCGTATTCTCCTAGGTTGAGCGTTGCGGGGGCTTTTGCAGACTTTGCCATTTTCCAGACACACTGGTTGACTGGATCAAATGAAAGATTGTGAGAATTCATGAAGTCTATTCCGAGAATGTGTTCTGCTGTGTGGGGTAGGTCAACTAAAACTACGGGGTGCTTGGTGGTGATGGTACCGATTTGAATGGGTACAGGGGCTGTGATGTGTCCCTGCTGTGAGTGGCCTGTAAAGCCACTGAGGGTGATAGTGGCTGTAGTGGGCCACGTGTCTTTTTGGAAAATGGTGGAGGAATTTATTGTGGTGCGGGACCCTCCTGTGTCCCAGAGAAACTGGATGGGCTGTCCCCGAATTTTCGCTGCAACTACCGGTCGTCCGGACCTATCCCAAAGGGTGTCGCAGACCCAACTGGGGGGGCCCAAACACCGTCAGTCCGTTCCGTTCAGGTTCGTCTGATCTGAACGGGTGCTAACACTGTGAATGGGCTCTGTCTTCGTCTTACTCAGAGTGCCCATCTGCTGGGCTCTCTGTGGCTTTCTAGGGGCATTGCACTCTCTTGCGAAGTGTCCCAACTGTCCGCAGTTGTAACACTCTGGTGACTTGGGTGGGGGGCTGTTCTTTCCTTCATTCACCCATGCGGGGTTCTGGTGTGTTTTAACTGCCGGTATATCTGCGGCGGCCTGCTTTTCCTCGGGATTTTTGACTGCGGGTTTGCTTTGTATAGATTGCTCCCAAGCGCGGGACAATCTTTTCACTACCCACTTCTCGTTTTGGCCCTCCTCTGAGGGATCATAACTCGCGCAAGCTTTCTGTCCTGTTTCTGTGGCATGGGAGATAAGGGTGCGGGTCCATTTGGCCATGTTGTCTGGGGAAAAATGGGCGCCGTCTACGTCTCCAAAGACTGCTGCAAAGTGGATCCACAGGCGTCCAGCAAACGCTGTCGGGGGCCCGGATTTCTTTTCCTACATTTGTTGAGGCCATCCACAGGGCCATCCACAGGGTCACCCTGATCGTATCCAGGATCGCGGTATGCATTTCTGCAAGGGTGCCGCCTCCTACATTCTGTGGGTCGGGAAGGGCTGCTGCTACTGAAGGATCTAAACTTAAAACTGTGAGCTTCACATGCTCTCGCTCATCCAGCCGTACATGGTCGCCTGATGCTTTACTGTGGCAAAGAAATGGTGGGGGTCTGAGGTGGGGAGGAATGGTGTGATCTTATCGCACGCGTCCCGTAATTGGGTCACTGTTAAGGGGGTGGAGTATAGAAATTCCGCATCGTCTGCTGTGGCTGTGCGGTGGGTGCTTACTGGGTTAATTGGAGCTCGAACTATCTGCTCTGTGGGGGGTTGGGGCGCTTTTCTCTTTTGTGGCTTTCACTGCGTACATGTTCCCTGAACATATCTCTGCGCTGTCTCGTTTAATTCTTCCCAATCAGGGCCGTCTTCCTCATCTAACTTTGCTCCAAAGGTTTCCTGGAGTCCTCTCTGAACTGAAAGCAGCGATTGCAGCTCTGCAATCTGCTTCCGGCACTTTGCGTGATCTAGCGTGCTTTGTCTTTGCTCTGTGGTGGCAGCATGGAGTGCGCTTAACGCTGCCTTTAGGTCGCTGCACTGTCTCTGCAATGCTTCTATCTGCTTTTCTGTTTCTTCACGTACCAGGACTGCACGTTGCGTGTCCTAATAGGCCTTTTCATATTGAGACTGGAAGCTGCTTAAATGCGCCAGACAAGACTGGTGAGCCCTTTTGACATCCTCCACCTCTCCATCTTTTGCTGCCAATTTCCTCCTCAATTCTAAGGTCTCTCTTTCTACCTCGCTTACATCGACCTTACTCATTCGATGTATGCCCTCTACTTCTTTCCGGAGCGTCCTAACAACCTCCTCTGTGCCTCGCAATTGTGCCAAGCAGGACACGATTGCCATCGGCTTGCGAGCTTTCCCCAAAGCTTCTGCTTCCACTGCCTTTTGAGGAATAGAGTTCTAGAGACTCACGACCCTCAGAGAAAACATTTCTCCTCATCTCTATCTTAAATTATGACCCTTTATTTTTAACAGCGATCCCTAGTTCTATTTTCTCTGACAAGTGGAAACATCTGCTCCACGTTCACCCTGCCAATACCCCTCAGGATCTTAAATGTTTTGATCAAGTCATCTCTTACACTTCTAAACTCCAGTGGATACAAACCTTACTCTCCAACCTTACTTCATAAAACAACCCCCCTATTCCTGGTATTAGTCTTGTAAACCCGCTCTGAACTGCTTCTAACACATTAACATCTTTACTTTCATGAGGAGACCAGTACTGTACACAATACTCCAGATGTGGTCTCACCAATGCCCTGTACAACTGAAGCATAACGTCCCTCCTTTTGTAATCAATTCCCCTCACAATAAATGATAATATTCAATTAACTTTTCTAATTACTTGCTGTACCTGTACACTGGCCTTTTGTGATTCATGCACGAGGACACCCAGACACCTCCACACCTCAGAGCTCTACAATCTCTCACCATTCAGATAATAAGTTTTTTATTCTTCCTGCCAAAATGGACAGTTTCACTTTTCCCACACTTTCCTGCATTTACCATATTTTTTGCCCAGTCACTTAGCCTATCTATGTCCCTTTGTAGCCTCCTTATGTCTTCTCCACAATTTACTTTCCTACCTATCTTTGTGTGATCAGCAAATTTAGCAGCCGTCCTTTCGGGCCCCTCATCCAAGTCATTTATATAAATTGTAAAAAGTTGAGGTCCCAGCACTGACCCCTGTGGCACAACACTCATCCTAATTTTTCGGCTATTCTTGCTGGCGAGATCTTCCAGGCCCGCTGATGGCCAACTCCCGTCATGGGTTTTGTGGGGGGGGGGGTGGGGGGCCAGTGCATACAATGGAAAACCCCATTGATAGCGTCAACAAGATCCCCCCGCTGGTTAATGGCGGCCCACCTCCGACACCATGAACACTGCACAGTGGGCAAGGAAGATCCTGCCGTATGGGTGAAACTTTCCACTCCCGAGACTAAGTACATGGCATACGGGATTAGCAGTGAGTTTCCTGCTGATCGGTGGGTTGGTTAATGCACTTGAAACCTCATTAATTATGCATAGGTGAGCAGCTCACTAAATCATGTATCGAAAGGGCTGAGCTCTCTGTAACGTAATAAAGCTGCTGTCTCAAATGTAACTATTCTCTAGCCAAAGGAATGTTTAGCAATCAAATGGGCATGGAAATTTTTAGAGATGGGAGGAGAAAGAAATTAGGACAGTGAAAGATTTGTTTCTTGGGGGTCGGTTTGCAGGATTGAAGGAGCTGGGAGTGAAGTATGGGCTGGAGCAGGCAGAAATATTTTGATACATGCAGGTTCGAGACTTTGAGAAAGGAGATACAGAGTGTTGTGTTTTGCTTCTTCGTGGAGCATAAGCTGCTTCCTTGATGTATGCTTTGACAAAGGAAGGTCCAGACTTTGTAATGAGTTCAATATGTTTTTGAACTATTAACACAGTTCTTAAATGAGTTCGACTCTCCTGTTAATCTAACTCAGTCTAACTAAACCAGTCTGCTCTAAGCCACGTGCTGGGTGTGATGCTGTTGATCAACCCTGATGTACTCTCTAGATGTCTGTTTGTGGAAAGAGGCAGAGCATGTGTGCCCTGTCCTTTTATATGGGTTGTGTAATGCCCCCTTGTCGTAATGCCAACTCTGGGTGTTTTGACTGCTCATTGGTTGAGTCCTATTCTAAGTGTTCATTAGCTGCATGTTTGCATATCATGACATCTCCGGTGCTCCCTCTAGTGTTTACTTAGTTGTAGTGTATTTACATTAACCCCTTGTGTATATACAGTGATGCATATAACCACATCCCCCTTTTTTCGTGGTACATATTTTCCGTACTTGGGTAAAGAAAATTGAACAAAATAGGTAGATAAGTGATGACATGTACAAATCATGATGACAGTGATGATTATACAATACCAGAAATATTTATGAGTCCAAAGTTTATGAATTTATACGGTCGAGTGGCTTTCTTGTTTTGTTAATTGAAATGTTGATGTTGTCATTTCCTTGTGAACGCCGTCAGTGTCCCTGTGCTTAAGGAACCAAGAAGTCATCAGGAGGTGTTCAAATGGTCAAATTACTTCCTTGTCTGATTTGGGCTCTTTTTTTTTTCCCGATGCTTGTGGTCGCGATTCTTGATGTCATCCAGCCCGTCTGACCTGGACTGGTGTCTGTGTTTGTGGTATTGATGCCGTATGTCAGCTGCCTTGAAAGCTGGTCTGCTTGTTTGTAGTGTAGCAAACGTGAATTTGTAAGATGCGTTATCATGCCATGTCATGTCTGCACACTTGCCATTGTCTTGAGCTGTGCTGTCACAGTGTCCTGCATTGGCAGAGTTGTACCATGTCGTACCAATCGTTGTTCCAGTGTTGTTGGTTTTGTCATGTTGTTGTTGACGTTGGTGCCTTTGGTACGCTTCTTGTTGTTGTCTCTGTTGTTTTTGTAGGTTTTGTTGTTGTGTTTGTTGTGCTCAATGACCATTCTGAGTGGAGAATTCGAGTTCTTCTCAAAGTTACTTGTGTCAGTGTCCTTTGTGGCTTCTGCTGTTGCATTGAGCGTTTCGTCTTTGATTCCTCGGTGCTCCCCATCTGGAGTCATGTCCGGTTCACTTGAATCAACTTTGGTTTCTTGATGCTCCTTGTCTGGAGTCAAAATGTTCAAGATTTCATTTTCTTGTGGAGAGGCTCAAGTGGATGAGGTTTCAATTGACGTGGTCGCACTGGGCTCACGAGTAGTTGCACTTGGATTGCCGAATGCCTCTGTGCATACGAGCGGAGATCTGTCAGTCTCGCTGTGATGTTCCACATCCTGTATGGGAGTTGTGATGCCTTTGTCACTTGTCTCACATCCAGTGGGTAGACCTGCAGTGTCTTCTTGTTGGTTAGATGAGCTGGGTAGACTGTCAGAGTCTTCTTCTGGTAGCTCAAGTAAGACTGTCATAGTCTTTCCGTTGTTCACGTGAGCGTGGCAGACTTGCATCATCTGCTGCTGGTTGCTCAGATAAGGTGGATAGACCTTCATGGTCTTGTTCATGCATGGACTGCACTTTGGAGTCTTGAGTTGCTCCCATTGTGGAGTCTGTCAATGAGCTCATTGTGGAGGTTTGTATCGCTCTCTCTGTGGAGTCCGGCATCGTTCCCTGTGTGGAGTCGTGCAGTGGTCTTGCTGTGGAGTCGATCTGTGCGCTCTCAACGGAGTCGTGTAGTGGTCTCGCTGTGGAGTCTTTCATCGCTTTCTGAGTCGAGTCAGGGGCTCTTCGTGGTGCATGAACCACTCTCTGTGTGGAGTCGGGGCTCTTCGTGGTACATGGACCATTCTTCGTGGTGCGTGGACCACTGGTGTGGCGTCAGGCCACTCTCTGTAGGCTTGTACCACTCTCTGTCTCTTGGCGTCAGACCGCAGCAGAATCCTGTACTCGTGGGTCGGGATGTCGTCTATGCTGGGCTGAGAATCCTCAAATCCGAAGAACTCATCCCTATTTGTGTAGGATGCTTCAACGTACAAATCATCTCTTTTTGCTTCAGATTTGTGATTGTGCTCGGTGTGCCCAAGGAGGAAATCATCGTCTGAGTAGTAGTTTTCAATGAACAAATTATCTCTTTTTGCTTAAGATTTGTGATTGTGCTCTGTGTGCCCAAGGAGGAAATCATCTTCTGAGTAGTATTCTTCAAAGACTAAATCATCTCTTTGGGAGGTGCTAACTGCATGTTTCAGGGTTCTGCAGAGGTTATTTTCAATTACTGGTAGAAGTTCAGGCATTGTTCTGTCTTTCGAGGTGAAAGAATTGTGTTTTGTGGCTTTAAAACTCTTCTTTTTAATTTTCGGACATTTCCCCTTTAAGTGGGCGTGGTCCGGGGCCTTTGATGTCATGACGTCATGCGTAGGACTCAATTCTCGCGCATGCGCAAAACACTATTTTGCCGGTTCGCGTCTTCCCGGGAACTGCGCATGTGCGGACTCGGCCGGCTGGATGCGCGCAAGATGGCTGCCAATCAAAAATGCCGTTTGCTTCTGTTGCATCCCTACCTCTGCCTCGTGGTGAGTATAGGTGCCAGTTTTACCAATTTCTGTTGTGTTTACCTCGCAGTAGTTTTCAGACTTGTCCAGGACTGTCTGGAAGTCTTTTTTTGTCCTGCCTTTTGGAGTATTTGAAGGAGTTGCAGATCTCTGTTGCATGCTCACCCGCAATGGTGAGTAGAAGAGCTATTTTTTTAGCTTCGGCCATGCCATTTAGGTCGGCTGCTTCCAGGTAAAGCTGAAATCTCTGCTTGAATGCACGCCAGTTGGCACTAAGATTGCCTTGGTACCTGAGTTGCTGAGGAATCGGAATCTCGATCATCGTGCCTGTGTTCAGTTGTTGGTTGTCATGGATCTTGCTGAGTTGAACTGAGTGTAACAGGCACTCCTGGTATCATGTTGTGTTATGTTTCTTCGTGGAGCATAAGCTGCTTCCTTGATGTATGCTTTAACAAAGGAAGGTCCAGACTTTGTAATGTGTTCAATATGTTTATGAACTATTAACACAGTTCTTAAATGAGTTTGACTCTCCTGTTAATCTAACTGTAGTAACTCAGTCTAACTAAACCAGTATGCTCTAAGCCACGTGCTGGGTGTGATGCTTCTGATCAACCCTGATGTACTCTCCAGCTGTCTGTCTGTGGAAAGAGACAGAGCATGTGTGCCCTGTCCTTATATATGGGTTGGGTAATGCCTCCTTGTGGTAATGCCACCTCTGGGTGTCTTGACTGCTCATTGGTTGTGTCCTATCCTAAGTGTTCATTAGCTGCATGTTTGCATATCATGACATCTCTGGTGGTCCCTCCAGTATTTACTTAGTTGTAGTGTATTTACATTAACCCCTTGTGTATATACAGTGATGCATCACCACACAGAGCTTCCCGGTAGAGCCAGCTTACACATTGCTGGAGGAGGTGCTGACAACAGAAGGAGTGGAGAAGGGGGTAGTATTGGCGGTTTACGGGGCTATTTTGGAAGAGGAGAAGGCACCACTGGATGCGATCAAAGCAAAGTGGGAGGAAGAGTTGGGAGAGGGTATGGAGGAGGGGTTCTGGTGTGCGGTGTGATGTGTTAGTCAGGTCGGTTCGGTGTGGACTGCACTTGATGCAGCGATGCGAGAAATAGCCCATTAACACTGTAGAAGATCCAACACGGTTTTGTTGAACGATAGAACGAACAGACATATTTAACTGTGGGTCGACACTATACTGAACTGACTGGAGACCTTGTAGCTACTTACTAGCTACCGCATGGTGTTTGCACTGTGCTAGCTCGTGGACTCTGACTGTCTCAGTGGCTGGGTCCAGAGAGAGTGGGAAACCTAGTGCCCTCTGGCTTTATAGTGGTAGTGTCCTGTCTGGTGATTGGCTGCACTGTGCTGTGTGCTTACTGGTCATCCTGTGTGTCAATCACTGCCTGTCTGCACTTCATTATATAGATACGTGGATATTCTGACATATCGCCTCCCTTTTTTAAAATAAAATACATACTAAGGTGTGGATGCTTATAAATATATATATATATGTGCCTGACTATATATAGAAAGATGTCTAAACGAACGTATATAGATAGGAAGGTTGTGATAGTGCAGATACATGGCAAACGAAACAATATGTACAGATGTCCGTCCAATTGGTGAAGTCACAAAAATGTACAAAAGCTCAGTCTATAGATGTAGTCTTTGTGGTGGGCGACAAATTCTTGTTGATCGCCGCAGAGGCGGAATAGGAGCCACCTGCGCTTGGAGAGGCGGGATCTCTGGCATTGCGGTGGGCGCGTGGACCGGCAGGATTGCTGGTAGATCGGTGGCCTCGTGGTAAGGTACGTCCGGAGGAGGCATCGTAGGCGGTGGGGCACGCCGGTCAGGTAGCGGGTGTGGAACTCTTCGCAGTGCCCGTCTGTTGCACCGTAGCAGGGAGCCATCAGCCATGCGGACAAGGAATGATCTTGGGGCCACTTGTTTGAGCACAACAGCTGTGGCTGACCAGCCGCCCTCAGGCAACTGTACGCGAACATGATCAGTTGGGGCCAGCTCGGGAAGATCTGTGGCATGGGCATCGTACGTGGCTTTCTGCTGGGCCCGTGACTGCTGAATTTACTGTAGGACCGTGAGGTGGTCAAGGTCGGGAACGTGGATGGCTGGAACTGTGGTCCTCAGAGTGTGATTCATGAGCATCTGGGCTGGAGACAATCCAGTGGATGGTGGGGTTGCCCTGTATGCCAGCATTGCCAGGTTAAAATCGGAGCCTGAATCTGCAGCTTTGCACAGCAACCGCTTTACAATGTGGACCCCTTTTTCGGCCTTCCCGTTTGACTGCGGATAGTGGGGACTGGAGGTAACGTGACAGAAGTTGTAGGACTGTGCGAAGTCAGACCATTCCTGGCTTTAAAAGCAAGGACCGTTGTCGCTCATTACCGTGAGCGGTATCCCATGCCTAGCGAACGTTTCTTTGCAGGCTTTGATTACCGCCTTCGACGTGAGGTCGGACAGTTTCACTACTTCTGGGTAACTGGAGAAGTAGTCGACCAGGAGTGTGTAGTCACGCCCCTTGGCGTGGAAAAGGTCTACACCGACTTTGGATCACGGAGAGGTCACAATCTCGTGCTGCTGCAACGTTTCATTGGGTTGAGCTGGCTGAAACTTCTGACAGGTAGGGCAATTGAGGACTGTGTCGGCAATGTCCTGGCTGATGCCCGGCCAATAGACCGCCTCCCGTGCTCTGCGTCGGCATTTCACGACCCCAAGGTGACCCTCATGGAGTTGGCCCAGCACCATAGCACCCATACTCTGAGGAATTACGATTCTGTCGAGTTTCAGAAAGATTCCCTCCACCACCGTCAGGTCGTCTTTTACGTTATAGAACTGGGGCCATTGTCCCTTCTGCCATCCATTGCTGAGGCGCTGCATCACGCGCTGCAGCAGAGGATCCTTGGCTGTCTCCTCACGAATTTGGACCACCCATTCGTCGGAGGCCGGAAAGTTCGAAGCACACAACTGCACTTGGGCTTCTATGTGGCAGATGAAGTCACTTTGTTCATGCAGTGTTGTAATGGACCTGGACAGGGCATCTGCAATGATCAGCTCTTTACCTGGCGTGTATACAAGTTCGAAGTCGTAGCGGCGTAGCTTTAGAAGAATACGCTGTAACCGAGGTGTCATGTCGTTTAAATCCTTCTGGATTATGTGGACTAGAGGTCTGTAGTCCGTCTCTACCCTGAATTTCGGCAGACCATAAACATAGTCGTGGAACTTGACTATCCCTGTTTGGAGGCCCAGACACTCCTTCTCAATCTGAGCGTACCGTTGCTCAGTGGGCGTCATGGCCCTGGAGGCATACGCCACTGGAGCCCAGGACGCGGAGTCATCCCTCTGAAGGAGCGGCCCCAATGCCGTCCTGGCTTGCATCAGTTGATATCTTGGTTTCCTTGGTTGGATCGAAGAACGCTAGGACCGGGCTGTCGTGAGTTTTGCTGTCAGCTCGCGCCATTCCTTTTCATGCGTGGGCAGCCACTGGAATTCCGTCGACTTTTTGACGAGGTGGCGGAGGGCCGTGGTGTGGGATGCCATATTGGGAATGAATTTCCCGAGGAAGTTGACCATTCCGAGAAAGCGGAGGACCGCCTTTTTGTCCTCCGCGAACTTCATGGCATTGATTGGCGAGACTTTGTCGGCATCTGGCCATACGCCCTACTGTGAGATGTGGTCGGCTAGGAATTTGATCTCTGATTGACCAAATGAGCACTTGGCCCTGTTGAGCTGAAGACCATGTTCATGGATTCTTTGGAATACCTTTTGGAGGCGAACGATGTGTTCCTGGGGCGATGTGGACCAGATAATGCTATTGCCAACGTATTCTCGCACCCCCTCGATTCCCTCCATCATCTGTTCCATGATGCGATGAAATACTTCGGAGGCAGATATGATGTCAAAAGGTTGTGGCAGTAACGACCAAACGGGGTGTTGAACGTGCACAGCCTGCGACTGGACGTGCCCAATCGTATTTGCCAAAAACTCTTGGAGGCGTTGAGCTGAGTCAAGAATTTGGCATGAGCCATCTCTCTGGTCAACTCTTCTCGTTTTGGTATTGAGTAATGCTCCCTCATGATATTGCGGTTTAGACCCTTTGGGTCAATGCAAAAGCGAAGCTCCCCTGACGGCTTCTTGACACAGACTATGGAGCTCACCCAGTCTGTGGGCTCTGTAACCTTTGATATGATGCCCTGGTCTTGGAGGCCCTGTAATTGCTTCTTCAGACGATCCTTAAGGGGCGCTGGCACCCGGCGAGATGCATGAATTATAGGGGTGGCATTCGGCTTGAGCAGGATTTTGTATTGGTCTGGGAGCGTGCCCATTCCGTCGAACACGCTGTGGTACTACGTGATGATGTCATCAATGTCGGCTTGCAAGTTTCCATCGGGAGAGGCCGTCACCGGTGATGATGACATGGTGTGGACGTGTTGAACAAGGTTCAGGAGCTTGCAGGCATGAGCACCGAGCAGAGATGCTCTGTCAGGCCCGACGCTTTCAAACCGCAGCGTTGCCTTGATCGCCTTATTGGATACCCCCAGTTGACACGAGCCACTGGCAGCTATGGCGTTGCCATTGTAGTCAAGGAGCTGGCAGGCCGGTGGAAGAATGCTTGGTTTGGCGCGGATGGTGTCGAGGTCGGATTTCGAGATGAGATTCGCCGATGCGCCGGTGTCCAGTTTGAACCGGATGCGGGCTTGTTCACTGTGAGGACAGCAGACCACTCGTCATCGGGATCCACACTGAGGATCAAGAGGCGTGGCGTAGGTGTGGTGGAAGGCAGCGAATGTGTAGTTATGATGCCCACCCGGTATGGGGACTTGAGGCACTCAGCATCAGGGTCCGTTGGGCTGTTGGGATCATAATCTGGCATGCCTTGTTGTATTGAGCGGACACTTCTGCGCCGCAGAATTGGGATCGCTGGCTGCTGAGCGGTGGAGCAGATCTGCAAAAGGCTGCGTAGTGGCCAAGTTTGCCACACTGTAGACACCACCGTCCTTTTGCCGGACATTGCCGCTTTAAATGGGCGGAGCCACAATTCGGACACGCCATGACCCCGACGTCAGCACGTTCCGTGCGCCATCGCGCATGCACAGTGCGGTCGGTCGACATACGCACCTGTGCAGTTGGGTTGTCGGGCTCGTCGTCCACTCGGTCGTGGCATGCATGCGCAGGGACCCGGGATAAGCGCGCAAAACGGCCATTCTCCTCGATGCTCAGGCCCTGCATTTGTGCAAATACCTGCACCCGTTCCGTCTCGTGGGAGGCCAGCTTCGCAGTTACTGCCGCCCTGATGTGGGAGTAACGATTCTTAGTATGCTCATGGACAACGCATGTCTCGATAGCGACAGAGAGGGTCAACTGTTTGACTTTCAGGAGCTGCTGCCGAAGGGAGTCGGAGTGGACCCCGAAAACGATCTGATCCCGGATCATGGAATCAGCCGTCGAGTCATAGTTACACGACTGCGCTAGGATGCGGAGATGTGTGCCGAAGGTCTGAAAAGGTTCATCCTTACCCTGAAGCCTCTGCCGGAAAACGTACCGTTCAGAGCTCTCATTCACCTCGATGTCGCAGTGGCTGTCAAACTTTAGCAGGACTGTTTTGAATTTAGTTTTGTCTTCACCGTCAGCGAACGTGAGGGAGTTGTAGATGTGGATGGCGTGGTCCCCCGCGGTGGAGAGAAATAGCGCGATCTTCCTGGCATCCGATGCTGCTTCGAGGTCGGAGGCCTCGATGTACCAGAGGAACTTTTGCTTGAAGAGCTCCCAATTTGCACCGAGGTTGCCGGAGATGCGGAGCTGCGGAGGAGGCTGGATGTTTTCCATGTCACCGAATGGCTGCTTGCTGGTCAATGCTGATTCACTCGAGGTAGGTCAGTCAATTTTCAGTATCACTCCGCGGTACCATGATGTGTTAGGCAGGTCGGTTCGGTGTGGACTGCACTTGTTGCAGCGATGCGAGTAACAGACCTCTAACACTGTAGAAGATCCAACACGGTTTTATTGAACGATAGAACTAACATACATGTTTAACTGCGGGTCGACACTATACTGAACTGACTGGAGACCTTGTACTAGCCTGACCAGACTTACTAGCTACCGCATGGTGTTTGCACTGTGCTAGCTCGTGTACTCGGGACTGTCTCAGTGGCTGGGTCCAGAGAGAGTGCGGGAAACCTAGTACCCTCTGGCTTTATAGTGGTGGTGTCCCGTCTAGTGATTGGCTGCACTGTGCTGTGTGCTTACTGGTCATACTGTGTGTCAATCACTGCCTGTCTACACTTCATTCTATACATGCGTGGATATTATGACAAGGTGCTCCGGAGGGTAAACGTCTCCACCTCGTGCATGAGGTTGGGGCTGATACAGCTGAAGGTGGTGTATAGAGCGCACCTCACAAGCGCGAGGATGATCCGGCTCTTTGAGGGGGTAGAAGATGTGTGTGAACGTTGCGGGGGGAGCCTCGCAAACCATGTTCATATGCTTTGGGCCTGTCCAAAGCTGGAAGATTACTGGAAGGAGGTTTTTAGGGTAATTTCTAAAGTGGTGCACGTGGAACTGGACCAGGGCCCTTGGGAGGCCATATTCGGGGTGTCGGACCAGCCAGGGTTGGAAACGGGCGCGGAGGCAGATGTTATAGCCTTCGCCTCGTTGAACGCCCGAAGGCCGATCCTGTAGGGTGGAGATCAACCTCTCCACCCTGTGGCCTGGCATGGCGGGGGGACCTGCTGGACCTGACTAGGGGATCTGACTCTTGAAAAGGTCAAATTTGAACTGAGGGGAAGTATGGAGGGGTTCTACAATTCATGGGCGTTAGTTATTATGCACTTTTGCGAATTGGATTACATCGAACATTAGGGGAGGGGCTGGAAGATTTGGGGGTAGGGGGACTGTATGTCTTAATGGTGACTATAGGTGATTCCAGATTCCTTTTTGTTTTTTATGTTAACATGCGGGATGCTGTTTGGGGGTTTGGTGGGAGGATGGGATTGTTATCATTGATATGGGGATTGACAATGCATTCATTACTGATTATTGTTTATTGTTGGTGGGTGTAAATTTGGGAGAAAAGGTGGAAAAGGAGAATAAAATTATTTTTAAAATGCAATCAAAAGGGCAGCGGTGACACTAAAATATTATCTCTTGGAGAACCTTCTGACTTGTATGGATCAGGTTTGCTTAAAAAAGGGCAAATAATGGCAGGAGCTCCAGGTTACAAGTTGGGTTTTTTTCTCCTTCAAACCATATACCATAACAGTTGATTACGTCGGCAGGTTAGCAATGGGAATGTTAATGACCGCTCCCCCACCTCTTCCTGAGTGTCATGCCTTAGAACAGAAATTACTCCAGCCCCTGGCTCTTTTTTACATTTTCCGTTCATTCCCTATGTGCCCCTCCTGCCACACTGTTGTGAGTGTAAGTAAGCTGCAGTATCATGAGCGAGATTCTCCACTCCCGCGCCGGTTGGGAGAATCGCCTGGGCCGTCAAAATTTCCCGGGACGCCGGTCCGACGCCCTCCCGCGATTCTCCCAAGCGCGGGAACGGCCCGGTCGAGTTCCGCGGGCCGCAGGCCGGAGAATCGCTGGAGACACCCAAAATGGCGTTTCTCCGGCACCCCCGCTATTCTCAGGCCCGGATGGGCCGAGCGGCCAGGCCAAAACGGCGGGTTCCCCCTGATGCCGTCCACACCAGGTCGCTGCCGTCGGGAACAGCGCGCGAACGCTGGGGGTGGGGGAGGCCTGCGGGGGGGGGGGCGAGGGGGGATCCTGCACCGGGGGGTACCTCAGATGTGGGGTGGCCCGCGATCGGTGCCCACCGATCGTCGGGTCGTCCTCTCTGAAGGAGGACCTCGTTCTTTCCGCGGCCCCGCAAGATCCGTCCGCCATCTTCTTGCGGGGCGGACTTAGAGGACGGCAACCACGCATGCGCGGATGACGCCAGTTATGCGGCGCCGGCCGTGTCATCTATGCGGCGCCGCCTTTACGCGAGCGACAAGGCCTGGCGCGTGTAGATGATGCGGCCCCGATCCTAGCCCATTGTCAGGGCCTGAATCGGTCGGGATCGGGGCCGTTTCGCACCGTGGTGAACCTCGACGGCGTTCACGGCGGCGCGGCCACTTCGGCGCGGGAGTGGAGAATCCCGCTCACTGAGAACTCTGTGCCAGAACGTGATAAATCTTAAGCTATTCTTCTTTCCACACAATTGCTTAAACTAAGAATTCATTGATCTTAATTGTCTTTAATCAGTAACAACTCCCTCTCTGTAACAATGATAGGCAAGGAAATAGCTTTGATGGGAATTAGAAAAAACTGGGAGGTTAAATTAACAGGAGCTGGAAAGTAACGTTCACCGTTACATAGATATCATAGAATTTACAGTGCAGAAGGAGGCCATTTGGCCCATCGAGTCTGCACCGGCTCTTGGAAAGAGCACCCTACTCAAGGTCAACATCTCCACCCTATCCCCATAACCCAGTAACCCCACCCAACACTAAGGTCAATTTTGGACACTAAGGGCAATTTATCATGGCCAATTCACCTAACCTGCACATCTTTGGACTGTGGGAGGAAACCGGAGCACCCGGAGGAAACCCACGCACAAACCGGGAGGATGTGCAGACTCTGCACAGACAGTGACCCAAGCCGGAATCGAACCTGGGACCCTGGAGCTGTGAAGCAATTGTGCTATCCACAATGCTACCGTGCTGCCCTTGTAGATGGTACAAGTGCACTTCTTGCAGAAATAGCCTCCCTTTGTCTTGAGCCCGATTCTACTTGTATAATTGGCCATGAAACCTGAGCTTGCACCTACTTTCTGCAAGTGCCTGAAGGAAAGACATTGGCTTTATTTGTGTCTACAATGTAGACAATCAGGTTCAGCCTACCTTGCGAGATGTCAACAAAACGAAAAAAATAATAGGATAATATGGACCTGGAATCCGTGTTCAACTACTTTCTATACAAGTACACTGCCCATTCATTGTCTTTCCATTGTCATTCTTTTTCTTTATTCTTTCACAGGGTTTTCCTTGAGAAGGTGGTGATGAGCTGCCTTCTTCAACCGTGGCAGTCCTTGTGGTGTAGGTACACCCACAGTGCTGTTAGGAAGGGAATTCCAGGATTTCCTTCGGCGATTTATTTCCAATTCAGGATGTATGACTTGGAGGGGAACTTGCAGGTTGTGATGTCCCCATGCCCCTGCTGCCCTTGTCCTCCTAGATGGTTGAGAAGGTGGTCTTGAAGGAACCTTGGTGAGTTGCTGCAGTGCATCTTGAAGATGGTACACACTGCTGCTACTGTGTGTCAGTGTTTGCAGGGAACAAATGTTTAAGATGATATATGGCACCTGTCAAGGGGGCTTTTGTCTTGGATGGTGTCGAGCGTCTTGAGTGTTGTTGGAGCTGCACTCATCCAGGCAAGTGGAGAGTATTCCATCAGATTCCTGACTCTTGCCTTGTAGATGGTGGGCAGGCTTTGAGACGTCAGGAGGTGAGTTACTCACTGTCAAATTCCCCAGCCTCTTTCCTCAGCTCTTCTAGCCACAGTATTTATCTGGTTGGTCCAGTTCAGCTTCTGTCAATGGTAATCCCCAGAATGTTGACAGTGGGGGATTCAGCGATTGTAATGTCATTGAATATCAAGGAGAGGTAGATAGATTCTCTCCTTTGGAGATGGGTATTGCCTGGCACTTGTGCAGCGTGAATGTTACTTGCCACTTATCAGTCCAAGCCAGAATGTTTCCAGGTCTTGCTGCATATGGACATGGACTGCTTCAGTACCCAAGGAATCACAATCATCAGCAAAAATACCCACTTTTGTTCTTATGATGGAGGGAAAGTCATTAATGAAACAGCAGAAGATGGTTGGGGCTAAGACACTACCCAAGAGATATTCCAGCAGTTATGTACCAGGTATTAGATGATTGACCTCCAACGACTATAACCATCTTCCTTTGTGCCAGGTATGACTCCAACCTGTGGAGAAATTTCCCGATTCCCATTGATTTGAGTTTTACCAGGGCTCCTTGACATAAAACTCAGTCAAGTGCTGCATGGATGTAAAGGGCAGTCACTCTCACATTATTCCCAGAGTTCAGCTCATTTGTCCATGTTTGGACCAAGGTTGCAATGGAGTTAGTAGCTGAGTGGCCTTGGTGGAACCCAAACCGAGCATCAGTGAACAGGTTATTGCTGAGTAACTGCTGTTTGATGGCGCTCGATGACGCCTTCCATCACTTTACTGATGATCGAGATTAGACTGGATGTTAATTGATTGGGTTGGATTTGTCATGCTCTTTGTGGACAGCACATGCCTGGGAAGCCTTCCATGTTGTGGGGTAAATGCCTGTGCAGTAGCTGCACCAGAACAGCTTGGCTATGAGCACGGCAAGTTCTGGAGCTCAAGTCGACAGTGTTATTGGTGGAATATTGTCAGGGCCCATAACCATTGCAGTATCCAGTGCCTTCAGGAGTTTCTTAATATCAAGTGAAGTCAATTGAATTGGCTGAAGACTGTCGAGATAAATAATCTACTCAGCACCTCGAGTTTCATTATTACTAAGAACTCAGGGTAGCACGACGCCGAGGTCCTAGGTTCGATCCCAGCTCTAGGTCACTGTGCGGGTGGAGTTTGCACATTCACCCTGTATTTGCGTGGGTTTCACCTCCAGAACCCAAAGATGTGCAGGGTAGGTGGATTGGCCCTGCTAAATTGCCCCTTAATTGGAAAAATTGAATTAGACACTCTAAATTTATGAAAATTTCCGCTCGAAGTGGTCTTTTTTGGTCCTTTTCCCTGGTTACCGGGTGGATGTTTTAGAGGAAAAAAGTGCAGAAGTGGTGGAGGAAAGATATACTCCACTGGTGAGATTAGTGGATGGATCCGCGGACCAGGAGGGTCGAGAAGAAAGGAGCTGCAGGAGCTAGAAACTCTCCATGCGACACAGGGGAAGATGGGGGAGGGTAAAGGGTCGGCCCTACTAGCTCAATGGTCGACTGAACAGTTGGTTGACCTTCTGAACAAAAAGTTCAGCAACAGACATGGACCATTGAAACCCACTGCTCTTTGCTGGTGTTTGGAATTCTCACAGGTCTTCTCTCACTCTGATTCCCCTGAGAAATAGTAATCATAATATCATTGAATTCTATGTTAAGTTAGAAAGTGATGTACACTGATCACAAATGAGAATCTTAAACTTAAACAAAACCAAAGACCGGTATGAGAAGAGAACTGGTGAAGGTTAATTGGGTAAATAAACTAAAAGATACAGAGGCAAATGAACAGTTGAATATTTATAAAGAAGCAGTTTAAAATGTTCAACAAAAATGCACTTCATTGAAAAACAAAAACTCTGCAATAAAGACCGATTGGTGTCTGACTCAGGAAGTTAATGGGACTGTTTTAAAAACCAACAAAGGGTCACTAAAAAGTTGATAGAATGGGAAAAAATAGAACACGGTCAGAAATAGAAAACAGATTGTAAGAGTTTTTATAAGTTAAAGCAGTAAAGTCGCCGTAGTGCCAGATGACCACAGGCTGCTTTCCCCTTTGAGGGGGAGAGCTGACTGGTGGTCATTTAACCGGAGGATCACCACGCCTCAGGGAAGGGGCAAGGTTGAGCAGGGAAGGCCTTCATGAATAACCTCAGCTGGTACCAGGAATTGAACCCACACTGCTGGCCCTACTCTGCATCACAAACCAGCTGTCCAGCCAACTGAGCAAAACCGGTATACAGAAAGGAAGAGAGCAGAGACGGGAGAAATTATCAATGGGAATGAAGAAACTACAGAGGTAGTGAACAAATATCTTGACAATTAAAGACACAAATATCATATCAGAAATAGACGATAATCTAGGTGGCTAAAAATAGTGAGGAAATACTTCCGGTGGCGGCCATGGTGTGAGTGGTCGCACATTAGTCAGCTCCCGCTCGAAGTGGTCTTTTTTGGTCCTTTTCCCTGGTTACCGGGTGGATGTTTTAGAGGAAAAAAGTGCAGAAGTGGTGGAGGAAAGATATACTCCACTGGTGAGATTAGTGGATGGATCCGCGGACCAGGAGGGTCGAGAAGAAAGGAGCTGCAGGAGCTAGAAACTCTCCATGCGACACAGGGGAAGATGGGGGAGGGTAAAGGGTCGGCCCTACTAGCTCAATGGTCGACTGAACAGTTGGTTGACCTTCTGAACAAAAAGTTCAGCAACAGAGGAGGGAGGCTCAGGAGGACCTGGCGAAGGTGGTGGACCCACTGAGAGCGGGGATTGACCGTGTGGAGCTGAGGCTGGAGCCCAGAGCCAGGCGATCCAGAAAGTGGAGGAGGCGGTGGGGAAGCAGGAGGAGCAGTGTACCTCATTGGTGGATGAAGTCGGGATGCTAAGGGAGACTCAGAAGTGGCTCAAGGAGAAAGTGGAGGATTTGGAGGACCGCACCCAGAAGGAAAATCTGAGGATAGTGCGGCTGCTGGAGGACATCGAGGGAGCGGACGCAGGCTCTTATGTGGCCAAGATGTTGGTGAAGCTAATGGGGGATGTGGCCCTCGACCAGCCCCTGGAGGTTAATCGGGCGCATGAGGCGCTCACGGTGATGGTGGTGAGGCTACACCGGTTTCAGCACCAAGAGAAGATCTTGTGGTGGGCCAGGCAGATAAGGAGATGTACCAGGGAAGGCAATGAGCTTAGGGTACATCAGGACCTGGTTGCGGAACTGGCAAAGAGGAGAGCCGGATTCAACCGGGTCAAGGCTGCCCTCTTTAAGAAGGGGGTGAAGTTTGGGATGCTGTACCCGGCCCGGCTTTGGGTGACCCACAATGGCCACAAATACTACTTTGGAACACCGCAGGAGGCAATGGAGTTCTTGAGAGTCAATCAATTGGCAGGAGAGGGAGGACATTGAGCTTTGGAGGTGGTGTTGTTCTCCCTGCCCCTCTTTTGTTGTATTGTGCTGGGTTCTTTTGTTTTCAGTGATAGCCAGGGGAGAACTTTTCTTTTCTTCAGGGTTGTTTAGCTTTTTCATGGGGTTCTTTGGTGGGAGGCTGGAGGACGGTGGAGGGTGAGTGCACTTTTTTTTTTCTTCTTTACAGTGTTATTGTTGTTTGCAGCATGGTGGAGTGCGAGCGGGGTTGGAGGGGGAGTGGAATCAGTGATGGGGGGGGTAGGATGTTCAGAACCATGGGCGAAGGCTACCAGGCTAGCTGGGCGAACTAGTTCATGGGAGCGCAGTGGGGGGTGATGAGGTGGGTGTTGAGGAAGATCCCGGATCCTGGACTTGCGCTGGTTGGTTATTGGAGGTGGGCGGAGGTGAGGGTTAGGGGGTGGGGGTGGGGGTGGGGGTGGGGGGGGGGGGGGGGGTGGACTTTAATACGGTCATCGAGCCAAAATTGGACCGGGCGAGTCCACAATCAGGGAGGGTGTCGGCAGTGGCGAAAGAGCTAAAGGGGTTTATGGAGCGCTTGGGGGATGGACCCATGGAGGTTTGGGAGGACGAGGGCGAAGGCATTCAGGTACTTTGCCCATTTGCACAGGGTGTACTCGCTGATCGATTACTTTGTGGTGGATAAGACTCTGCTGGCAGAGGCAGGTGACTCGGGGGTTCTCGATGATTGTGATTTCTGACCACGCGCTGCACTGGGTGGACCTGCAAGTGGACCGGGGGGGGGGGGGGGGGGGGGTTGGTTAGTGCCCGCACTGGAGATTAGATGTGGGATTGTTATCTGATGAGGCGTGGAGAGGGTGAGGGCTTCCATCCGGGAGTATGACACAGGTGAGGTCTCGGCTGCCACGCTATGGGAGACGCTTACGGCAGTAGTCAGGGGAGAGTTGATATCAATTCGGGCGCATGGGAATAAGACAGAGTAGGCAGAGATGGCAAGGTTGGTGGAGGAGATCCTGTGGGTGGATAGGAGGTGCCCGGAGGCCCCGAAGGCAGGGTTGTTGAAGGAGCGGCAGAAGCTCTGAATGGAGTTCGGGTTGGTATCAATGGGGAAGGCATTGGGGCAGTTGCGGAGGGCCAGGGGGGCAGCGTATGAATATGGGGAGAAGGCAAGCAGGATGTTGGCTCACCAATTTAGGAAGCAGGCGGCGGAGAGGGAGATCGTAAAGGTGAAGGAAGAGAGGGGAATGGTGGTCCTGGACCCGAGAAGGGGGTGAATGGGTCGTTTGAGGAATTTTATATGAATCAGAGCCCCAGTGGGGGGGGGGGGGGGCGGGGGGAAGAAGGAATGCGGCAATTTTTGGATGGGCTTAGATTCCCCAAAGTAGAGGAGGATTTTGTAGAGGGGTTGGAGGCACCCATTGGACTGGTGAAGGTGCTGGAGGGTATGGGAGTGATGCAGGCAGGGAAGGCCCCTGGTCCGGATGGGCTCCCAATGGAATTTATGCAGAGGTTTTCGGGGTCCTGGGGCCCCTGCTGGTAAGGGCATACAACGAGGCGAGGGATAAGGGAAACCTTCCCCTACATTATCGCAGGCCTTGATATCCTTAATTCTGTAGAAGGAGCAGTGTGGGTCTTATCGCCCGATCTTGCTGCTGAATGTGGACACCAAACTGCTAGCAAAGATCTTGGTCTCGTGGATCGAGGACTGTGTACCGGGTGGTGATAGGGGAGGACCAGACGGGATTTGTAAAGGGGAGGCATTTGTCGGCAAACGTCAGGCGCTTATTAAATGTGATTATGATGCCCCCGGTAGGACAGGAGGTGGAAGTTCAGGTTTGAGCAGGGGTTTGTGGATTGGTTCCGATTGTTATTTAGGGCGCCGGCAGCAATTGTAAGGACGAATCGGGTGAGCTCAGGGTATTTTGGATTGCATGGTGGGACAAGTCAGGGATGCCCATTTTCTCCATTTCTTTTTGTCCTGGCAATAGAGCCACTGGCAAGGCGCTTAGAGCGTCAAGGAGTTGGAAGGGGATTGTGTGTGTGTGTGTGTGTGTGTGTGTGGTGGTGTGGTGTGGTGTGTGTGTGGGGGGGGGGGGGGGGGGGGGGAGGGGGGGGTGCATTCAGGTGGCGCGGGGGATGGAAACATTTGCACAAATTAAACCTGGCACGGTTGGTTGAGCAGGTGAAGGGGGATTTTAAGAGATGGGATGTGCTCCTGCTGTCGCTGGCGAGGCTGGAGCAAACCTTGAAAATGACGGTGATCCAGAAGTTCCTATTGATCTTTCAGAACCACCTGATTTTTATCCCAAATGTTATTTTCAGGAACGTTAACGCCCTGATTTTGGGGTCTGTTTGGGCAGGAAATCCCCCTGGGTAAAGAAGGTGCCGCTGGAGAGGGGAATGGCGGGGGGTGGGGCGCGTTAATGAACACTACGCAAGGGCACTCGCTTAGGGGCACCATTAATGGCGCCTCAGCCATTCTTGCCAGCCAGATACTCCACAAGCTCGGTGGTGATGCCGGCCCTGAGAGTGTGAGGACAGTAGCAGCAGCACCACAGTGCCTCGGTTTGGCCACCGATTTGTGGAAACCACAGGGGTTGGGGGTTGGGGGCTGGATGCGGGGTTCCGAGGGTGGCGTCGGGCAGGGATCGAATGGTTTGGGGACCAATTTGTGGGGGGTAGCTTTCCGAGCCTAAAGGAACTCGATGAGGAGCATGAGCTGCCAGTAGGAATGGGTTGCAGTACTTACAGGTACGGGATTATGTTAGGAAGCAGGTGCCGTCCTTTCTCGACCTGTCGCCCTTGGGGCGACAGGACAAGGTGGTGTCGAAAACAGGAGTTGACGAAGGTAGAGTGTCGGAGATTTATAAGGAATTGATGGACTGGGAGGGTGCCCAAATAGGAGTGAATACATCCTCTTCGTGTGCTAGGCTTAGCTTAATTCAATTTAAAGTCATCCATAAGGCCCCTGACGGCATTCTGATGGTGGTCAGAATGAGCAGGTTCTGAGGGGCTAGAGGATAGGTGTGGGCGGTGCACGGGGGGGGGGGGGGGGGGGGGGGCCTGTTAACTGTCATGATATACATCAGCATATCATGGTGCAATCACACACACACTGACACACTGATGGACATACAGTAGGACCAACCAGCATACACAACATCACAGCCAATCACCAGTGAGAGCACACGCACTATAAAGACAGGGGACACCAGAGTTCCCGCTCATTCTAGCAGCAGCCAGCTCAGAGCACAGAGCTCACAGCCTGCCTTTCAGACATTCACCATGTGCTGAGTGCCTCACCTAGATAGTGATAGGACAGGGTCCACAGATAAGCTGGTAATGCACGTATCCAAAGTTACAGTATGTTATTACAGTTGAGTTGTTAATAAAATAGAGTTACACCATCTCCAGCCGTGTTGACCTGTGTGTAGTCCAGAACACCCAACATGACATGGTTCCAGGAGTGGACGCATACTAGCCCCAGTGAGACCTACCTGCAACTTATCAGCAATCCGCCATCCTGCAGCATGGAGAACATCAACCTGCCGCCGCCGCTACGTATCGCTGGCAATCTCGGGGTGAATTGGAAGCTTTATAAACAGCACTTCCAGCTCTTCCTAGAGGCCACAGACAGGGAGAATGCATCGGACACCAGGAAGATTGCCCTTCTTCTCTCCACGGCAGGGCAACACGCCATCCACATCTTTAACTCCCTTACATTCGCGGACGGCGAGGACAAAACCAAATACAAAAAGGTGTTCCTAAAATTTGATGAACACTTCAAGCGTTGAAGTCAACGAAAGCTTCGAAAGGTACCTGTTCCAGCAGCGCCTGCAGGGTAAGGACGAGCCTTTCCAGTCTTATTTAACGCACCTCCGCATCCTCGCGCAGTCCTGCGGCTATGGGCCCACCTCTGACTCCATGATACGCGACCAGATAGTTTTCAACGTCATGTCGGACACCCTGCGCCAGCAGCTCCTTAAAATCAAGCGACTCACCCTAGCGACGGCCATCGAGACCTGCGTCCTGCATGAGAACGCCACCAGCCAGTACTCACACATCCAGGCGGCTGAAACAGCACGGCAGGGGCCCCACGAGGCGGAGCGGGTCCAGACGATCGAGTACCTCCCGGCCCTCGGCCGAGAGGAGGGCGGCCATTTCGCGCGCTTTCCGAGGCCAAAAGAGGGGACGTTGACGCGGAGGAACGCGATGCGCAGGTGGCACTATGCAAGACCGCACCGCGCATGCGCGGTGGCGCAACAAATGCACTGACGTCATGACGTGCGGCAACTGTGGCTCCGCCCATTTAAAGCGGCAATGTCCGGCCAAAGCGCGACAATGCCTACGCTGTGGCAGGCTTGGCCACTATGCTGCCTGCTGTCGAGCAGCTCACCCTGCCAACTCGTAACAGTTTAACCAGCCTCGCAGAAATGTTCGGGCAATTCTACCAACGTTCACCGAGTCCGATCCTGACATCATACAGACCAGTGACACTGAGGACAGGGAGCCTTTCCACATTGCTGTCATCAACAAGAACAAGCTGTCCCCGAGTCGAATGCACCAGCCGCTGTCGGTGCACAGCATTGATCCGGATGACGAGTGGTGTGCCATCCTGACGGTCAACCGATCCCAGATCACAGTCCGCCTGGACACTGGTGCTTCCGCAAATCTCCTCGCGTGGTCAGCATTTCAAACCCTGAGGGTCAAACCAGCAATTCTTCCATCCATCTGTCAACTGGTCGACTATAATGGCAACGTTATCCCCGCCACGGGGTCGTGCCAACTCAAAGTGACACACAACTTGCGTAAAGCCATCCTACCCTTCGAGATCGTGGGCTCTTCAAAGGACTCTCTGCTGGGTGCACAGGCGTGCAAACTCCTCCAACTCATTCAGCGAGTACACTCTCTCTCTCCGGAAGGCACGTCTGACTTCCAAGATGCGGAATTCAGGGCACAACTAAACTCAATCCTCTCTCACAACCAGGATTCTTTCGAGGGCATGGGTACACTGCCCTACACATAGAAAATCCTGCTCATACAGGATGCCACCCCGGTAGTTCATGCACCTCGCAGAATCCCAGCACCCCTCAAGGACCGCCTTAAGCAGCAGCTGCAGGACCTTCAGGACCAAAGAGTGCTTTCCCGGGTGACGGAGCCAACTGCATGGGTCAGCTCCATGGTGTCCATCAAGAAGCCTTCCAGGGAGCTCCAGATCTGTATTGACCCGAAAGACTTAAATCGCAATATAATGAGGGAACATTACCCGATACCCAAACGTGAGGAGATCACGTGCGAGATGTCTCGGACAAAAATATTCACCAAGCTTGATGCCTCAAAGGGCTTCTGGCAAATTCAATTGGATCAGTCCAGCAGGAATGTTTGCACCTTCAACACTCCATTTGGCAGATACTTCTACAATAGGATGCCATTTGGAATCATATCGGCCTCTGAAGTGTTCCATCGCATCATGGAACATATGATGGAGGGCATCGAAGGCGTGCGCGTCTATGTGGACGATATCATTATTTGGTCTACCACACCGCAGGAGCATATCTGTCGCCTCCAACGTGTCTTTCAACGGATACGGGACCAGGGCCTGCGCCTTAACAGAGCTAAATGTTCTTTTGGCCAAACCAAGCTCAAGTTCGTGGGGGACCACATCTCCCGGTTGGGTGTGCGGCCGGATGCCGACAAGGTGGCAGCCATCACGGCCATGCAGAAGCCGACAGACAAGAAGGCGGTGCTACGCTTTCTAGGAATGGTCAACTTCCTGGGGAAATTCATCCCTAACCTTGCTTCCCACACCACAGCCCTCCGGCACCTTGTCAGGAAGACAACTGAATTCCAGTGGCTTCCCACCCACCAGCGTGAATGGGAGGAGCTCAAGGTCAAGCTTACCACTGCCCCGGTGCTGGCGTTCTTCGATCCTGCAAGGGAGACGAAGATCTCGACTGACTCCAGCCAATCCGGCATTGGGGCGGTCCTCCTGCAATGAGGTGACGCCTCATTATGGGCCCCTGTCGCCTATTCGTCACGTGCTATGACCCCCACAGAGCAGCGCTATGCGCAAATTGAGAAGGAGTGCCTAGGCCTGTTGGCTGGCGTTGACAAGTTCCACGACTATGTGTATGGCCTTCCCCAGTTCACTGTGGAGGCCGACCATTGCCCGCTGGTTGGCATCATCCAAAAGGACCTTAATGATATGACCCCTCGCCTCCAGCGCATTCTGCTCAAACTCCGGAGGTACGACTTCCAACTTGTATACACCCCGGGTAAGGACCTGATCATCGCAAACGCTCTGTCCAGGGCAGTCGACACTCCATTCGGCCCAGAGGGGTTCGTTTGCCAAGTCGACGCACATGCAGCCTTCACTTCTGCCAATCTGCCGGACACTGACGAACGCCTTGCCCACATTCGCCGTGTGTCTGCGGCTGACCCCCTTCTGCAACGTGTGATGCACCACATGATGGACGGGTGGCTCAAGGAACAATGCCCACAGTTTTACAACATTCGGGACGACTTGGCAGTCGTGGATGGTGTCCTCCTGAAGCTGGGCCGCATTGTAATCCCACACAGCATGCACCGGCTTGTCTTAGAACAGCTGCACGAAGGCCATCTCGGCGTTGAGAAGTGCCGACGGAGGGCCCGAGAGGCTGTATACTGGCCGGGAATAAATTAGGACATTGCCAACACTGTGCTCAATTTCCCCACCTGTCAGCGGTTCCAGCCGGCACGACCACGTGAGACCCTTCAGCCCCATGAGTTGGTCACGTCCTCCTGGTCGAAGGTGGGAGTGGACCTGTTCCATGCGCTTGGCAGGGACTACATCATCATCATTGACCACTTTTCAAGCTATCCTGAGGTCATACGCCTGCACGACACCACGTCATCGGCTGTTATCCGGGCCTGTAAGGAGACCTTTGCTCACCACGGCATTCCGCTCACCGCGATGTCAGACAATGGCCCCTGCTTCACGAGTCAGGAATGGTCTTCCTTCGCTAGTGCATCCAACTTTGCACACGTGACGTCCAGTCCCCTGCACCCTCAGTCAAATGGCAAAGCAGAGAAGGGCGTCCACATTGTAAAAAGGCTCCTCTGCAAGGCTGCTGATGCAGGATCTGACTTCTGCCTCGCCTTGCTGGCCTATCGCTCAGCCCCACTGTCCACAGGCCTATCGCCGGCCCAACTGCTTATGGGTCGCACCCTCAGGACCACTGTGCCGTCCATTCATGTCCCAGAACTCGATCATGCTCCGGTACTTCGGCGGATGCAACAAGAGCGTGAGCAACACAAGGCGGCTCATGATGCTCGGGTGACTGATCTTCCTGCCCTGGTGCCTGGAGATCATGTCCGCATACATCTTCCGGAGGGTGGCTGGTCGACAACCGCTGAGGTTCTTAGACAGGTGGCTCCCCGCTCGTTTCTGGTTCGTTTGCCTGAAGGCTTCATTCGCCGCCGCAATCGCCGTGCCCGTCGTCTGGTTCCACGCTCGCTACGAAATTCTGCACCGGTGCCACGCCCTCCTGTTGTCCCTGACATGGACTTTGTTGAGCTTCCGGATACCCTGCCTCCTCCTCACTCGACCGTGGCCCGGCCCATTCCTCAGCCGGTGGATCCTGAACCACCCTTGAGGCGGTCAACCCAAATTTGTCGCCCACCTGAGAGACTTAATTTTTGAACGACTATTGGACTCACTTACTTGTTCTGCCGTACTGTTTAAGAGTTTTTCATTGTTAATAGCATTTGTTTTGTTCTTGGTGTAACATAGTTTTCCTCTGCACCTGGCACCTTCCCGTCCATATAGTATAGCTACATGTACATATTGATGTAAATAATGCACACACATGATCAGACACACTACCTACACTTTATTTATTCTCATGTAGGCACATATTGTTTGCGAAAAGGGGGGATGTCATGATATACATCAGCATATCATGGTGTAATCACACACACACTGACACACTGATGGACATACAGTAGTACCAACCAGCATACACAACATTGCAGCCAATCACCAGTGAGAGCACACGCACTATAAAGACAGGTTCCCGCTCATTCTAGCAGCAGCCAGCTCAGAGCACAGAGCTCACAGCCTGCCTCTCAGACATTCACCACGTGCTGAGTGCCTCACCTAGATAGCGATAGGACAGGGTCCACAGATAAGCTGGTAATGCATGTACCCAAAGTTACAGTATGTTATTACAGTTGAGTTGTTAATAAAATAGGCTGGTGGGGGTTTGCTGATGTTGAGGTACTGGAGGTGAAGGTTGTCCCGAGTCCAGAAGTGGCAGTTTGCGGAGTGTCGGAAGACTCAGGAGTCCAGGAGGCGAGAGAGGCCGATGTCTTGACCTTTGCCTCCCTGGTAGCCCGGAGACGGATCTTGTTGGAATGGAAGGTCTCGGGGCCGCTGAAGCCAGGGGTGTGGGTAAGCAACCTAGCGGAATTCCTGAAGTTGGAAAAGATTAAGTTCGCCTTGAGATGGTCTGTGGGGGATTCGCCCAGAGATGCAAGCTGTTTATTGACTTCTTCAAAGATAATTACGACGTCAGCAGTGGGGGGCGGGGTTATAAGGGTAAAACTGGGGGAGGCAGGGTGGGTGGAAGGGAACGGCAGGGAGGGTGGGTTGGTGGAGTTTTATTTATTGACTATGTGATTTCCTGTTTGTTCTCTTTTCCTTGGTTTTGGATTGTGTATATTTATAAATGTCTTTTAAAAATATTTGTGAAAATAAAGCGAGGAAATAAGGAGCAGCGAAAATGTATTGGAGAAAACAAAGGGACTAAGCACCGAAAAATCCCCGGATCCGGATGGCCGCCACCCTAGTGATCCAAAAGAGAGAGCTGCAGGGATAGTGGATGTGCTAGCTATGATTTTCCAAAAATGTTTATGATTTGGGAATGTTCCCATCCGGTTAGAAGTTGGCAAATGTTGCACTACTTTTCAGGAACGGAGTGAGCGAAAACAAGTGAATTACATGCCAGTTTGCCTGACATCACTGTAAATGATGCACTGTAAATTCTATGATAATCTATGATGATAATCAGTTGTTGGGAAAATGCCGGAATTTATTATTGGGAAGTCTAGTCAATGCAATTAGAAAAGCATTGTATGATTAGAACAAGTCAATGTGGGGACAGTCTCAGGATATGGGGCCAACCATTTCCGATGAAGATGAAGGAGAAATTACATCAAAGGATTGGGATTCCTTTACCCAGAGGGTTGTGGATGCTCCACTGTTGAATATATTTAAGGCTGGAATAGACAGATTTTTGGTCTCTCAGGGAATTAAGAGGTATGGGGAGCAGGTGGGAAGATGGAGTTGAAGCCTAAGATCCATCACGATCGTATTGGACCGTGGAGCAGGGTCGATGGATATATGGGCTACTCCTGCTCCTATTTCTTGTGTCCTTGTGTTCCTGTTTGATTCTTTTAGATATTCTGTAAAAAGAAAACATGATTTAATGCATGGAAAATGCACCCTTTTCATTTTCCATGAATATTTGCATTTATACATCACCTCTCAGGAAAGCCCAATATAACCAAATACCATTTTGTGGTGTAGTTAGTGCTGCGCTGTCAGGAGTACAGCAAGATCATGCAAACAGAAATGTGATAATACCAGACAATCTGTTCTAATGATAATTGGAAGGACAAATACTATACAGGCACCACTGTTATGTTAATGGGAGAACACCCCTAGCTCTTCCTCCAAATACTGCTGCCATGATATCTTCACATCCAACTAAGAGGGCAGAGGGTTTAAAATTTCAAAAGACAGCACTAATGACAGTGCAGCACTCCATCAGTGTTGTTCTGAAGTGTTGGTTTGGACTTGGACTTTGGCCTTGGATTTTAATCAGCCTTCTGGGGAGGGTCTGGGAGGAGGGGGACCTGTTAAATGGTGAAGGTGGATGATTGGGATGGGGGTTCTTTCGATTGAGTCCGTCTCCTTTCCACTGTCATACCATGTTGCTAATGACATGAATGTGGTGGTCAGCCCTGAGGCCAATTGAGCTACTTAAGTCGTCAGTTAAGGGCCTCTGCCCACCACAGCTGGCATTTTACCAGTAACAGGTGGGTCCCACTGCGTACAAAGACTGTTGTGAACTGTGGCGGTCTCCCAGTGGAGAGGGCGGGGGCCCTCCTATTTGAGCGCTCTTTGGGCCTTAGAGGGAGCCACCGGTGGCAATGGCCAGCCATATGTTAATGGCACTGCCGGCCCTCACCAAATATATGTTCCCCTCGTCTGCCTTACAGATCCAATGCCCAGGCTACACGTACCTGATTGGGAGGGTGATGTCTTTACATGACATCCTCATCTTCCAGGTGCAATCTCAGCAGTGGCCACCCGGTGGTGCTGGTGAGCTGCCAGCTTTTCGATTGACCGGTAGCTGATAGGGGCGGGCAGTTTCATAGAAGTTTCATAGAATTTACAGTGCAGAAGGAGGCCATTCGGCCCATCGAGTCTGCACCGGCTCTTGGAAAGAGCATCCTACCCAAGGTCAACACCGCCACCCTATCCCCATAACCCAGTAACCCCACCCAACACTAAGGGCAATTTTGGACATTAAGGCCAATTTATCATGGCCAATCCACCTAACCTGCACATCTTTGGACTGTGGGAGGAAACCGGAGCACCCGGAGGAAACCCACGCACACACGGGGAGGATGTGCAGACTCCGCACAGACAGTGACCCAAGCCGGAATCGAACCTGGGACCCTGGAGCTGTGAAGCAATTGTGCTATCCACAAGGCTACCGTGCTGCCTTGTTGTCCTTAGTAAGGTCAGCAGCCTCACAAAACAAATTAGTTGCCTAAGCCCTTTAAACATGGTCATAGGTCCTGCACTTGGACGAGGTGGGGTTGCTCTCGCGAGCCGGGACCCCAGCTGCAAAATTAAAATTCCAGCCCCGGAAAGGGGCTTGAAGCCACAGTCTTCTGATTCGAGCAAGAGTGTTACCACTAAGCCATGGTTGACACCGAAACTCACATTTTCAAATTCCAATTATAGACCAGAACACTCTGCCCAGGCAAATTATTCCCTAAATCACCTTTTCATTAGTATTTCCATGCTGGTATCTTCATTGAGTAAGAACTACTTTGGCTAAAGAAATAAAAATCAATGCAACTAACCAACAATGTTGAAGGCTACCAGGGATTTTAGAAGTCAAGCGCACCTTAATTTGAAAGTACCTTAAAGTATTATTTTTTTCCAATCAAGGGGCAATTTAGCGTGGCCAATCCACCTACCCTGCACATATTTGTGGGGTGAGACAAACACCAGGCAAAGACGGGGAGAGTGTAAAAATTGCACATTGGATAGTGATCCAGGGCCGGGATTGAACCCGGGTGCTCAGCACTGTTAGGCGGCAGTGTTAACCACTGTGCCACCGTGCCGCCCCATTTAAAAGTACCTTAAATGAACCTCAGCATTGTGAAATATTTATTTAGCAGGCGGGTGTTTAATTGTATGCGGAGTTGCCACGCCCACCTATATCATTCTCTGCAGGTTGTTGCAAGTGCCCATTGTGAACGGTATGTGGGAATCACTGAATTGCTCAGATTTCACAAGCACTCGATTAGGAAAAAAAATCAAACAAGCACAGTACACATAGCACAGTGTTTAAATACCGAATTTCTCAGGTTCAGCACCACTGGCCATTTGCATAAGTGGATCCATCATCCTCTACACAATGGAGCATGCTTTAACCTGCCCAACATCAAGGTAAACAAAGATGAGAATTATTGCAATAGAGAGCCCTTACTCTGTACCCTAGCAATTAGATTTCAGACTACACTGAGTAAAACGTAGGGCTCTAAATGTTTATTGAAATAAAACAGCTCAACGAGCAGTATAAATGATGAATGATATGCTGTTATTCTATTTTATATGCATAAAAGTTCTCCTTTTATATGATGAAACATACTGCAGTTCCAAACTGATGCTAGTTTCTGTGCTGACCAACACAAACTTAAAATCAAAACTTTTTCTGCTTGTTGGACGTCTGATTCAAATAATAATAATCGTTATAATAATCTTTATTGTCACAAGTAGGCTTACATTAACACTGCAATGAAGTTACTGTGAAAAGCCCCTAGTGCCTGTTCGGGTACATAGAGAGAAAATTAAGAGTGTCCAAATTACCAAATAGCACGTCTTTCGGGACTTGTGGGAGGAAACCGGAGCGCCTGTAGGAAACCCACGCAGACACAAGGAGAACGTGCAGACTCCACACAGACAGTAACCCAAGCCAGGAATCGAACCTGGGATCCTGGGCTGTGAAGCCATGGTGCTAACCATTATGCTACCATGCTGCCCTAAAGATGTATTGAAACACAAGCTTGCACTTCCCTTATACTAAACAGGTAAAGTCTTTGGTAATCTGTATCATGCAATGTGAAACCTGTGGTGAGATTCTATTCCAATTAGTACATTAAATTAGCTACTGCAGTCCCTAAAATCTCAGACCACATGAAAGTAGCTGGAAAGCCTATTGCGTCATCAAGCTCTTGGCTCGTTTGAGAATTGCCTTGCGTGGCTGTGAGTTTAATCTTTTTTTCCCGATTAAGGAGCAATTTAGCGTGACCAATCCACCGACCCTGAACATCTCTGGGTTGTGGGGGTGAGACCTACACAGATACGGGGAGAATGTGCGAATTCCACACGGACTGTGACCCGGGGCCGGGATCGAACCCAACTCCTCAGTGCCGTGAGCTAACCACTGTGCCACTGGCAGTGGGGTTTTAACCCCTCACTCATGCTATTTCTAACAGTGATTACAGGTGACAAATTCAACAACCAGTATAAAAACATTTTTATCGTAGTCCTTCGTTGATGCTTTCAATTTACATCAAGACGAACCAGTCAGATCTCTGAAAGCTGCTGTTAAAAGACCTCGCTGCGGCGTTATTGCTTCTGCCTTTATTGTACTCCAATAAGTGCAACTTGTGACATAAAAAGTACTTAAAGATCAACAAGTCTCCAAAATGCAGTTCACAAAGCTTACCCACCCGCATAACTTTCCAGATGCCTAGCTTGCCCAATATGATGGTTCCAATATATTTTGAATTTAATTAAGGCTGGACTCGAAACATAAAATGTGGACCATATTCAACTGATGGGAAATCATCTGTGGAGAGAGAAACAATGTTAAAAACTAGAACCAGAGGACACCATCTCAGACTAAAGGGACGATCCTTTAAAACAGAGATGAGGAGGAATTTCTTCAGCCAGAGGCTGGTGAATCTGTGGAACTCTTTACCGCAGAATCATATCATATAATTTACAGTGCAGAAGGAGGCCATTTGGCCCATCGAGTCTGCACCGGCCCTTGGAAAGAGCACCCTACCCAAGCCCACACCTCCACCCTATCCCCATAACCCAGTAACCACCCGACACTAAGGGCAATTTTGGACACGAAGAAGCAATTTAGCATGGCCAGTCCACCTAACCTGCACATCTTTGGACTGTGAGAGGAAACCGGAGCACCTGGAGGAAACCCACACAGACACGGGGAGAACGTGCAGACTCTGCACAGACAGTGACCCAAGCCGTGAATCGAACCTGGGACCCTGGCGCTGTGAAGCAATTGTGCTAACCACTATGCTACCGTGCTGTGGAGGCCAAATTACTGAGTGTCTTTAAGACAGGGATAGATAGGTTCTTGATTAATAAGGGGATCAGGGGTTATGGGGAGAAGGCAGGAGAATGGGAATGAGAAAAATATCAGCCATGATTGAATGGTGGAGCAGACTCGATGGGCCGACTGGCGTAATTCTGCTCTTATGGTCTTAATGTTACTGATCAATGACCTTTGTCAGATCTCTGGAAAAAGCTGCAGCCACCTGCAATGCTAACTCTGCACTTCTCTCCCTGTCGATCTTCCAGACGTGCTGAGTGTTTGCATAATTTCTGTTTCTAGTTCAGATTTGCAAACACGGAGAATTTTGTTTTTCCATTAAGATTCCTGCCGGTGTTGGACCGTGGCTGCCTCTTTTAAGCTGGCCAGGCTGTCCATGTGGCTAGTCTTTCACAGCGGAAAGGGTGAGTTCACCATTGGATGGGATTGGATTGGATTTTGGATAAATGTGTTTATTATCACATGTACCGAGGTACAGTGAAAAGTATTGTTCTGCGTGCAGTCCAAATAGATCATTCCATACATGAAAGAAAATAGGACATACACAAATAATAATAATACACAATATAAATACATAGGCACAGGCATCGGGTGAAGCACACAGGAGTGCAGTACTACTCAATAGAGAAGATATGTGAAGAGATCAGATCAGTCCATAAGAGGGTCATTCAGGAGTCTGGTAACGGCAGGAACGAAGCTGTTTTTGAATCAGTTAGTGCGTGTTCTCGGATTTTTGTATTTCTGCCCGATGGAAGAAGTTGGAAGAGTGAATAAGCCGGGTGGAAGGGATCGTTGATTATGCTGCCCGCTTTCCTAAGGCAGCAGGAGATGCATACAGAGTCAATGGATGGGAGGGTGTTTCACGTGGTGGACTGGGCTGTGTTCATGACTCTCTGCAGTTTCTTACAGTCTTGGGCCGAGCAGTTGCCATACCAGGCTGCGATGCAGCCAGATAGGATGCTTTCTATGGTGCATCTGTAAAAGTTGGTAAGAATCAATGTGCACATGCTGGATTTCCTTAGTTTCCTGAGAAAGTATAGGTGCTGTTGTGCTTTCTTGGTCGTAGCGTCGACGTAGGTGGACTAGGACAGATTGTTGTTGATGTGCACACCTAGGAATTTGAAGCCATCAATCATCTCCACCTCGGCACATTGATGCAGGCAGGGATGTGTACGATACTTTGCTTCCTGAAGTCAATGAATGGCCAGCTCTTTAGTTTTGCTGACATTGAGGGAGAGATTGTTGTAATTACACCACTCCACTAGGTTCTCTATCTCCCTCCTGTATTCTGACTTATCGTTGTTCGAGATTGGACCCCTACGGTCATGTCATCAGCAAACATGTAGGTGGAGTTGGAGCCACATATTTGTGTGTACAGGAGTATAGTCGGGTGCTAAGTACACAGCCTTGCCGGGCCCCAGTATTGAGGACTATCATGGAGGAGGTGTTGTTGTTTATCCTTATTGATTGGGGTCTGTGGGTCAGGAAGTTGAGGATCCAGTTGCAGAGGGAGGAGCCAAGTCCAAGTTTTTGGAGCTTTGATATGATCTTGGCTGGGCTTATGGTGTTGAGGGCAGAGCTGTGGTCAATGAAAAGGAGTCTGACGTAGGACTCCATGTTGTCAAGATGATCCAGGGATGAGGGCAGGGAGATGGCATCTGCTGTGGACTGGTTGTGGCAGTATGCGAATTGCAGTGGATCAAGGCATTCTGGGAGTATGAAGCTGATGTGTCTCATGACAAACCTCTCGAAGCACTTCATAATGAACATACAGAAATCAGCCCCATTTTGCACTGTGGCAAAGTTAAAGGGGTCAGTATGAAGCTGGAATTAGTCAGTTGCTTTTTATTTTTTGTTATCCACAAACTTTCAGATTTGCAAAGTCATTTATTCCTCTTCCAATTTGTCTACAGTCAAACACTAATGAATTTACAATAAACCTCAAAGAATTGACAGCATGAAACAGTAAAGGGAGAGGAAATTATTACAAAGGAATCGGAGATAACAAAAAACATAGATTGACAGACTAATGTCTAGTGAATGTGTTGAAGAGTTAAGATGTAAGTTTGATCCTCTAATTTGATCACAATAAGTGTAATTTTATACTAATATATTGAAGACAAAAGCATTGGGATCATAAATTCAACAAACCAACAACCAGGTTAGAAACACTAATAAAATATTCAAGGAGCACATTAACATTCTGATATTCTCCAGAAAGTTGGGACAGAGGTTATGAGTTTAGGGGTGGGGGATGTGGGGGTTTCCTGACCCAGCCCCCACAAATCGCAGCAGCCCCACAGCCACATTTAATGTTCAGTGGAGGATTAATTGGCTGGAGGGAGGTCTTCCACTTATTTCTTGGGAGGACTTCCGTCCCCACCAAGAATGGCCGGCGAATTGGCTGGAAGCTCTGCAGTGCCAGTAATGGCCAGGATGGGACTGGAAGCAATTCCCAGATTCTATGTCCCAGAGTCCAGGAGCAAATAAGTGTTGTTGGGGATTACACGGCAGTGAGGGAAGGCGAGTCCCAGGGTTTGATAGAGAGACCAGAGGAGAGGGAACACCCATGGGCAGACATTGAGGAAGGGTCAGGGGGCACTCAATGTGAAAAGGGGCTCTTGAGGGAAGGCCTCCTTCTCGCCTGAGACCAGAGAAGGATAACTTGCTGTGCTTGTCCTGAATTTTTCACGATATTGGCCGCGTAAGGGTCTCAACTGATGTGAGGTTGAGTGACAATGCTCGTCTTGCCCATCTTGCATAACATTGTGGACAGGTCAGAGAGTGGGTGGGACTCAGTGGGAAGACCACCCAGGCATTTTCCCACCTGGAAACTCACCGGGGCGGGGGAGGATAGGGTTGCTGGGAGGGGTAAACCATCAAATTCTACCATTGAGCACAATATCTAGGCTGACATTCCAGTGGAGTCCTGAAGGAATGCTGCCCAGTCCGAGGTGCCATAATTTGGCTTGTTAATTCATCCAAGGCCCTGGCTGCTTTCTCAGATAGACAGAAAACATATAAAGACAAGCAGCGAATTTCTCCTTGGTGTCCTGGCCAATATTTATCCCACAAGCAATATCACAGATTAAAAAAAAAAATCAGATTAATCTGTCAATTATCCCATTATTATTTTTGGAAGCTTGCTGGGCATAAATTGAAAGCTGCATTTCATACAACAACGGATATGATTCTAGAGTATATCATTAGCTGGAATGCGATTGAGTTGTCCTGAGGTCATGATAGGCACTATTCAATAGAAATCTTTCCTTTATACCTTGCAACTCCCTACCTACCCCACGTCATAATAGAAGAACAATCACCACAAGAAAACCCACCAAAACCTTCTCAGGGTGAACCAGGGATTGGCTGCAATGACAGTGGTGACAGCATCCCTCATATTCCAAGAAAAAAGTAATTCAGTGATATTGACAGGAAAGACTCCTCATGTTAAACAGGAACCTTCCAACAGAGAATAGTTCAAAGACCCTGCTCAGGATTTAAGCATGTAATTTTGATTCAGGATTGAGGAGACGGTTCCTCAGAGGAGGTGGTCCTGTGGTAGCACTCCTACCTCTGAGATAGAGGTTGTGGGTTTGAATCTCACTCCAGGACTTAATGTCCACGAGTGGTGTGATCATAATGTAGCCAAACTCTGGATTGTCAACCTCTAGAGCCTTCAAACATGCCTATGGTGAGAGTGTGCAGGACGCCTGGTCAGCTCTGCTTGATGCATTGGTGCTGTTGGAGATATGGCCTCCAGCTTGAAGCTAGCGATGTGTTCCAGGAAAAATGAGCTACAAATGTGCTTTGTCTGTCTTGTCCCTAGACACAGGGAGACTTCTAGGTTTCTGCTCGGTAGAAGTGCTATCCTTATGAGCCAACATGGGTGTCTCAGTGGTTAGCACTGCTGCCTCATGGCAAGGACCCGGGTTCGATCCCAGCCCCGGGTCACTGTCCGTGTAGAGTTTACACATTCTCCTCGTGTCTGCATGGGTCTCACCCCCACAACCCAAAGATGTGCAGGGTAGCTGGATTGGCCACGCTAAATTTTCCCTCAATTGCAAAAAAATAAAATAAATGAGCCAATGCCCCTCTGTCGCTTCAAAGAGGTTAGAATACACTGCACCATTTGAAGAGGTGCAGGGATTCGTCTTGCTCGCTGGTGTGCTGAAATTTAGCATTGCTGGTTTATGTTGAGCTTGATCACTACCATTTATGTGCAGTTGTTTGTGTCACAAGATGGCGCCGGAGCGTGGCGACTCTCTGCGAGCTCTCCCCAACAGATTCCCTTTTTTACTTATCTTACAATCGTTCTAATCTTTTCCCTATTATGTATTTTTTTTATTTCCTTTTCTTTTCATGTACTTAATGATCTGTTGAGCTGCTCACAGAAAAATACTTTTCTCTGTACCTTGGTACACGTGACAATAAGCAAAATCCAAATACTGTACCATCTACTGAAGTCGGGAGAATGAATGGGAAAAAAGGGAAATAGGGAGAAATGCGTTAAACAGAACTAAAACCAGTCAGATGGGTACTGGGAAGCCAAGGTGCCTATACCCCTGTGCCACAGATCATCCTCACTCAATCAGCTTGTTCAAAAGCAGATCTATTAGTGGTTCCTATAATAATTGCTGTTTATGGGATCTTTCTATGCGGAAGTTTGCCATCACTTACAGCACAAATACCACTGTATTTCACAGCATTATTACGGTATATGAGGCCATTCAGCCCATCATGTCTATCAGCTCTGCATAGGAGGAATTTACCCAGTGCCACTCCCCCAGCTTCTCCCCAAGCCCTGCACATTCTTCCTTTTCAGATAATCTATAGAATTCCTACAGTGCGGAAGGAGGCCATTCGCCCATCGAAAGAACAGCCCTACCTAGACCCAGTCCCTCACCTAACCTGCACGTTCCTGACACTAAGAGACAATTTCGCATGGCCAATCCACCTAACTTGTACATCTTTGGATTGTGGGAGGAAACCGGAGCACCCGGAGGAAACCCGCGCAGACACGGGGAGAATGTGCAAACTCCACAGACACCCGAGGCTGGAATTGAACCCGGATTCCTGGCGCTGTGAGGCAGCAGTGCTAACCACTGTGCCACCTAATAACAATCCAATTCTCTCTTAAATCTCCCTTCACTGCATTTCCAGATGGTAAGGTCTAGATTCTAACCTCTCACTGCGAGAAAAAGTCTTTCCTCATGTCACCATTGCTTCTTTTGCCAATCTCCTTAAATCTGTGCCCTCATGTTCTTGATCCTTCCAGTGGGAGTACCAATTTCCAAGGAACTCATTCATTGCATCAGTGAAGCATTACATATGTCTTAGTCTTTCTTTCAATATGAGATGCAATGAAGACTGGGTGAAGTTCACCTTTTCAGGTTTTTAACAGTGAGACCATAGAGGTCAAAAGATAAGCAAGTCACATGGAAACAGGAAAAGACCGGCTATTCCATTAAGCCTGTCCTGCAACATGTTGGCTGAAGCATGTAAATAAACACGACCCCCTCCTCGCAGTGATACCATCTCCAGTGATGGCAGAAAATCCAGCACCAGTTAAGAGGAAACAAATACTTCGGAAAATTCCTCTCATTCTGTCGTGATCAATTGTTTGGGATCTTCAGAGCCACGCAGAGGAGCATATTAGAACCTCTGTTGGTATAGATGGAGGAATCATGAAACTCGGTGCTGATGGGAGAATAGAAAGCCTTGCCAAGTTCCGTCATCACATGGTTGGGGTTGTAGGTCAAACTGTGGCACTTAAGATTAGAACAAACCTTACGGGCTGGACACATCCCAATGATTGCATAGAGATAATTTTAAAAACTGAGAGGCATTAAATGAAAAGGGGGATTGAGAGATTAATCATTCTCCCTTCAAGTAGCAATAGATGGACTTGACGAACAAAGTGATCAGTACCTACAAATTGGAAGCTTAATGAGGCACAATTATACCGTTACGTTTCTCAGAGTAATGATTACTGGCAAAAAGATCAAAGGGCTGGATTCTTCCACCCTGCCCTCCGCAAGATTGCCACGGGTGAGACACGGATCATGTAAAGCTCCATTGACATCAGGCGGGAATTTCCGATCAACGGGCAGGCGTGTCCGGAAAATCCCGCCCAATATCTAACAATTAGTGCAGATCAAAGCTTCAAAAATAAGACAGCAGAGGCAAGTGTAGCTGTACTGAGGGTTGTACCTGGTGTTCCCACGATGTTGGTTGTATTTTATATTTGGAAAGCAAAAGATATAACACATGTTCTTGGGTTATTAAAGTGAGTCAATCTGAGCAATCTCACCTTTCGATGTCTTAAAGCTCAAGATTCCTGAGTTTAAGGGATACCCCAACTGATGAATTCTGTCCAAGAACAGCCTGCATTTACATAGCACCTTTAATGTAATAAAACACCCAAAGGTGTTTGATACTGAGCCACAGAACAAGATATTCCACCAGGTGACCAAAATCTTGGCCACAGAGGCAGGTCCTAAGAAGCAGCTGAGAGGAGGAGAGAGAGTAAGCTAGGGAGATAGAGGTGAGTATGGAGGGAATTTCAGGGCTAAGAGCCAGGCAGTTGAAGGTACGGCCACCAATGGAGGAGTGATTAGAATCCGTGATACTCAATAATTGGCAGAGTACAGAGATCTCAGGCTGGAGAAGATCATGGAGATAGGGGAGGGGTGAGGCTATGAAGGAATTTGAAAACAGGAGCAAGAATTATAAATTCAAAGTGTTACTTAATCGGGAGTCAACGTAGGCCAATGAACACAGGATGATGACAGAACAGGACAAAGGGTTCTCAGTGAATACAATTATTTACGTATTTTACCTTATTCCTGATTTCTGGCCATATTTATTCAGATTTTGTAAAGGGGTATTTTTTTTTTGATACAGTAAACCTCCCTGATAAAAGGTTCCTCAAATAGGAGTTCACCTCTGATGGACTGTTACTAACACAGATTTGAAAGATAAAAAACTATTTCTCCATTGCTCTAAAGAGTATGAAAAGAATCAATTCAGAAAATATTTTAATTGCGTTCTGTTTGAAAAATCGTTTTCCCTTGCTCTGACCCTGAAGGTTAGATCTGTGCATTAATCGTGGCCTCTAATTCAGGGAATGGTCTCCTGTATGTGAAAGTTATAAAGATAGGCATGCGAGAGCCAGTGCATGCAACACTTAATAATTGCGAATAAAGTTGAAATATTGTATTGCCAGAGTCAACCCAGGTAAATTCTGTACAACGGTCAGGATATTTTATTTAAGGCACAGACTGGAGAAACAGTGGCACAGGCAAGATGCCCCGGAATAGCCTCCTTCCCGGTGCTGTCACCACCGGAACGTCGCGCTCCTGAGTGGGAGAGAGGGAGCTGAAGATCCCAGTTTGAAAGCCTAGAGGGGTTCCTTACCTTGGCTGGGTGGTCTAAGTGCTGCCCTGGTAAAAGGCCGATATTCCAGGAGCTGGTCACTCGTACTCGGGCCACAAGTGACCACCAGCTGAGGCCATCTTGACAGGACTGATGGAGAAACGGTAGGGTGCAGCTGATCCGCTGCAATTTATTACAAAGAGTCAGGCTTTCTGAAGAAAATGCACAAAATGCTAGTGATTTAACACAATTTATTTTTGCTTGAATAATCAACTGGATCATTCAGTGGAGTTTTGTTGTTTTCATACATAGTTATAAGAGCTATCTTCAGTGACTGCTTAATGTTTTCATATGAATATAATCAATAAAGGAGAATAATTCACCAAACTCAAAAGTGGAACGCCCTTTAAACCACAGCAGGCCTTAACAACCTATTATTACACTGCTAAAAAAGATTACAGATGATCGGCTTATGGAAAGACTTCTACATCTTATTGCCAATACACATGATACAGTAATAATTTTACACCGTGTTGCCAGTCTACAAGCATGTACATCCCCATTGTTTCAACTCGGTTTTTCAATACTGTGCCTGCAAGAGAATTAGTTCAACTATTGAATTGCAAGTGTAGACCCCCTCTAGAAGCAAGAGCTTGAAACACTCCCCCCTTGCATAATGTATGGCATCTTTTAAGATTGTTTTGGTTAATTTTTTTTAAAAGCAAGAAAGAAATAACAGAAGAGAAACGTGCGATAAATCCTGTGTTAAATTTCAACACCCGTGTCTGCAAGCTCAGGGGGAGGGGTTGGGTGGGGGGGGGGGAGGGGGAGGGGGGTGGGGGGGAAAGAAAAAGTTTAGTTAAAATGAGGGACACAGGCATCGGAATATTGGTACTTTGAAGAAAGATTTGTTCTTAGAATACTTTTTCCCACTAGAATTACACATTTTCTTCCCAATTTTGAAAATCATCTTAAACTGTGCAGTGTAGTCTGAAAGAAAGCTATCTCAGTTAAAATGAAGCCAGTGTTTTTTGCATATACAAAGATTATACCTTTTCTATTAATTGTACAAGAAATCGTGGAGTTACACTCAAAACACTTTTAAGTTAGGTGGAATCAACTTTTAAAGCGTGGATCAGACACTAAAACAGTTGAAGTGCTAGTGCGTTTGGGTTGCTTCCAAAAATGCCACCTGATCAGAATTTTTTTTAAATTTTTTTTACAGAGTTCTTTATGTACAGCAAAACCATTTATGATTTTTTTTTTGTTGTGTGTTTTATTTTTTTTTTAAATAAGCAAGAAGATTTTTTTTAATACCCTGAAACCATGGGTTCAAGAAAATTATAAGGCTAGATGCTGTGTGTAATCAGTGATTTGTACACTCCTTGCTGGAACCTCAACATGTTATGATCTGCTGTGAACATCCTCAGTCACAGGAAAGGTATCAAAGGCGCTAAATAAAAAAACTCCTCAGCTCGGTTTGAAAAATCGCCCGTACCGTCGGTGCTCCGTGGCACCAGGCTCGCACCAATTGCACTCTCTTCAGATCAACGAATGAAAGTGATTTCCCATGCGGTTTTAAAGTTGCTCATGCTAAATTAAAATATCCTCTTGTATCTAAACCATGCTTTAATGTGTGAAAGCAGCAGGCACACACTTTTGTCTGCAGTCGGCTCCTTCCCTGCTCCAGCCATTTCCTTCTGGGACACTGGCAGTAGTAAAAATGCGTTTCTGTAAAAGATAGACAGACTTGCATTTATATCACACCTTACACGCACACAGTCCCAAAGCGGTTTAAAGTCAATTAAGGGCATTTGAAGTGTGCAGCCAATTAGTGTACAGCAGGATCCCACAAAAGAATTGAATTGAATACTGGGTTTTATGCCAGGGGATATGGAATATAAAAGCTACCATGCAACCAACACACCTCTGTAAGGCCACACCAGTATGAAGGATGTCGAGATGATGGAGATAATACATTGCAGGTTCTCTAGGATGTTGTTGAAGGAATATAAATACAAAGAAAGTTGTGGAAAAATTGAGGCCGTTTCCGTTAAAGCAGTCAAGAATTCGGCTGACGTGATAGAATTGCTGACAAGGGATGGGAAAGTACAGGGTGTTACAGGCACTTCCCAATGGCTGAGGGATTGAGAACGAAAGAGCATTGATATGAAATGAAGTACAGGAGATTTGGGATGGAGAATGGCTGAAATCTTTTTTAACAGAGGCTGTTAAACATCCATCTGGAGTCAGTGATTGAAGGAAAGGGGAATCTGAAGATATGAGACCAGGGTAGGCACATGGGATTAGGATTATTTATGGGAGAAGCATGGACTTGTTGCCTAAACTGCTTGCCTTGTATCGTACGTACTATATAATTCTAAATGATGCATCTTTTGGCTTGGATGAATTAGGGAATCTACCCATAAAATCCATACAGTGCAGAAGGAGCCATTCAGCACACAATCTTCCCACAGTCCAAAGATGTGCAGGTTAGGTGGATTGGCCATGCTAAATTGCCCTTAAGTGTCCAAAACGTTAGGTGGGGTTACTGGGATAGGGTGGAGATGTGGGCTTAAGTAGGGTGCTCTTTACAAGGGCCAGTGCAGACCCGATGGGCCGAATGGCCTCCTTCTGACTGCACATTTATGATTCTATGATGACTGGCAGGGTGTGGGCTGAACTGTGTGTTCCAGCAGAGAGCTGCCGCAGACTTGTTCTGTGCTGTAACCATTCGATGATTCTCTGGAAGGTGGAGTTGAGCATTTAATGCTCACCTTTATGTAATGAACAAAGTTGTTAAATTCCACATCGATGCTTGAAGCCAGTAACAGGATACCTGTGTTCTTTTTCACTGCAAGTGTAAAGCAGCGCTATACAAAATATAAACAGAAGGTGGCACTGTCACACAGCTCCTCGCTCAGGATTACTGTACCTGTACCTTTGATCTTGGCAGATCATTAGTGAGTCTTCTTATCAACCTGTCTCGTTGTTTCCTTTTTCACTCTGGTAACTTTATACCCCTCAACCTGCTAAGGCAAAAGAAATAGCAGTTGCTCTCGAGTCCGTAACCAATAGTCTGAAAGGCTAAGGTAGTCACACTGCACTTTCAAAAGCAACCTCCACCACAGAGCATTAAAGTGTGTTAGTACGATGAGTCTGATATTTGAGTGCTCTTTTTTTTTTTAAAAAACTTGCCGTAATCTATGCCCCACACAAACAGATCACACAGGCAGCAAGAGAAAGGTCCTGTAAGAAAAGTAATTGAGGAATCAGTGTCACAGAGAAGGTTCAGTGAGAGGGAAGCCAAAGAATGTCAACGTGTATTAAAGAATCGGCATGCAACATGAAAATCTGAATCGATGTACAGGTTCTGAAACTGTTAAGTCCCAACATTCCCATGAATGGCGCGGTTAAACAAATGGCATGCTAGCCTGTATCAAGAATAACTCAATTATCTGCAGCCCAATATTCATCAGCGCATTCTCAACCTTTTGGAGAACACCCGCTGATTTAGGCACGAGCTCCACATTATCGGGATGAGAAGCGGTTAAATCGCAGTGCTGGAAATCAGTTGAGCGGTCGTTTGGGAAAATCTCGACCAACTCGGGTGCAAAGTAGAACAAAATCAAGCTGAAGCCAGGCGTGATGCTCTCGAATTGATTCACGTGGCAGAAGCAGGTCCATCGCAGGATAAAGTGAGCTGAGACCCTCATTACAGGAAGCACTTTCAGTTGCACAACATCTCAGCTAACAGTCCACTCCAATCAGTTTAAAATAATTCCACACATGGCAGAATTAACAATTAGCTGCAAGCCACCGGCAGGTCCCATTCCCCATAATAATGAAAGCTGCCTTCCCCAAACCCCGCCAAACTAATGTTTCAGGTGAATGGTGGATATTTCACAAAAACATCAAGCACAGAGGCAGAGAACTGTGTCCATGGTGAACCCAAGATTCAAAAACCCAAATTAACTTATTCTTTTCTATGCAAACGTGAGCATTGGGTAAACAGAAAATGCACCCTGTAGAATATAACTTGGGAGTCAGACAGCATCAGGGCTACCTATTCACACAGAACCAAAACAGAATGACAAGATTCAGCAACATAACTGATTAATTGTGAGGAGCAGCAATACTAACTGGTTAACTAAGTGCTTCCGCAGCACAAACAAATTCTGCAACAACCACCAGTTAATTCAAAGATTCGGCAATTCCAGCCAGTAACTAAGGAATTCAGGAACACTAATTGGTTAGTTGAGAAATTTATCCGAATAACTAGGTAACTGAGAGGTTCAGCCACAGGAACTAGTTAGCTAAAAGTTTCAGCAACACTAACTAGCTAACCACAATTTTCAGCAGTACTAACTGGTTAAGTGAGAGATTTGGCAACACTAACTAGTTAACTAAAAGTTTCAGCAGCACTGACTGGTTAAGTGAGAGATTTGGCAACACTAACTAGTTAAGTAAAATTGTCAGCAGCACTGACTGGTTAAGTGAGAGATTCAGCAACACCAACTAGTTAACTAAAAGATCAGCAGCCCTGGACAATAACATTCATCAATTGAGGCAATCAACAATAATACAACTCCATGTTCTTGGCTACACATTTCTCCACAGCATGTGAGTTCTTCAGTATGATATTGTTTATATTATTTAATTTCCAAAGTTTGCATTCAATTTATGGAACAGTTGAGAGTTTTCTTTCTAAATACGTGCGTAAGACAAAGGACAATGACTTTGGCAAAAATTGCAGGGCTGAGGTGAAAAAGCCAAGGTGTGGGACTAATCGGATAGTTTTTTCAGTGAGTCAGCTCAGGCACGAGAGGCCTCTTTCGATGCTAGGTGATTCTATTTCAAACCTCAATATTCTTCACTCCAACTCTTTCAATAGCGGCACAAATAAGGACAATTTAACTCCAGTCCACAAGCATCCTCCACCACCGATCCTGTGTGTTTCTCAATGTTTTCAACCTTTGTCGAGTTAAAGGTGTTCTTTCGTGCTGACAGAATGGTTATTAATTTAGAGAGGGAGATGAAGATGAGAAGTGAACTATTTTGGGCCTAAGACCACTGTTAACCCACCACCAAACTTTTGTCCCCCACGAAGCAGATTTCTCTTCGCCAATTTATCACAGATAGCTGATTGTTAATTCTGCCATTATTTTCTTTTTTTCTGGCGAGATAGCTGCAAACCTCCTGTCCCATGGTACCACTTGCAAAGTAGTCAGCACCTTCCTCAGCACCTCGCCCTACCCCATGCAGTTCACCATCCTCACGCTCCCTGTCTGGGGACAGAACATGTCGACTCACCACAGTCCGCGTGACCTGGGGGAAAGGCGACGGGAAAGGAATGGAAATGCAGAAGTTAAAGAGAAATTGCGCTCGGGTGAGTTTAAGCCCCAAACCTTGCACAAAGCTCAATGAGGAGAACATTCAAGAAGCAGATAAATGGTCAGCATTACTTTTCTGGTGACAACATTCCCATCATCGTCGATGAACTGCTCTTGCATGACCGTCTCCCCGGGAACTTTCTTTGCGTCCTCGCCCTAAAAGGGTGCATTACGTGAAAATTAAAGCGTGATTGTTTTTTTTAAAACATGGGGTACAACACACCATTGCACCCACGACATCCCGGTCTGTCTACAGCACTGTCAGTATTTGGGCTTAGTTAACCATCATTATTTTTAAATGCAGCTTTTGAGTAACAGCTTTGCCAACACTCCAGAATTGTGCTGGAGTCTCCATGAATTAAGAGATCTAGGCCGGGATTCTCCGCTATCCGGCGGGGCGGGTCATACTGGCGCCAAGGAGTGGCGTGAACCACTCCGGCGTTGGGCCGCCCGGAAGGTGCGGAATCCTCCACACCTTCAGGGGATAGGCCGGTGCCGGCAGGGTTGGCGCCGCGCCAACCGGCGTCGAAGGGCCTCCGCCGGCCGGCGCGAGTTCTGGCGTGATCCCTGCGCATGCGCAGGGGGGTTCTTCTCCGCGCCAGCCATGGCGGACCGTTGCAGCAGCCGGGGCGGAGGGAAAGAGTGCCCCCACGGCACAGGCCCGCCCGCAGATCGGTGGGCCCCGATCGCGGGCCAGGCCACCGTGGGGGCCTTCCTGGGGCCAGATCCCTCCACGCTCCCCCCGCGGACTCCGCAGGCCTCCCGCAGAGCCAGGTCTCACCGGTAAGGACCTGGTTTGATTTACGCCGGCGGGACTGGCCGAACACAGGCGGCCACTCGGCCCATCGCGGAGCCGGGGAGGGGGAGGCCACTGCCAATGGCCCCCGACCGGCGCGACGCTATTCCCGTCCCTGGCAAAAAACTGGCACCGGAGAATCCAAATCAATTATCGCGGGGGGGGGTCAGAGAATCCCGCCCCTAATCTCTGGCACACAGCTGTGAATAACAAGCAGGGAGAAAAAGAAAGGATGTCAACCTTTGCGCTCATAACAAAAATTCGTTCAACACTTTTATTTATTGGTTATGAAAATATCAGTCACACCGGGGTGATAAAACGTGTTTGATCGAGAGTGAAGGGTCTTCCATTTAGTTCATCAAGCATTGATGCATTTCCTGATGTGAAGGCAATGCCTCATACATGTGGGCATTTTGCGGGACCAATAGCAGGAGATTGAGTAAATTGCACGATTATGTCCAATCAGAGTGGGCACCTCTCACCATCAACAAGGCCAGAGGCTGCTTGATTTACACTTGATATTCATGGTGCTAAGGAGTTGCCCTGGCTCCGCCTGGGCCAGCCTGGGTGAACAGGGCATCTTATACCCACAGCAGCAGCAGGCAGCCACAGCAATGCAGAGCTGTAACGGAGATGGAACCACACTTTGAAACAAGAATATTGATCTAGGTGCAGTGTGACTGGGTGTAGGTCCTTTCGATGCAGTAATACATATTTTTGCATCTTAGTGTGAGCATAATAATGCAAATTTTCTTTTATTTGAGCTTGTACCTTTTTGTGTTTGTAAGACCTGTCTGGGGGCAAGGCAACTTTGGCTCAACCCTCTCATCAGACCCGGGAGACACAGCCCTTTCTGCTCCTCCCCAGTATGCACCCAGAAAACACACCAACTCGAGCGTCTGGACTCGGAAGACACACCCACTGCAACGTCTGGACTCGGAAGACACACCCACTGCAACGTCTGGACCCGGGAGACACACCCCTGCAACGTCTGGACCTGGACACACCACTCCTGCGCCTGGACCTGAGAGACACACCCACTCCTGTGTCTCAACCCAGTAGACACAGCCCCTCCTGCATCTGGGAGATATTCTCCCTTTTGCTCGACCTGGGCCCAGGAGACAAATCTCCTTCTGCTCCTCCTCCGTCCGGACCCGGAAGAGACACCCCCGCCTGTGTCTGTTCCTGGAGACGCAGTCCGTCCCGCGTCTGGACCTGGAGACACACCATCTCCAGCAGCTGGACCCAGGAGACACCCTCCCTCCCGCTTCACCTGGACCTAGGAGACACAACCCCTCCAGCTCCTCTTCCACCAGGACCTGGAGACACAGCACCTCCTGCGCCTGGATCCGGGTGACACGCAAACCTGCGTCTGGACCCGGGAGACACTCCCCTCCTAGATCTCGGCCCGGGAGAGACACCCCCCACCTCTGTCTGGACCCAGGAGAGACCCCCCCCCCCTCCTGCACCTCCTGTGTCTGGACCCAGGAGAGACACCCCCTCCTCCACCTCCGTCTGGTCCCAGGAGAGACACCCCCCCTCCTCTGTCTGGTCCCAGGAGAGACCACCCCCCTCCTGCTCCTCCTCCGTCTGGACCCAGGAGAGACACCCCCCCCCCCCCTCCTCTGTCTGGACCCAGGAAAGACCCCCCTCCTGCACCTCCTCTGTCTGGACCCAGAAGAGACACCCCCTCCTCCACCTCTGTCTGGTCCCAGGAGAGACACCCCCCTCCTCCGTCTGGACCCAGGAGAGACACCCCCCCTCCTCTGTCTGGACCCAGGAGAGACCCCCCCACCTCCTGCTCCTCCTCTGTCTGAACCCAGGAGAAACCCCCCCTCCTCCACCTCCATCTGGACCCAAGAGAGACACACCACCCCTCCTCTGTCTGGACCCAGGAGAGTCCCCCCTCTCCTGCTCCTCCTCTGTCTGGACCCAGGATAGACACCCCCTCCTGCATCTCCTCTGTCTAGACCTGGGAGAGACACCCCTCTCCCCCCCCCCCCCCCCCAATCCCCTCCATCTGGACCCAGAGGAGACACCCCCTCCGCTTTTCCTCTGCCTGGAGAGACCCCCTCCCCACCCTCCCTCCTGCACCTCCTCTGTCTGGACCCAGGAGAGACACCCCCTCCTCCACCTCCGTCTGGACCCAGGAGAGACACCCCCCCTCCTGCTCCTCCTCCGTCTGGACCCAGGAGAGACCCCCCCCCCCCCCCCACCTCCTGCTCCTCCTCTGTCTGGACCTAGGAGAGACCCCCCCTCCTCCACCTCCGTCTGGACCCAGGAGAGACACCCCCCCCCTCCTCTGTCTGGACCCAGGAGAGACCCCCCCCCCTCCTCTGTCTGGACCCAGGAGAGACACCCCCTCCTGCTCCTCCTCCGTCTGGACCCAGGAGAGAGACACACCCCCTCCTCTGTCTGGACCCAGGAGAGACCCCCCCCCCCCCCACCTCCTGCTCCTCCTCTGTCTGGACCCAGGAGAGACACCCCCTCCTCCATCTCCATCTGGACCCAGGAGAGACCCCCCCCCCTCCTGCTCCTCCTCTGTCTGGACCCAGGAGAGACCCCCCCCCCCCCCCTCCTGCTCCTCCTCTGTCTGGACCCAGGAGAGACACCCCCTCTCCTGCTCCTCCTCCATCTGGATCCAGGAGAGACCCCCCACCCCTCCTCCTCCACCTCCGTCTGGACCCAGGAGAGACACACCCCCTCTCCTCTGTCTGGACCCAGGAGAGACACCTCCTACTGCTCCTCCTCTGTCTGGACTCTGGTGACTCTGTTAGCCCCATCCTGGGCCTGAGAGATGTACACCCACTCATGGGATGTTCCTCACCTACCCTGGCCATGAACCTCCCTAATTCACCCCCTCCCACCCCAACACCAATTGCCTAAATTGTTTCGGGCAAGTGGAGATTCTATCCCAGTCAAGGCTCCGTGTGATTGTGCTGATGATACCCCTGGATCTAAGTCCATTTCCTGATCAGTCAGTCACCCTCCTTGCGGATAGCAGCTGGCAGGCCAGTGGAAATCCATGGTTGTTAACTTCAGTGTTATGTTAATTGTATTGTTAAGATTAAGGGTAAACAGATGGAAGGTACTGAAGAAGTACCTTGAGCACACATAAAGAGGGTCCACTCCTCACCCCTCTTATAGAATCCTACAGTGCAGATGGAGGCCATTTGGCCCAGCGAGTTGGAAAGAGCACCCTAATTGAGCCCACACCTCCAACCTATCCCCGCAACCCAGTAACCTCACCTAAACTAACCTTTTTGGACACTAAAGGAAATTTTAGCATGGCCAATCCACCGAACCTGCACATCTTTGTACTGTGGGAGGAAACCAGAGCACCCTGAGGAAACCCACACAGACACAGGGAGAACGTGCAGACTCCGCACAGACAATGGCCCAAGCCGGGAATCGAACCTGGGATTCTGGAGCTGAAAAGCAACAGTGCTAACCACTGTTACCGTGCCATCCTTATGTTCATGTCTAGGTGGCCACGTCACAGAGGCTGCATTTATTGATTATCGTTGGTTAATTTATCATTTTCGTTTAAAAAATCATGTATCTGAGACACTAGGTGAGTAGGTAGGAGACATACAAAATACTGCATTCTTCAAATACAGGAACTATGAAGAAAAGGACTTTTGTCCAGTTTCACACTTCACTATCCGGTTTGGAATCCAATTCTCACTTATTAATGGAACAATCCTGTGCTCTCAAAGAAACCGGTCACACTTAGAAAGATCCAAAGTATTTTTCCAATGGATATTGCTGTATCGTTATTGTTATGCCAACAGTCACTTTGTTACGATGCCACACATTCATTCAAGGTGTGAATCTGTACGGAACTTGGCCGATTCAAAATAATTATTCATACAGCTCACACAGAATTTGTTACAGATCGTCAAACGCTACAGCACAACGGGCGTTTCGTTCTCATGCAGGAGTAATCGGAAAAATCATAGAAGGAGCATGAACAGCAGACGCACAGGAGTCATATTCTGCATCAAGCATCAGTGGGGAGGATTTATTTCACTTCACACGCTTCAGTTTTGTTTCATTAACGTCACCACTCAAATAAACAGCGCAGGGCAAGAGAAGGTTCACACATCACCCAAAGCAAGAACACAACAGCAGTCAGAGCATGTTTTCTGTTTGACTTACAGTTTGATGGACCACACAGCCAATCCCGTTATAGAATGGGAGAGTCACGACTCTCACTTCCACCGTGCCACCCTTTACACACTGTGGTATATATTCAACTGCACGGTCCCAGCACAGGACCTCGGCACGAGGAATGATACAAAAGATTTTTGCATCTTTTATTTCCTGACTCAACGCGCGTGTCTGTAATGCACTCCCTCTGGACAACCCCACATCGATGGGTGACAATCCCATTACGCCGAGTGAGCGTAATTAAGATGGATTTTCGTGTCAGCCCTTGCTATTTGTTACCTCGTGCACATTCTTCTGAATTGTCAGGAAGCACACTGGGCGAGACCAGGAAAGTCTCAGGGTTTTTGATGCTCTCATGGTGAGACTGGCCTGTCAGATAACTGACACGTCCTGTATATTGAAGAGATTATATTCAGAATCACCTCTACTATTGGCAGAGATCTGTTTTCTTATTCCAAATTTAGAGTACCCAGTTCTTTCTTTTCCAATTAAGGGGCAATTTAGCGTAGCCAATCCACCTAACCTGCACATCTTTGTGTTGTAGGGGTGAGGCAAACACGGGAAGAATGTGCAAACTCCACACGGACAGTGAACCGGGGCCGGGATTGAATGCTAACCACTGTGCCAGCGTACCGCCTAGAGATTTGGTTTAGGTTATTGCCTCTGTCATTGATTTAGCTGCAAGTTGTATTTGGGACATGAATGGAAACAGAAAATGGTGGAAATACTCAGCAGGTCCGGCGGTATCTGGTGAGAGAGAAACAGAGTTAATGTCTCAGCTCTGTGACCTTACATCAGAACTGCAGGCCAAAGTCACACGGCTGAAATGATAATTCTGGGCACCATCTTCCTGCTGCGCAACGCAACCTGTGGATGCCGGGAGATCCCTCTTCCGGGATCTACCTGGCTCCCCAGACCTTGTGAGATCTAATGTGATCTCGCAAGATGTCGCAATGTGAATCCTGCCCATTGTGGGCGGGGTCACTTTTTAGCAAATCTGCATATTAGAGTGAGACAGCTAGCCTTACTCTAATATGCACTCCCACAATTTACCCAAGGTGTGGGATCTAACTCCCTTGCCTTGGAGACCTCAGGCGAGCGCCGTTCAGTGCTGGTCTCTATTTATTGAATGACACATGTGGGAGTCTCCCAGGGGATCTGAAGTACAGTGAAAAGTATTTTTCTGCGAGCAGCTCAACAGATCATTAAGTACATGAAAAGGAAAGGAAATAAAATAAATTACATAATAGGGCAACACAAGGTACACAAAGTTTTAAAGATTGGAACGATTATAAGATAAATAAAAAGAGGATCTGTGAGGGAGAGCTTGCAGAGAGTCGCCGGAGCGCCATCTTGCAATTGCCTTATCGGCGAGTTGGGGCTTCGGGGGGTTCGAGGTTTGCGTTGGAGGGTCGAGAGATTGGGACACCATCAGAACTCCTCAGTGCAGAAAACAGAACGAAGTGCGGCCTCGTCAGGGCGTTCCCCGCTGAGGCCCCGTACCTACCCGAATGAAAAACACCCGGCTAAGCAGGCTTATTACAGTACTCTGTTCCCATTTGGGTAGATCTCTGCTTCTCTCTCCAGGGATGCTGACCGGCCTGCTGAGTATTTCCAACATTTTCTGATTTTGAATTCAAATATCCAGCATTCACAGTATTTGCTTTAATTTTGGTTGGGACGGGATTGGAATAGCCTTTTCTGACAGGTATGTTTTGTTCATTTATATTCTCATTCAGCAACAGAACACACCAAATCAGAAGGTGACTGAATATAAACTGTGGCTTTGATAACCAAATCCTTTTCACTCACAAAGTACGGTGTGCAGTGCAGGAGGAGAGATGGACTTCATCCCTCAGCAAGATCCTGCTTTACAGCATCTTCAAAGATGATTTTGTGCAATTCAGAACACAGACAAATATTCATTCCTGGCTTCCTTACATATGTAATGATCTACTTTGAAAACACAGTCGCACACAGCCAGACAGACACATTCACACCAATACTAACAGACACTCTAAAACACAGACACATCACACTCATATTGACAGACTCATGGATTCACACCCACTTTAAAATACACGCAGACACATCACACTCATATTGACAGACTCACACGGATTCACACCCACACTAAAACACACACAGACATATCACACTCATACTGACATACACACACGGACACTCACCCACACTAAAAAACACACACCCATACTGACAGTCTCTCGCGGACTCACACCCACACTAAAACACACACACACACACTCATACTGACAGTCCCACACTCAAACAAAAACACAGACACACCCACACTAAAACACACACAGACACACCCACACTAAAACACAGACACATCACACTCACACTGACAGTCTCACACGGACACTCTCCCAGACTAAAACACACAGACACCCACACTCATACTGACAGACTCACACGGATTCACACCCACACTAAAACACACAGACACACACTCATACTGACAGTCTCACACGGATTCACACCCAGACTAAAACACAGACACATCACACCCTCTCATACGGACAGTCTCACACAGACTCACACCCACACTAAAACACACACACATATCCACTCATACTGACAGACTCTCACCCACACAACAACACACAGACACACCCACAATAAAACAGACACAGACCCATCACACCCATACTGACAGTCTCACACGAACACACTCAAACACACACCGACAGTCCCACAGGGTCTCATACACACACTAAAACACCCACACCCACACTGACATTCCCACAGCGACTCACACCCACACTAAAACACACACAGACACAATTCACTCATACTGAGTCTCACACGACTCACACCCACATTAAAACACACAGACACATCACACTCATACTGACACTCCCACATGGACACACACACCCATACTCAGACTGTCACTCCCAGACACACACGTACACACAGCCACACATGCACCCACACAATCACACACAGATTCACCCAGCCAGACACCCACACATGCACCTACGAAAAAACTTAAGACACATAGAGATGTACACACACCCACACTAAAACACACACACATTCACACTGACACACCCACACAAAACCACACTGATCACCCACGCAAACACACACGAATGCAGATCCAAAAGTACGTACACTGACATGCATAGTCATGACATACATGCCATTCTAAACACATACCCACACCCATACTAAAAGCACACACACTTTCTCTTTAACTCATTGCAGCAACAGCAAATAATTGAATCTCATAGATCCATTTGATCATTTTTTAAACTATACTCACGCTGTTAACCTTCAAACATGTTCCTAACTGAGGATTTATTATCCACTCTACTTCTGAGTTAATCAGTGCAGCAGCTTCCAGAGAGAATGTGTGCTATCAAGTCCCCTGCTGTATAGGAAAAGGACAGGAAATCCTGATTCCCTGACAAGACAGCATCGAAGATAGAAAAGATGTACAAGATTTGTGGAAGCAGATGCCTTAGCTCAAAATTAAAACATTTCTTGCTCTACGCTAGTTTGCATTCTAGTGTATAACAACTTCTGTTCTGTACCTAAGTTCAGATCAGCTCTCGAGGAAATGTCACAGAATGCAAACTAGTTCGAAGAACAGGAAGCAGAAAGATCTGATTGGTGAACTGATTAAGGCAGGGGAGGGCAGGGGAGAGTCAGAATCTACTCATGGTCTGTGGAGAGCTGAATATTAGCAAGAAGATGTAGGTGTGGTAAGCTGTCCCCACTCTTCTTGAACTATGGGGAGGGGGGGGAATGTCAGAGGACTCAGGACCTTACTCACCACTGACAGCAGATAAGCATGCCTGAATTAAGGGTAAGGACAGTCTCAGTCTCACCCACTATGCCTAATGTAGTCAGACACCGGGTCGACACTCACAGTCAAAACTCACACTAAAAGAATGGATGGTTGGTTTAGCTAGCAGAGAGTGCATGAAAATCGAGCAAAAGCAGAATGTGAGCCAGAAAATTGATGCAGAAAGAGAGCGGTATCGACGGGTAAAATGAGAAATAAAAAGATAAAGTAGGAATTCAATGCACTGGTCATCAATGAGCAAGAAATTAGGAAGATGTTCATCAAACTGATATATCTCGTAAAAGAGATATATCAAGGTCAAAGGTCAAGGTCAAAGAGCCCAAACCAAAGAAAACTTGAAAATGGCAAGCAGACACAACAAATGCTGCAGCCCAAACCTTTCTCCAAAGCAACGCCAAACTCAGAGGACTTGGGATACCTTCAGGATCAACCTGCGACGAGCCACCCTGGTGGTAATAATCTCTTCCTCACCCGAGCTAGTCTCGTCTTCCCCAAGTTCCTGATTGATGCATTATAGCACATTGTGTTATGAGATGGCATGTAACATGATAGCCAACACAGATCGATGGACTTGCTTTAAGCCAGTGGGGCCTACCCAGTATGTCACCACTTTATCACTGACAGGCCATTAAGCGTCTTTATAAGGTGTTGTCTCTGTGTTGCTTCATTTGATACCTGCGGTCCCTATTCAATATCTCCCCCAACAGAATGGCCAACATACCAGCAACCAAAGCTCAGAAAACTGAGGCACTGTTTTGGCAATCACTCGCAAGGCAACTCAATAATGATCTAAAACCCATAGAATTTACAATTTTAATCATTCCTTTAAGCGGAAGCTGACTTTTCGTCTTCATCTCTGATACTCTCTATTGGGAGCAGGGCTAGGGGGAGTAGGGATGGTTTGTTTAGGTAAAGGAGTCTGTCTCCTTGCAGTGTTAACTGTAATATTTTTACTCCTCAGGTTTTGAAAGAAAACTTTGACATATTTTGGGAGAAAATTGCTGACAATCATTGAATTAGGAGATTAAGATTTAAGAACAACGTCACTTGTTAGCAGGCACAGTTTTAGTCACATTTTAATCTGTGTTTGTTAAGATGGTGACTATCACACTAAATCATGTGGTGAGAAGGAATGTGGTCAAATTATGACCTCTAATGCATCATGAAAATAGTCAAGTTAAAATCTTCCCTATTGTCCTTCAGATTAAACTGGATGCATACACCAATCTGAAGCTCTATTTTCAAGGACAAAGACATGGCTTGTCTATCTAGTTTCAAACGGAGTCCTTGCTGCACATACTGTTGCAGCAGGCCATGGTGCCACTGCATCATGGGATAACACATGGTAGATAAGCCCAAGTGTGGCTTTGAAACGCAGCACATTCCAAAAGATTCATTAAAAAGGGAGGTCTTGTGGCTCAGTAGGTAGTGGCCCTGCCTCTGAGCCAGAAACTCCGGGTTCAACTCCAGCCCCAGGACTTGATGGCCAAGGAAGGTGTGTTCATAACGCGGCCAATCAGGTTTAGTATCAACCTGTAAAGTCCTTCCAACATGTCAATGGCAAGCAGTGAGAGTGGGACAGACTCCTGGTCAGCCATGCTTGATATAAAGTGGTACCCCTCAAGCTATAAGCCTTTGTCGACAGAGGAGGGACCACTAACAGGAAAAAAACCTCGCCAAGGGAACAGATGAAAGTTTGCCTTATGTACCATTAGGTGCGGGAAGAGAAACAAAAAACAAACAATGAAAAGCCACTTTATTAGCGGATTATTCAATAGAATATGTCTACAGTCAAGCACGGTAGGTATTAACATTAGTAATTATTAAATGACTCAAGATTTAACTCTGTTCAAGTCTAAAATAATTCCCCAGGATTTCTGGCTAAAAACTATTAACGTTTTGTGGTAATGCCCATTTACTGTCCAGGATCCAGGCCAGTGACTCGGGCAAAGGGATTCGAGTGGCGTGTGTTGGAGGAAGGGTGGAGTGGAATGGAGGTCAGGAAAGTGGGGTATCTTTACATCGGTGTGCTGTAAATGGAGTTCCAGGGTTTGAAACTAGTCTCTCTTCCACTTTATTCCTCAGAATATTACATGATGCAGTCACCTGAAAATTCACTTTTGATATATTATCAAAGGCTTTCCTCTCACTCTACACTAGTATGGTATCATCTTATTGTTAGAGAATTCTTTTTGCTTCTACTGAATAGAATTTATTAGGTGGAAAAAGAAAATGGGGAGAACAGTATTGTCTGACATGATTGGTGAATAATGAAAGTACAAAGCAACCAGTTCAGAAGGAGCAAAATATAAATCCCAATGAGCAAGAAGAACACAGACTCCATGGTCGAAAAGTTAGACAAAATAGGAGTTTACCAATTAATCTATATCATCACACATGGGAATGAATGTTACATTACCTGAGCTTTGTGTTCTGCTGGTAGGGAGCCATCGTCCCTGAAGTTTGATCCCGATTTAATGATCTCTGATGTAACCCAACTTGTCTTCTTCTCGCTGGTAAGCAGAGGGCCTCCGTGCTCCTCAGAACCTGGCCTCCTCATGTCCACCAGATCCTTCTGCAGTTCTGTTATGGGCTCCACCTGTTCTGTGATTAACACCGAACGTTTCTGCACCTTTCCATTCAGTGTTTTTCTATCATGTGACATTACAAGCACATCATTGGCCGCCTCCTGAATCAAAGGCCCCACCGTTGCATGGCTCGACTCCCTTTGTCGTTCCAACCTATGTACATCGTGGGCCCCATTCTCCTCAGGCTTCAAAACCTGTCCTTTCATATGGAACATAACGGACCCAGCAAGATCATTCTTGATTCGTTGTTCTTGGAGACTGCAAAATACGAAAATAGTGACAAAAGTGTTCTTCCAGTATGGAACAGTGCAACATATTAAATAAGTCTTGAATTCTAGATTCCTAATGTGAGGCATTAAGTCTTCATTGATATTCTTTTTTAAAAAATAAAAATAAAAACTAGCTGTTGGGTTGTGCATCATTGTTGAGATAAAAATTTAACACCATCGCCCGTTATGCAGAGCAGACAACACCGAGCGTTCTCCTTGAATCATACAGTACCAGTTTAATACAACTTGCTAGGCCATTTCAGAAGTCAGTTAAGTGTCAACCACTTTAGTGTGGGACTGGAATCACAAAGGCCAGACTGGACAAGTGCAGCAGGTTTCCTTCCCTTAAGGACATGAGTGAAGCAGTTGAGTTTTAATGATGCATGGTGAGTATTATTCACACCATCTTGCTCATTTCCAGAATTTTTAAATGCCGAAATCAAATTCTCCAACCGCTGGGCAGGATTTGGACAAGTGTTCTCTGGGTTATTGGTGCAGTCACATGAACATTACAGTGCTGCACTCCTTACAATTTCCAATGGGCACCTAATATGTGAAGACCTTCCATGTGTAATATCCAATTCTGGTCTTCAAGAAACCATGATAGCATGTTCCTGGGATGAATGGGGAAGCTCTGGAAAATTTTAAATGTTTACAGTTCTGATTTTAAGGAAGAGAAACTCATCATACATATGGGTGCAGAGGTCAGCCCACCCAATGTAACCCTGGTACTGGGAGCACTAAGGCAGATAATGTATCTTGTCGGCCGCAATCACACTGGAGGCTATGGATCCACCCCTCACTCATCTAGACACACCTCAGCAGTTAATAAATTAAAGGCATATCTTCTCCCCAGCAAATAAAGGCCACAATTTTGAGTACTTTGTTCCTGTCATGGATATTTTCCCCACCTCTAGTTGGTATGGAGTAGACCGCCCTTCTGTATCTTGCTGAGGTTGCTCACTCTTCCAACTAGACCAGTGGCAGGTGGACTGAGGGTTGTGAACCAGCAATTTGCTCAAGGTATGCTCTCACAGGCAGACTTCTACATCAACAATAGCATATAGAGGACTTCCGGTGGTGGCCATGGTGTGAGTGGTCGCACATGTGGAAGCTCCCGTTTGGGGCGGTGTTTGTAGGCCTTTTCCCCAGCTAACGGCAGACTTGTTGATGTAAAAAGGTGCAGGAGTGGTGGAAGAGTGTGTTCCACAGGTGGATGGATTTGTGGACCAGAAGTGTTTTTTAGCGAAAGGAGCAGTTGGGGAGAGAAGCTGTGCCTGGGACACAGGGGATGATGGCGGAGGGTAAGGGACCGCCCTAACGTCACAGTGGCCTATGGAGCAGCTGGCAGACTTTTTGAACGAGAAGTTCACCCAGCACAGAAAGGAGACTTTGGAGGACCTGGCGAGGATGGTGGATCCCATTAAGGCGGAGATCGACCACGTGGAGATGAGGTTGGTGCCTCAGAGACAGGCAACCCAGAAGGTGGAGGAGATGGTGGGGAGCACGAGGAGCAGCTCACCTCGATGGCGGCCGAGATGGGGGTGATGCAGGACACTCAGAGGAGAGTAGAGAAGGTGGAGGATTTGGAGAAACGGTCCCGGAGACAGAACCGGAGGATTATGAGGCTGCTGGAGGGCAGCGAGGGAGCGGTTCCGGGCTCGTATGTGACCAAGATGTTCGAGAAGATGCTCGGCGAGGGGAGCCTTTGAACGGTCCCTGGAGGTGGAGCAGCACACAGGGCACTGATGAGGAAGTCTGAGGGTAATGAGCCTCCGAGGGAAATGGTGGTACGGCTGCAACGGTTTTTGGACAAGGAGCGGATTCTGAGGTGGGCCAGGCAGACGAGGTGATGTACCTGGGAGGGCAGTGAGCTTCGAGTGTACCAGGACCTGGGTGTGGAGCTGGCCAAGAGGAGAGCGGGTTTTAATAAGGTGAAGGCTGCCCTCTTTAAGAAGGGGTGAAATATGGGATGCTGTAACCGGCTTACCACTGGGTGACCTACAATGGCCGTGAACTTTACTTTGGGACACCGGAGGAAGCGATGGAGTTTTTGAGGGACAATGGACTGGCAGGAGAAGGAGGACATTGAACTTTGGAGGAGATGTTCTTTTTTCTTTGGGGGCGATTGTCCTGTTTGCCTCTGTGGGACATGGGTAGTTGTTCTTTGTTATTGGTGTTGTTTGCACCGGGATAGTGTTTGAACGGGGAGGGGGGGGGGGCTGCTGCCAGGCTAGCTGAGCGGGCTAGTTCACGGACGCGCAGTGGGGGTGGGCAGTTAGTTAGAGTGTTGATGGGGGTTGTTGTTTTGTGTGGGGGGGGGGGCTTTGGAAATGTGGTTTGGGGAGGGTCGATGACGGGGAACATCCAAGGGCGGGACGTAGGCTGGAGGCTGGCCCAAGCGGGGATGTGGCTGACCAGCTGGGGGGGGGGGGGGGGGGGGGGGGGGGGGGGGTCCCTAGACCAGCCCCTGAAAGGGCTGAATGGGCCAGTCAAGAAAAGTCACGTGTTCGCACATCTGAGGAGCCAAAAGGCAGACGTGGCAGATTTACAGGAAACATGTCTGAAGATTGAGCATCAAACTAGGTTCAGGAAAGGGTGGGTAGGGCAGGTATTTCACTCTGGATTGGATTTTAAGACGAGGGGGGTAGCAGTCTTGATAAAGCAACAGGTAACAGGTAGCTTTTGAATTGGGGAACATAGTGGCAGACTCTGGGGGAGTTTCGTTTTGGTGAGTGGGAAATTGGAGGGCATGCCGGTGGTATTGGTGCATGTTTATGCCCTGAACTGGGACAAGATAGAGTTCATGAGGCGGGTGTTGGGGAAGGCACGGTAGTATAGGGTTAGCACTGTTGCTTCACGGCGCCAGGGTCCCAGGTTCGATTCCCGGCTTGGGTCACTGTCTGTGCGAAGTCTGCACGTTCTCCCTGGGTTTCTATTTGGTTTCCTCCGGGTGCTCCAGTTTCCTCCCACAAGTCCCGATTCTGAGACTAAGTGCTGACGCCGGCGTGGGAACGGTGGTGTTTTACGGCTGAATAAAACGGCGCAAAACAGCTACTCATCCTCCGTCTGGTGGGGGCTAGCAGGCACGTAGCCTAGAGCATCCGGCTCTAGCTGCGGATACGGCCGGAGAATTACCCAGTCCGTGGCCGCGCATGCGCATGGCGGCAGCCTGCAGCGGAGTACAACATGGCGTCGGTCGCGCGTGGACCCGGCCTGCCAAATAGTGATCCCCTTTGGCCAGGCTCAGCACCCGTGGACAACCCCCCTCCAGTGCCCCCAGACCATTGCCCGCAGATCGGTAGTCGCCACACCAAGTTCACGAAAATAAATACCATACGCGACCGACACCGTCGGGAACCCGGCCCATCGGGGCCGGAGCATCAGGGAGAGCGCTTCAGGTAACGTCCTGAGGACGCCCCGACGGCATGCAGTGGACTCTTAGAGTACGCCATTTTGGAAGGGCGGAGCATCGCAAAAGCGCCGCCGCCCCCGCGGATTCTCCGGCCGATTAGCAAACACTATTTCGGCGTCGGAGACCGGAGAGTCCTGCCCATGCTGTTAGGTGAATTGTACATTCTAAATTTGCCCTCTGTGTACCCGAACGTGTGGTGGAATGTGGTGACTAGGGGCTTTTCACAGTAACTTCATTGCAGTGTTAATGTCAGCCTCCTTGTGACAATAAGGATTATTATTATAAAGATTCCGGATCTGGACTCCCACCGGTTGATATCTGGGGGGATTTTAACACCGTTTTGGAGCCAAAATTGGATCGGTCGAGTCTGAGGCCGAGGAGAGTATCGGCGATGGCGAGGGAACTGAGGGGGTTTATGGAGCGCATGGGGGGGGGGGGGTTTGAGGACCCATGGGGCTTTGGTCAGCCGAGGACGAAGGAAGTCTCATTCTGTTTTCCCATGTGCGCAGCGTGTACTCCCCAATCGACTATTTTGTGTTGGACAGGACGTTGTTGGCGGTGGTGATCGATGCGGAGTATACTGCAATTGCGGTTTCGGACCATATGCCGCATTGGGTGCACCTGCGGGTGAATGGGGTAGGGGGTGGAACAGCGCCCACAGTGGAGGTTGGATGTGGGTCTTTGGCAGACGAGAAGATTTGTGAGTGGGCCAGGACTGCCATTCTGGCATATGTGGAGCTGAACAACACGGTTGATGTTTTGGCCGCCATGCTGTGGGAGGCGCTGAAGGCAATAGTAAGGGGGGGACTTTATTTCGATACGGGCAGACAGGGATAAGACGGAGCGGGCGGAGATGGCGAGGTTAGTGGAGAAGATCTTGCAGGTGGATAGGAGGTGTTCGGAGGCCCTGGAGGCGGGGTTGCCGAGGGAGCTGCAGAAGCTACAGATGGAGTTTGGGCTCTTATCTACGGGTAAGGCAGTTGAGGAAAGTTGAAGGGGCAGTCTATGAATACAGGAAAAAGGCGAGTAGGATGTTGGTCCTACTCATGAATTGAGGAAACAGGAGGCAGCGAGGGAGATCGGGAAGTTGAAGGATAGGGACAGGAAGGTGGTCTAGTACCCGGTGGGGGTGAATGGGGTGTTTGGGGATTTTTATGAGGCTGTATTAGTCGAACCCCCTGCCGGGGTGGAGGGAATGAGACTGTTTTTGGAGGGGTTGGAGTTCCCTAAGTGGAGGAGGACCTGGGAGCCCCCATTGGGCTAGTGGAGGGTATAGAACAATACAGCGCAGTACAGGCCCTTCGGCCCACGATGTTGCACCGAAACAAAAGCCATCTAACCTACACTATGCCATTATCATCCATATGTTTATCCAATAAACTTTTAAATGCCCTCAATGTTGGCGAGTTCACTACTGTAGCAGGTAGGGCATTCCACGGCCTCACTACTCTTTGCGTAAAGAACCTACCTCTGACCTCTGTCCTATATCTATTACCCCTCAGTTTAAAGTTATGTCCCCTCGTGCTAGCCATATCCATCCGCGGGAGAAGGCTCTCACTGTCCACCCTATCCAACCCCCTGATCATTTTGTATGCCTCTATTAAGTCTCCTCTTAACCTTCTTCTCTCCAACGAAAACAACCTCAAGTCCATCAGCCTTTCCTCATAAGATTTTCCCTCCATACCAGGCAACATCCTGGTAAATCTCCTCTGCACCCGCTCCAAAGCCTCCACGTCCTTCCTATAATGCGGTGACCAGAACTGTACGCAATACTCCAAATGCGGCCGTACCAGAGTTCTGTACAGCTGCAACATGACCTCCCGACTCCGGAACTCAATCCCTCTACCAATAAAGGCCAACACTCCATAGGCCTTCTTCACAACCCTATCAACCTGGGTGGCAACTTTCAGGGATCTATGTACATGGACACCTAGATCCCTCTGCTCATCCACACTTTCAAGAACTTTACCATTAGCCAAATATTCCGCATTCCTGTTATTCCTTCCAAAGTGAATCACCTCACACTTCTCTACATTAAACTCCATTTGCCACCTCTCAGCCCAGCTCTGCAGCTTATCTATATCCCTCTGTAACCTGTACATCCTTCCACACTATCGACAACACCACCGACTTTAGTATCGTCTGCAAATTTACTCACCCACCCTTCTGCGCCTTCCTCTAGCTCATTGATAAAAATGACAAACAGCAACGGCTCCAGAACAGATCCTTGTGGTACTCCACTTGTGACTGTACTCCATTCTGAACATTTCCCATCAACCACCACCCTCTGTCTTCTTTCAGCTAGCCAATTTCTGATCCACATCTCTAAATCACCCTCAATCCCCAGCCTCCGTATTTTTTGCAATAGCCTACCGTGGGGAACCTTATCAAACGCTTTGCTGAAATCCATATACACCACATCAACTGCTCTACCCTCGTCTACCTGTTCAGTCACCTTCTCAAAGAACTCAATAAGGTTTGTGAGGCATGACCTACCCTTCACAAAGCCATGCTGACTATCCCTGATCATATTATTCCTATCCAGATGATTATAAATCTTGTCTCTTATAATCCCCTCCAAGACTTTACCCACTACAGACGTGAGGCTCACCGGTCTATAGTTGCCGGGGTTGTCTCTGCTCCCCTTTTTGAACAAAGGGACCACATTTGCTGTCCTCTGGCACTATTCCTGTAGCCAATGATGACATAAAAATCAAAGCCAAAGGTCCAGCAATCTCTTCCCTGGCCTCCCAGAGAATCCTAGGATAAATCCCATCAGGTCCCGGGGACTTATCTATTTTCAGCCTGTCCAGAATTGCCAACACCTCTTCCCTACGTACCTCAATGCGATCTGTTCTATTAGCCTGGGGCTCAGCATTCTCCTCCACAACATTATCTTTTTCCTGAGTGAATACTGACGAAAAATATTCATTTAGTATCTCGCCTATCTCTTCAGACTCCACACACAATTTCCCATCCCTGTCCTTGACTGGTCCTACTCTTTCCCTAGTCATTCGCTTATTCCTGACATACCTATAGAAAGCTTTTGGGTTTTCCTTGATCCTTCCTGCCAAATACTTCTCATGTCCCCTCCTTGCTCGTCTTAGCTCTCTCTTTAGATCCTTCCTCGCTACCTTGTAACTATCCATCGCCCCAACCGAAACATCACACCTCATCTTCGCATAGGCCTCCTTCTTCCTCTTAACAAGAGATTCCACTTCCTTGGTAAACCACGGTTCCCTCGCTCGACGCCTTCCTCCCTGTCTGACCGGTACATACTTATCAAGAACACGCAGTAGCTGATCCTTGAACAAGCCCCACTTATCCAGTGTGCCCAACACTTGCAGCCTACTTCTCCACCTTATCCCCCCCAAGTCACGTCTAATGGCATCATAATTGCCCTTCCCCCAGCTATAACTCTTGCCCTGCGGTGTATACTTATCCCTTTCCATCATTAACGTAAACGTCACCGAATTGTGGTCACTGTCCCCAAAGTGCTCTCCTACCTCCAAATCCAACACCTGGCCTGGTTCATTACCCAAAACCAAATCCAACGTGGCCTCGCCTCTTGTTGGCCTGTCAACATATTGTTTCAGGAAACCCTCCTGCACACACTGTACAAAAAACGACCCATCTATTGTACTCAAACTATATCTTTTCCAGTCGCTATTTGGAAAGTTAAAGGCTCCCATAATAACTACCCTGTTACTTTCGCTCTTATCCAGAATCATCTTCGCCATCCTTTCCTCTACATCCCTAGAACTATTAGGAGGCCTATAGAAAACTCCCAACAGGGTGACCTCTCCTTTCCTGTTTCTAACTTCAGCCCATACTACCTCGGAAGAAGAGTCCCCATCTAGCATCCTCTCCGCCACCGTAATACTGCTCTTGACTAGCAGCGCCACACCTCCCCCTCTTTTGCCTCCTTCTCTGAGCTTACTAAAACACCTAAACCCCGGAACCTGCAACATCCATTCCTGTCCCTGCTCTATCCATGTCTCCGAAATGGCCACAACATCGAAGTCCCAGGTACCAACCCATGCTGCCAGTTCCCCTACCTTGTTTCGTATACTCCTGGCATTGAAGTAGACACACTTCAAACCACCTACCTGAACACTGGCCCCCTCCTGCGACGTCAAAACTGTGCTCCTGACCTCTATACTCTCATTCTCCCTTACCCTAAAACTACAATCCAGGTTCCCATGCCCCTGCTGCATTAGTTTAAACCCCCCCAAAGAGCACTAACAAATCTCCCCCCCAGGATATTTGTGCCCCTCAGGTTCAGATGTAGACCATCCTGTCTGTAGAGGTCCCACCTTCCCCAAAAAGAGCCCCAGTTATCCTGAAATCTGAATCCCTCCCGCCTGCACCATCCCTGTAGCCACGTGTTTAAATGCTCTCTCTCCCTATTCCTCATCTCACTATCACGTGGCACGGGCAACAACCCAGAGATAACAACTCTGTTTGTTCTAGTTCTGAGCTTCCATCCTAGCTCCCTGAAAGCCTGCCTGACATCCTTGTCCCCTTTCCTACCTATGTCGCTAGTGCCAATGTGGACCACGACTTGGGGCTGCTCCCCCTCCCCCCTAAGGACCCGGAAAACACGATCCGAGACATCACGTACCCTTGCACCTGGGAGGCAACATACCAAACGTGAGCCTCTCACGCTCCCACAAAATCTCCTATCTGTGCCCCTGACTATAGAGTCCCCAATTACTAATGCTCTGCTCCTCTCCCCCCTTCCCTTCTGAGCAACAGGGACAGACTCCGTGCCAGAGGCCCGTACCCCATGGCTTACCCCTGGTAAGTCCCCCCCCCCACAAGTATCCAAAGCGGTATACTTGTTTCTCAGGGGAACGACCGCAGGGGATCCCTGCACTGACTGCTTTTTCCCAGTCCCTCTTACAGTTACCCACCTATCTCCAATCTTTGGTGTAACTAATTCCCTGAAGCTGTTATCTATGACCCCTTCTGCCTCCCGAATGATCCGAAGTTCTTCCAACTCCAGCTCCAGTTCCCTAACTCGGTCTTGGAGGAGCTGGAGATGGCAGCACTTCCTGCAGGTAAAATCAGCAGGGACACTAACTGCATCCCTCACCTCAAACATCCTGCAGGAGGAACATTGCACTCCCTTCCCTGCCATTCCTCTAACTTTCTACCAAGATCTGGCTAACAACAGAATTAATTTTTTATAAAAAATAATAATATAATAAAATATGGTACTTACCTCAGACCAATGGGTTTTATTATTAGGTTAGAGGAGGAGGGCGGGTGGGAGACACTACACGTGTAGTGTCTCGGGTTTCCTCTCCACCAGAATTTATTGGTGAGGGTCTTCCCAGACGTCCGCGGGTCGACATCCTGTTCCCGCCTAAAACACTCCCAGCAACCACTTCCGCACTGCTCCCGCTGAAACTGACTCACCAGCTGTTCTCCCGCCGAAATCGACTGGGGGGGGGGGGGGGGCAGGCGGGCAAGACCCCGGGCCTGGACAGTTCCCGGTGGAATTTTACAAAGCGTTTTCAGGGTACCTGGGGCTCCTGCTGGTAAGGGCATTTAATGAGGCGAGGGAGCAGGGGTGCTCCCCCAACATAATCACAGGCCTCGATCTCCTTAATTTTAAAGAAGGACAAGGATCCAGAGCAGTGTGGTTTCTGAAGGCCAATTTCGCTGTTAAATGTGGCCGCCAAACAACTGACCGAGATCTTGGCCTCAAGAATTAAGGACTGTGTATCGGGGATGACAGGGGAGGATCAGACGGGGTTTGTTAATGGGAGGCATTTGTCGGCCAACATCAGGCGGCTGTTGAATGTTATAATGGTGCCCCCAGAGGGATGAAGTGTGGAGTTGGTGGTCGCCATGGATGCGGGGAAGTCCTTCAACCGGGTGGAGTGGGACTATCTGCGGGAGGTGCTGGGGCAGTTTTGGGTTTGGGCAGGGATTTATGGATTGGGTCCGGCTGTTGTACCGGGCACCGGTAGCAAGTGTGCAAACGAACCGGGTGAGCTCGGATTATTTCAGTCTGCATCGGGAGACGAGGCAGGGATGTCCACATTACCCATTGTTCTTTGCCTTGGCTATAGAACCATTGGCAATGGTGGGAGGGGAGCATAGAATTTTGTTGTACGTGGATGACTTGCCTGCTTTATATTTTGAACCCATTGTAACGTATTTGGGTATTATGGGCATATTGGAAGAATTCGGCCGGTTCTCGGTGTCATGTGAGGGAACCTTTAAGACATGGATGTTTAAGCAATGTACCTTTAAGAAAACAGTGATGTCAGAGAGTGGGTGGGGCTGAGCTCAGTTCGGCCATTTTGCAGTTTCGTTTTACAGTTTGAAAAGTGCCTGGCTGGTTTTGCTGAGAGCAGTTTAAAAGTGGTCTGGCTGTTTTGCTGCGAGCAGTTTAAAAGTAGAAAGCCAGTTTGAGATAGCAGCTTGAGAAGTTCTGGTTTGTTGTGATCTGCTTGCAGGGAGAAAGCCAGGTTTGAGAAAGCAGCTTGGGTGTGTCTGTGTGTTTCCAGAGAGTTTGTAGGAAGAAAGCAAGGTGCTAGCGCTGAAGTCAACCAAGCTAATATATCTCTGCCATCCTACAGAAAATATATATATCCTTTAACCTGATGTGATACTGTTTAAAGGTGTTAAGTCTCTTGGAAGTTTGAAGGAACATTTTAAGGAGTTGTTTACTGTTACAATATTTTCTGAGTTATCTTTGAAGTAAGGGGTGTTAAGAGATCCAATGTTTATTTAAGATGTTAAGTTGAGTTCATGGAATAAACAGTGTTTTGTGTTTAAAAACCTACGTGTCCATAATTGTAATTCCACACCTAGGGAAAAAGCCGTGTGCTAGGAAAAGCAACAAATACATTAAAGGGCGAGGTTGGTTAAACTCCATGATACATTTTGGGGTTCTGAAAATGCCTCGCCCATAACATCGGATACAAATTGAATATGGGGAACAGTGACGTTTTTCTGATTCAAACAAGGGGGCAGAAAAGGCTGGGGGAGTTGCCGTTTAGAGTGCTGGGGGGTGGGGAACTTTTGATATCTGGGTATTCAGGTGGCGTAGGTGTGGGAGCAACTGCACAAGCTGAATTTGGCTCGGTTGGTGGAACAGATGGAGGGGGATTTTAGGAGGTGGGATGTGCTCCCGTTGTCGTTGGTGGAACAGGTGCAGTTGATGAAGATGACGGTTCTCCCGAGTTTTTTGTTTGTGTTTCAGAATCTCCCGATCTTCATTCCGAAGACTTTTTTCAGCAGGGTGAATTCGCTGATTTTGTGGTTTGTTTAGGCGGGTAAAGCCCCGCGGGTGAAGAAGGTGCTGCTGCAGCGGGTCAAGAGGGGTGCGGGTTAGCTCTTCCGAATTTAATGAACTACTATTGGGCGGTGAATAAAGCCATGGTGAGGAAGTGGGGGAGGGGTCGATATAGGAGCGGATGGAGGCAGCCTCTTGTAAAGACCGTGTTTGGGGCTCTTGGAGGCTCCTTTGCCGTTCTCGCCGGCCAGGTACTCCACAGCCCGGTGGTGGTGGTGGCCCTGAGGGTGTTGGGACAGTGGCGGCAGCACATGAGGCTGGAGGGGGCGTCGGGGTGGGCACCGATTTGTGGGAATCACCGTTATGTTCCGGCTGGACTGAACAGGGAATTGTAGGGGTGGCAACGGGCGGGGACTGAGCGGTTTAGGGATCTGTTCGTTGAGCTTGGAGGGGTTGGTGGAAGAGTTTGAGTTGCTCACTGGGAATGGGTTCCGGTATTTGCAGGTGAGGGATTTTGTCCGGAAGCAGGTACCGTCCTTTTCTCACCTGCCGCCCCAGGGTCTACAGGACAAGGTGGTGTCAGGAACAGGGGTAGGGGAGGGTAAACTGTCAGAAATTTACTAGGAGTTGATGGATTGGGAGGGAGCCCTGATGGGGAAAGTGAAGTGCAAGTGGGAGGAAGAGTTGGGTAAGGAATTGGAGGCTGGGTGTGGGAGGAGGCTCTGAGGAGGATGAATGCATCCTCTTTGTGCGCTAGGCTTAGGCTTATCCAGTTTAAGGTGGTCCACAGGGGGCAGCACGGTGGCGCAGTGGGTTAGCCCTGTTGCCTCACGGCACCGTGGTCCCAGGTTCGATCCCGGCTCTGGGTCACTGTCCGTGTGGAGTTTGCACATTCACCCCGTGTCAGCTTGGGTTTTACCCCCACAACCCAAAGATGTGCAGGCTAGATGGATTGGCCACACTAAATCGCCCCTCAATTGGAAAAAATGAATTGGGTACTCTAAATTTATGGGGGGAAAAAAAGGTGGTCCACAGGGTGCACATGATGGTGGCCAGGAATTGCAAGTTATTTTAAGGAGTGGATAGGTGTGGGCGTTGTGCGGGTGAGCCCGCGAATCATGTCCATACGTTTTGGGCTTGTCCGAAGCTTGGGGGATTCTGGAAGGGGTTTGCCGTCGAGATGTCGGAGGATTTGAAGGTGAAGGTGGTCCTGAGTCTAGAAGTAGTGATCTTTGGAGTGTCAGAAGACCCGGGTGTAGTCGGAGAACACTTACAAACAGATTCAAAAATAGCTTCTTCCCCACTGTTACCAGACTCCTAAATGACCCTCTTATGGACTGACCTGATTAACACCACATTCCTGTATGCTTCATTCAATGCCGCTGTCAATGTAATTAGATTGTGTACCTTGTGTTGCCCTATTATGTGTTTCGTTTTATTTTAATTTATTCTCATGTACTAAATGATCTGTTTGAGCTGCTTGCAGAAAAATACTTTTCACTGTACCACGGTACACATGACAATAAACAAATCCCATCCAGGGGTGAGAGAGGTTGATGTTTTGGCCTTTGCCTCCCTGTTAGCCCGGAGATAGATCTTATTAGAATGGAGGGACTTGGGGCCCCCGAAACCGGGGATGTGGGTGAGTGACCTGGCAGAGTTTCTTAGGCTGGAGAAGGTTGCCTTGAGAGGGTCTGTGGAGATGGCAGCCGTTCATTGACTTATTTGAGAACAGTTAAGAGGTCAGCAGTTGAGGGGGGATGGAGTGGTAGGGGTGTTGGGGAGTGGGGGTTGGGATGGTGGCGTGTAGGTATTTAGTTGATTTGGTTATTTGCAGCCACGTTGGCTTGTTTTGTTTTGTGAGTGTGTTTGATGAATAAATATATAAATGCCTCAATAAAATATTTTAAAAAGCAATAGCATATAGATTTATAATGTTTTACGTCTTATTTTCTGTTGTCATCCTTTTGCCACCTTCTGCGTGAACTCTTTCCATTACAACCCTGTGTCCATGTTGGGCGGCATGGTGGTGCAGTGGTTAGCACTGTTATGTCATGGAGTCGAGGACCCGGGTTCGATCCTGGCCCCAGGTCACTGTGTGTGTGTGGAGTTTGCACATTCTCCCGTGTGCGCGTGGGTCTCACCCACACAACCCAAACGATGCACAGGATAGGCGGACTGGCCACACTAAATTGTCTGTTAATTGGAAAAAAAATTGGGTACTCTAAATTTATATATAAAATGTAATGGAAACTGTTTATGTAAAGCCATCACACTGCAATTACATCCTCTCGCCACTGGCGGCACTGAAGCACCCGGATGTTGTCTCTCCGAGTTCCTTAGCACAGTGTTTTTCAAAGTGCGAGGCACGGGTGGGTGTGAGAAGGGCCACGGAGGCAAGATCGAATTGCTTCTCACTGCGCACATCAGCCACTAACACAGATTCCCAATGGCAGCAGGGAAAATCTTAGCTAAAATGTCAATTCAGTCCTCCCCTGAAACAACGGGTTACAATGAGCACAGATTTGACAGTTAGGAATTCTGTCTTATTGCACCAGATTCATGTTTATCAGTATTTCTCCTTTAATTGTCTTAAATAAGTAATTTCAGTGCACTCTATTTGATTTCGGAGACATTGGAGCTGATGGACGTACATTTATCAGGAAGACCACGAGAGAGTGAATGCAACCACTGTAGCTACATGTGTGCACCACTGTATGTAAGGACAGGACTGAGCTTCATATCTTAAAATCCTTCCCTAATTTGTGCTCAGCATTTCTGTCCGGAATTGTGATAAAGCCAGGCCCTGAAGAGTGAAGGGCGTTTAAGGCGGCACTTGATTAATCTACCAAATTGTTGAAGTGCAGAAGGCAAGGATCGGATTGGTAAAATCATAAACATCATAGCGAATCAACTTATCTGACTATTGACTGACGAGGCAGTCACATATTCTCATTAAATGATCGCGGTAAAATTGCATATTGGCTCGGGGGCAGATTTGGATCCGAAATTCAGTTATTTTTTTAAAAAAATATTTTAATCCAAGTTTTCAACATTTTAACATTTTTCAAAATTCAGTTCTAATTGCTGAATATAATTGAGCTTTGGGTGTATTTAAAACAATCTGCAAATGGGATTCAGACTGTTTCGTGACTCTGCACATATTTATTTTCCACCCCTCCATACCACTGACCATGCTGATTTCACCGGTCTGTGGACACGCATGTAATCAATCACACAACTCATCCACCTAACGTAAATCTCAGCGGTTTCAACACTTGGAATGTGGAAGACACCATGTCGCTGAGAAAGGGGAGACAAGGATATCTGAAAAAGGGTACGCCTTTTACTTTCTCTTACCCTTCATTTTAGCTTTGAGCTGTGTTTCTGCGAGCAATAATTAAAACGTCAAAATATTATCTCGGAATACGTGTCTCATATTACAAACATAGAGCCCTATAAATACTCAGCCAGCCAGGCAGCATGTTCAATGATAAAAAAAGAAATGGCTGAATGTTTCAGGTCAATGGCCTTCCATCACGGCCATCAGCTGATACCCGATTGCTGAGTATTTTCAGTATTGTCTGTTTTAAATTCAGGTACTTTGCATTCTGGGGGTCGGTTCGTTCAATTACCCTGTCCGCACTCAATGTCAACATAAATTTAATGCACCAGGGGCTACTGGATTTTGATTAAGAACAGGAAAACTAGATTTTCTTTCCCTCCATTGTCTGGGGCAAGAAAACTTTAGTATCCCAAGCACAGCCTTGATTCAGGATAGTTTGGGTAAGCCAGCGGGTCCCGAAGGTTGGCCAGTTGGCAAAAGTGTGACCTGGGGAAAAAAGTCTGAAAAACACTGCAGTAGCCTGTATTGCAGGGAATTTGTCCCCCACACTCCCACCAACCCTGCTTCTCAGACTGCCCAGAATTTTGTTTCATAAAAATAAGGCCAGGACTTCTGACTTTTAAAAATGAGAGCTGAATTACACCAATCTGTCCCTGATTGTATTCCCTACGAACCCCCACTAGTCCCCTCCACCAAACACCACTTTTCAGGACTTCGCCCAATTTCTAATGTATGCAATGTAACCATGTGATCGGGAATAGAAAACTTTCTGTTGCTGTCAATACCTATCTGCATGAAACAACTCCAAGATGTGGGATAGCATGGTCAGAAGTAAAAGACTTAGGACAATATCGTTGGGGGACTCAGAGTGCAGAGGCTGTGGTTGGGGGAGTGGGGAGAATGGAGGTTGTCTACGGGGGGGGAAGAACTAGTCGAAAGGCCATCCCTCAACCAAGCTGTAAAACCTAGCTACAAGCGCACCCGCAATCTCAGAAGAAAATTAGATCCTGGAGTAGTCAGAGGCACAGAAGGAGAACATTCAGCTCATCCAGTCCTATGTGACTCTCAATTCTCACAACAGCAGTCCTTTATGGCCCTTTTGCCAAGGCCTACTATTTCATGCTCTGTGCTTGCAGCCTGGCCTCTCACCCTGGAGGAACTGGATACAGACTATTTGAATTTGTTTCACACCGATTGCAGAAAGGAAGTGAATTCCATCGGTCAGATAAGGTACTCTTCCTTCTGAGTCAGAAGGCTGTGGCTTTAAGTCTCATGCCAAAGATTGACCATAAGGTCTAGACTATCGGATTCAGTGCTGCAGTGAGAGAGATAGCGGGCGCGATCTACTGACCATGCCCGAAAAGCAGTGCGCCGCGGCAGTGTGGCCAGTAAATGGCTAGAGACCCCGCTCCTGGGATCTACCGGCACACCATGTCTCGTGGGATTGGAGACGTTGCAACGTAAATCCTGCCTATTGTCGACCGGATCACTTTTTGGCAAATCTGCATATTAGAGCTATCCAGTTAGTCTCATTCTAATATGCAGTTCCCTGAGATAACCAAGGCGTTGGGATCCAACCCCTTCACTTTGCAGACCTCAGGTGAGCACCGCACAGTGCTAGTCTCCACAAACGGGGACCAGATGGAACATCTCCAAGGGGATTGGAGGCCTCTAGGTGAATGCCCTAATGGGCAGGGTGGTACCCTAGCAATGCTGCTGCCATCTGAGCACCCTGGTGTGACCACCTGGGTGCCAGCCTGGCACTCCCAAGGTGTCACTTCCAGCTGACAGGGGCACTGCGAGGGTACCAGGCTGGCATGGCGGTGATCGGGCAGGGGCTGGGGGGACCCCATTACACCGAGTTGGGGATTCGGTGGGTTTCCGGGGTCATGTCAGGGGCTTGAGATTTCGGGACGCATCCCTCTGCACTGAGGGATTTCGGTGGGCGGAGCTCCTGTGTGCAGGAAATGGAATTAAGTGCGACCTCGGCTGCACGTTCCCTGCTGAGGTCCCATATCTAGTTGGAGTTACGTTAGATAGTGTTGCCTCACAGCACTATGGACCCAGGTTTGATCCTGGCCTCGGGTCACTATCCATGTGGAGTTTGCACACTGCCCCGTGTCTGCGTGGATCTCATCCCCACAACCCAAAGATGTGTAGGGTAGGTGGACTGGCCTCACTAAATTGCCCCTTAATTGTAAAAAATGACTTAGGTACTCTAAATTTATTTTTAAAAACGCTAGATAGCTTTGCGTTTCTCGGCACTACGAGCGCCCGGAAACACACGACTAAACGAGCTCGCTATGGGAAATAGTTCCCATTTGGTTAAATTGCACCCATCACATTTGGAGGAAACTTTAAGCTGAGACCCAGTCTGCCGCTCAGGTCGGTACAAAATATTGTCCTATTTCAAAAAGGTACAGTGATCTCTCTGGCCTCCTGGCAAATATTGACATCCCCCAAACAACATTGCTTTGTGGGAGCTTGCTTTGCATAAATTGGCTGACCCGTTTTCTACATTGAGTGATTACAATTCAAAAGTATGTCATTTGCTGTAAAGCACTCAGAGATGCCGAGGTCTTAAACAGGTATGATTTAATGCAAATCTTTCTTCTTCAGATTTGACTTTGAGTTTAAGAAATGGGAGACAGTGTGCTCACACGGTACCTCATTAGTTCCTATCTCAATACACCCTAGTGTCTTTAAGAGCAGTGAATATCCCACTTACTTGCCATTATCTTCATCCAGATTGTCCATGCTTAAGTTGAAGCTTCCTGGGGTTGGTGGTTCCACTTCAACACTGGATGCATCACTGTGCCAACCTGGAACTGTAAAAAATTCTCTCTGGGAATTCTGGACATGGTGAAGATTCTGAACTTCTTCCTTTGTCACCTCCTCGTCATCATCTGAACCTTCGGACCCTTGCCCAGGTTGAGAAACCTCCGGGGCTTTTACTTTGACCTCTCCAAGCTCCTCAGCGTCACCTCTTTCCTCCTGCTGAACTTGGTTGGAAGATGCCTTTTGTCTGGCCTTGTTTTTCTCCTCCGGTGACTGATTGTGCTCTTCTGGCTGTATTTTGCTGGAAAGTTGAGCAACACAGTTGGTGCTGTTCTTGGTGACCTGAAGAGCAGGTTCATATTCGGTGCCCACTGGCTCATTCAACTGGCCCTGCCCTGAAGCGACCCCTTCAGTGCCAGTGACTTCCAGTGATGTATCCTCTGCTTCTACGACAACCGGGGCTGCTTTTGGAGCCAGGTTTGGTTCATGGGGAGTTGTGGGGGAGGATCCTACACTAGAAAAATCACTAAAAAAACTGTCACATCGGAGAGGGGTGGGTGGCAAATAGCACAATCCAGCAGGTGTCAGCAACTCCGATTGGATGGAAGGGTAACCTGGGTGAGTAAAGCACAATGGCACCAGCTATAGACAGCATGCACTAACACATGGCAGGAACATGACAGGCAATGATATCACAGCATGAAATGACTCAATGTAGATTGGTAAATGTTACTACACAACGGATCAATGAGCGACTAATATAAAATACATATTGCACTTTCATCACACAGTTTCATTGCAATCAACCACCCTACTCTTTCAAATTGGTTTCTACGTTGACGGTGAGAAATCCCAGTCAGTGAGGTTTCATTTTATAGAATAGTTAATCTAAACTGGCAGTGTGATTACTTGAAATGAATACCGTGGCAGGCATAATTAAAAAAGGTTCACAAATGATTGGACATTTTCCACGAGCCAACGAACGAGAGGCCATGTTAATTGTGCTTTACCTGCCTCCTCTGTAGCCATGCAGTCAAAGGTGCAGTTGGACGGCCAATTACTTTGGGTGCCTGTTACAACCTGCGTAATTACTACTGGCTGGAGACTAATGGCAATCCCACAATCCTTAGTGAATATGAGCTTCCCCAATGAGGGGAGGGGCGGAGAAATCATTAGCAGTCATCTGCATAAATAGAGCTGGCCAGTGTGGAACCAGGTAGAGAGGAGTGAGCAGTGATGGAGTACTTCTGCAGTTGTGTATATGTAATTGTAAATAAAGTTATTTCTTTCGATTCTACAAACTCGTGCTGGGTTCTTCGTGGCCCTCAAAAAAGTGCCCATCAATCACGTGACTCAAATGTCCACTATAACACTGAGATACGAGACGCCTCCCGTACCCTGTCGCATACCGGTTTGCTTCCCAGAATGTAGTATGAAACAATATGGAATTGTTATTTGTGGTTTTTACTGGCTTACAGTTTCCATTTTCCCAAAGCCTCACTACCTAAATAAATTAATCTGAAGACGAAGCTTCCATTATTAAAATTATTTGACAGGATGTGGCCATCGTTTCAAGGCCAGTGTTTGTTGCCCATCCTTAATTGTCCTTGAACTGAGTGCCTAGGCCATTCCAGGGGGTAGTTAAGAGTCAACCACATTGCTGTAGGTCTTGAGTCACATGTAAATCAGACCAGGTAGCACTTACACTGCATCACAAATTAATTGGCAGAGTCTTCATTTAAAGGGCAGTGGCTAGAAATACTCAGCCGTGTAGCAATAGACTTGGTTAAAAGGACGAACAATAGTGGGAACGGGTTGGCTGTGGCAGGAGGCAAACCCTCAATACCTACTACTCGACTGCACAGATGTGTTGTTGCAGGCAGAGCTACCTCATTCGTGACAGTAGAGATGTGCCTGAGGACAGTGTTCGGCAGTGAGGTTGCAGTGCTTTCCTCTCGCCAACATCCCCACTGTACTGCCAATCAATCTCTAAGCCAATTTTCAAGTGCCTGGCTTGGTCCAGGCTGCCACTGTTGACATCTGCAGAGGTCATCCTGGGCCTTGCGTGTGAGCCAGCTATGCCCATATTGTAATCAATTGATGGAAGGTGTCTACGTTTGGCATCTTCTTCCACACTCGGTGCCCCATGAGTTCTCGAGTGCGACCATGAGCGACAAGATGTTGTGACCTTGCAGTATAGTATTCAACAGCTGACCTGCAAAACTGTGAGCCTTGACTCTGCATAAGCCTAGTGTCTCATCAATTCTGTTCACTTTACATCTGTCCTTTTCACACGCCTTCACCCACCACTGGCATCCAAGCTTTCAACCATCGAGACCCTATGGTCTGGAATTTCTTCTTTGAACCTACCCATCTCGCCCTCAGCTTTTAAGACCCTCCTTTTTTTAAATCACCATCCTGATTAAAATTTTTTTGCTTGGTGTCAGTTTTACCCTGAGTAAGTTTCTGTGAAGGGCACAGGAACATTTTCTCTCTGTTAAAGATGTTGCCCTGTTGCTTTTATTATTGGCCAATTCCTGCCACATTTACTCAAACACTTCACCAAAGGCTTAAATGGACGCAATTGGAAGCTATTTGTTCTCCATATAAGGTCTAGTTTCTAATGCCCAGGTATTTTTCCATGTTACAATGCCCACGGTTTGCACAGTCCTATAAGTAACTGGATACTAGTTCCAGACTAGGGGGCTGGTTTAGCTCAGTGGGCCGACAGCTGGATTATGAAGCAGAACGAGGCAAGCAGCGCGGGTTCAATTCCTGTACCGGCTGAGGTTACTCATGAAGGTTCTGCCTTGTCCCTTGCCTGAGGTGTGGTGACCCTCAGGTTAAACCACCACCAGTCAGCTCACCCCCTCAAAGGGGATAGCAGCCTATGGTATTCTGGGACTATGGTGACTTTACCTTTACTATTACTAGTTCCAGAAACTATTAGTAAATTAACATGGCGCATCATTCATCTTGGCCTTTAAACCAACGTTTTGGACAAGTCCGCAGAGTTGCAAACCACACACAACATACATGCTCTCATCTTTCTAGAACAATTGGGAACAACAAGGACCTGACAGGAAGACAAGGGGAGGAATAGGAGGAGCTGACATGGAGACAAGGATGAAAATGAGGAGCTGACAGGGAGACAAGGGAAGAGGAAGAGCTGACAGGGAGACAAGTGGAGGAAGATGAGGAGCTGACAGAGAGACAAGGAGGACGATGAGGAGCTGACAGGGAGACAAGTGGAGGAAGACGAGGAGCTGGCAGGGAGACAAGTGGAGGAAGATGAGGAGCTGACAGGGGGACAAGGAGGACGATGAGGAGCTGACAGGGGGACAAGGAGGACGATGAGGAGCTGACAGGGGGACAAGGAGGACGATGAAGAGCTGACAGGGAGACAAGTGGAGGAAGACGAGGAGCTGACAGGGGGACAAAGGGAGGAAGATAAGCTGGTAGCAAGAAAAGGGGACAAGATGCAAAAAGACGTTTCTATGAGATGAGTTCAGAAGTAATGGATTTCGTTGACCAAAATGCCTGCAGTGAGAGAGGAGATATTGATGAACTTGAGCACATATAAGCACACTGGTTAAAAAGAAAAAGAAAGAAAATTATCTGAATTGATCAACATTGTGTTAGCTTGTAGACAAAGAAATAATAGTCACACAATCAAAAACTGCATTGCAACATGAAGGGGCCAATATAAAAGTGAGGTAACGGGATTGGGAGTGGCACAATAAATGAAATCCAATTTACTCATTAGCAAGGAGGTGCACAATCAGCAGAGCTTCCCAAGATCAGCAGAGAGCGCGGCAGAGACAGTCGGTTCTTGGCACAGGAGAGGGGTGCCGGGCAGGTTCAGTGAGGACGAGTGACAAAGTGCAGAAGAAGAAGTTACAACCGCGATGTTGGATCTGTGCAAAACAACCGGAAGAAAAGTGAAACAGCAGAAATAAAGGCCGGAAAGGTAAGGGCACTGGCATCTTACACGTACTAACTTATTGATCACTGGATCACAGTTGCAATCAGGAAGAAAACTTGGTGCCTTCTGGTCAGAGCTCTGCATGCTGGGAGTATATAAAAAGAACGGAGGGGCAGAGGACGTGCATCCATGCTATTTCCTGTTCTGTCAATCGAACAAGTGGAAACTTCTGTCCTCCGTGTTAAAACTCCTGTTACACACTGCCGGCAGGATGCTCTGCACCTACAGTATAATGTTGTAAGATCTATACCACAGCTCATAAATAGACATGATGTGGAGATGCCGGCGTTGGACTGGGGTGAGCACAGTACGAAGTCTTACAACACCAGGTTAAAGTCCAACAGGTTTGTTTCGATGTCACTAGCTTTCGGAGCGCTGCTCCTTCCTCAGGTGAATGAAGAGGTCTGTTCCAGAAACACATATATAGACAAATTCAAAGATGCCAAACAATGCTTGGAATGCGAGCATTAGCAGGTGATTAAATCTTTACAGATCCAGAGATGGGGTAACCCCAGGTTAAAGAGGTGTGAATTGTACCAAGCCAGGACAGTTGGTAGGATTTTGCAGGCCAGATGGTGGGGGATGAATGTAATGCGACATGAATCCCAAGTCCCGGTTGAGGCCGCACTCATGTGTGCGGAACTTGGCTATAAGTTTCTGCTCGGCGATTCTGCGTTGTCGCGGGTCCTGAAGGCCGCCTTGGAGAACGCTTACCCGGAGATCAGAGGCTGAATGCCCTTGACTGCTGAAGTGTTCCCCGACTGGATGGGAACATTCCTGCCTGGTGATTGTTGCGCGATGTCCGTTCATTCGTTGTCGCAGCGTCTGCATGGTCTCGCCAATGTACCACGTTTCGGGACATCCTTTCCTGCAGCGTATGAGGTAGACAACGTTGGCCGAGTCGCACGAGTATGTACCGCGTACCTGGTGGGTGGTGTTGTCACGTGTAATAGTGGTATCCATGTCGATGATCTGGCACGTCATGCAGAGATTGCCATGACAGGGTTGTGTGGTGTCGTGGTCGCTGTTCTGAAGACTTGGGTAGTTTGCTGCAAACAATGGTTCGTTTGAGGTTGCGCGGTTGTTTGAAGGCAAGTAGTGGGGGTGTGGGGATGACCTTGGCAAGATGTTCATCGTCATCAATGACGTGTTGAAGGCTGTGAAGAAGATTACGTAGTTTCTCCGCTCCGGGGAAGTACTGGACACAGGATCTGCTCAGACGAGGAGGAGCGTAACAGACATCTACAGACGTTGAAAGATGCCCTCGTACGAACGGGATATGGCACTCGACTCATCGATCGACAGTTCCAACTCGCAACAGCGAAAAACCGGACCGACCTCCTCAGAAGACAAACATGGGACACAACCGACAGAATACCCTTCGTTGTCCGGTACTTCCCCGGAGCGGAGAAACTACAAAATCTTCTTCACAGCCTCAACACGTCATCGATGACGATGAACATCTTGCCAATGTCATCCCCACACCCCCACTACTTGCCTTCAAACAACCGCGCAACCTCAAACGAACCATTGTTTGCAGCAAACTACCCAGTCTTCAGAACAGCGACCACGACACCACACAACCCTGTCAGGGCAATCTCTGCAAGACGTGCCAGATCATCGACATGGATACCACTATTACACGTGAGAACACCACCCACCAGGTACGCGGTACATACTCGTGCGACTCGGCCAACGTTGTCTACCTCATACGCTGCAGGAAAGGATGTCCCGAAGCGTGGTACATTGGCGAGACCATGCAGACGCTGCGACAACGAATGAACGGACATCGCGCAACAATCACCAGGCAGGAATGTTCCCTTCCAGTCGGGGAACACTTCAGCAGTCAAGGGCATTCAGCCTCTGATCTCCGGGTAAGCGTTCTCCAAGGCGGCCTTCAGGACCCGCGACAACGCAGAATCGCCGAGCAGAAACTTATAGCCAAGTTCCGCACACATGAGTGCAGCCTCAACCGGGACCTGGGATTCATGTTGCATTACATTCATCCCCCACCATCTGGCCTGCGAAATCCTACCAACTGTCCTGGCTTGGTACAATTCACACCTCTTTAACCTGGGGTTACCCCATCTCTGGATCTGTAAAGATTTAATCACCTGCTAATGCTCGCATTCCAAGCATTGTTTGGCATCTTTGAATTTGTCCATATATGTGTTTCTGGAACAGACCTCTTCATTCACCTGAGGAAGGAGCAGCGCTCCAAAAGCTAGTGACATCGAAACAAACCTGTTGGACTTTAACCTGGTGTTGTAAGACTTCGTACCATAAATAGACAGTAATAGATTCCAGCCAGAGCAAGTTTCTGAGCTCTAAGGCCGAAGCAGCACTGGGGTTTTCATGCTATTGTTATCTTGCATCTGTTTGCCAGCTGGGGCTATCACCAAGGAGCAAAAGGGATAGGTGACCAGTGGGGTGACCAGTTCTTTACATTAACCATCCCTCAAACAGGAGAGAGAAAAGATAGTGAAGTTACCGTCTGATTGATCCAAGAAGACACAGCTATCGTCAGTAAAGCTTCTCGTGTCAGAAACATTACCATAGTCGAATATTGGGCCTTCTAGTAAGGTCACAATGTCCATTCGGTTAATCTTTTTCAGGACTTTGCTTAAGGCATCAGCTGCAGAAAGGAAAAAAAAAAGATACATTGACCATGCGTCGTGATCCAAAACACTCAAGTCAGAAGCAGCATTGCAGTTCTATTGGTTAACTGGACTAAATTCATTCTTGACAGCAGCATGCCCATCTATATACTCACCTTCTCACCGGGGCCAAACTGCAAACATTCCTCTTTGAGACAAATGAGATTTTCACTTTGGCAGGATAATCTTCCAAAAGGCCCCCCTGCTGAGCAACCTTCATAATTAAGTCTGCTCGTGTTCTGATAAAGGACAATAATGACTGCAAAACCAGTTTTCCGCCCAGGAAATTAGTTGGAAATGGCTAGGTTGGCGGAACCCGGGACAAAGGACACCGTTTTAAAATCAAAGTCGCACCATTCAGGGATGCAGTCGGACAGGTAGAACCCTCTAGGACCCTGCTTCAAAGAGCTGCGGGTGTCAGGTCAAGACTGAGACTGGTAGATTTTATTAGGATGGGATAGGGAGCTACGGCAGGTAAATGGGGTTATAACACAGATCAGCGGTGATCTCATAAGTTCAATGGACTAAATTACCCTCTTGTGTACCTATTTCTCACAATAGTTGTTTCATAGTGAGAGTTTATCACCCTGTAATTCTTGAATGTGGGGGCTGGGGTCCCAAAAGCAGCACAAAACATTGTCTGAAACTCTTTTTCAACCACCATTTCCTGAAATTTCTTTTGCCCCAAATTACATTTTTCACAAGAACATGATTACATTTATCCATTTAGCTGCACTCCTTAATTTCCTAGTTAATGTGTTTTACCTCAAGGCCTAAACCTCTTCAAAAGGCCATGGCCTGGACTTTAAATTTTTGCCAATCTGATCTGTAAGTCTGAGCTCAGCAAAGTTGATCAAGACACTGTGCTTTCTTTTGGAGGTGTGTGTGAAAATACAGCATAGTCACTATACTATTGTGTGCATGTGTCATAGCACTGTGATCCATGTGAGAGCCTGGTGAGGCGGCGTGGGGGTCTCCAGTACTTAGGTCAATGCCAGGTGGTCCGTCTATTTCATTCCATTTCAATTTCTCTGTAGTGGTTTGGTACAACTAAGTGGCTTCCAAGTGCAATTCAGAATTAACCACATTCCTCGGAGTTGGGAGTCACACATGGGTCACACCAATCCTGCTACCAAATATTCATCACCAATTGGTGCATTTTGCGTACCATCTCGCGTATACCATTTCATTGCAGTCAACTCCCTCCTTTCGTAGGGTTCCCATTCCTCGCCAAGTGTGAAATGGCGATCAGCAAATCTGCGCAGGTGCAGATATTGTCACATGCGCGCTGTCGATTTGGGAACAACGTGGGAAAGGTGAGAATTTAACATTCAAAACCATGGATGAGTGAGATTTTGGGGCCGCAATTATGTGTCCAACTACATTCGCGTGGGGAAACAAATTTGTGATAGGGCAGGTGGTGAATGGTGTATGCTCGCTGTATTTCACAGATTATTGGTCAAATCTGCAATTAAATTCCCAGAGCATCAGTAAACGTTTCAGAACACAAACTAAAAGAAATATAAAAGCAGAGGCTTATTTTAATGCAGGAAATTGTTAACATCTAGAATGCATTGTCTGAGAGGTTGTCAAAAGCATGTCCAATTGTAATTTTTTTTAAAAGGTAATTGGTATATAATTTGAATTTATAACTGCATGTAAGATTTTTTTATCATATGTTATCCCATATCCTTTTAACTTACTTGTAGCATCTTTTCCATCTCGAAGGACCCATTTCTTTAACAATATAAAGCTCTGAGTAGTTAGAGATTTTGGATTTTCAACCCGAATCATATTGATATCATCAACGGAGAAGTTCAATTCTCTCGCTAGTTCTGGAGGAGCAATAAATGCAAAGAGAAAGAAAGTTATTTTCTTGTTTTCCCTCTTGTAACACGGCTATTGTCTGCAAGCTAACATCAAGTTTCAGCAAAGAAGGAATGATGACCCTGTTTATATTGAAGGCAGACACAAAGGAAAGAAAAACACTCCCAACTCAAGTCCTCCGTTGCTCTCACTCCAGCTTTCTTCTTCTTTGGAGAAAATGTTTTAATAAAATTTTATACATAAACCTAAGGGAAAAGCCCAAAATACAAAAAGCAACCCCTCCCCCAACCAACCAACACCCATAAACCAGAATTTAAACCCTTCCCCCCCCCACCCTCCCAGCAGCTGACGGAGGCCGGTTCCTGAAGGTGAGAAATAACCGGGCGCCATCTCTTATGAAACCTTTCCACATTCCCTCTCAAGGTGAACTTAACTTTCTCCATCAAATCTACCAACCATACCGAGGCACAGGGTGGAGAAGCTGTCCTCAACATCAACAGGACCTGCCTCCTAGCCACCAGCAAGGCGAAGGCAAAAACATCCGCCCCAACCCCTGACTGTAGCTCCGGCAGGTCCGACGACACCCTGAATGTGGTCCCTTTGGAACTGGGTTCTAAGTCCATTTGCAAGATTGCCAACATGGTGCTGAAGAAGGAGCCCCAGAACGTCCTCAACTTTAGACACGACCAAAGCATATGAACGTGGTTGACCGCCCTCTTCCACACGGTGCACAAACGTACTCCACCCGCTCAAACAACCGGCTCATCCTCAACCTCATCAGGTGCGTCCTGTGCACCACCTTCAACTGTTTCAGCCCCAGCCTTGCACAAGAGGTTGACACATTCAAACTTCACAACAACTCGCACCACAACCCTTCCTCCAGCAGCCCCCCCCCCCTCCCCCCCAAATTCCTCCTCCCACTTGGTCTTCACCCCTTATAAAGACACCGCATCCTCCTCTTCCATAATCCTCCCATAAATAGCCGAGGTGACTCCCCCCTCCAACCCCATCACAGACAGCATCCCCTCCAGCAAAGAGGGGTGAAACATTGGTAAAGTCTTCCTAACAAAATCCCGAACCTGTACATATCTAAATGCCTCGGTCCATGGGATCCCAAACCTTTCCCTCAACTCTTCCAAACTTGCGAATCGTCCTCCCAGGAATAGATCCTTTAGTGTAACCACCCCCTTCTCCTCCCAGCCCGGAAACCTCACATCAAATCTAGCCGGCTCAAAGAAGTGAATCTCTCGGACCAGCAACAATTTTGATGATGCCCCTAATTTAAAATGCTGCCGAAATTGCCTCCAATATCTTCAGCGTCGCCACCACCACCGAGCTACTCGAGTATTTCCCTGCCTTGAATGGGAGTGGCGCCATAGCAAACCCCCACAGAGCCGACCCCGTATACGTATCTGCCTCCATCTTCACCCACACTGCTTCTGGCTCTCTACCCCAACCCTGCACCTGCTCAGCATTCGCCACCCAGTAGAAATACATAAGATTAGGTAAGGCCAAGCTCCCCGACTGTCGCCCTCTCTGAAGCACCGTTTTACGAATCCTGGCGACATTCCCAGCCCAAATAAATGAGATCAGCTCCCCCACTCCCACGAAAAATGCCGTTGGCAGGAGGACCGGGAGACACTGGAATAAAAATAGAAACCGCGGCAAGATATTCATTTGCACTCGGCAAGAGACGGGGGAGGCTATCCCACCTCTGCAAGTCCGCCTCAATCCAACCCACCAGGCTCGTGAAGTTTAATTTACGGAGCTGGGCCCAATCATGAGCCACTTGCACCCCCAGATACCGGAAATGGGTTTTCGCCACCCGATATGGCAAAACCCCCCCCAAGTTAGTCCCCTTTCCCGGAGAAGAAACCGAAAAGCACTCACTCTTCTCCAATTTTAGTCTGTAGCGCGAGAAAAACCCAAACTGTTTCAGCAGCCCCATTATGTCCCCCACCTTAGGAACCGGGTCCAATATGTACAAATGAAGGTAGTCAGCGTACAGGGACACTCTATGCTGCACCCCCTCACTATACCCCTCCACTTATCCAAGCCCCTCAGCGCAATGGCCAAGGGCTGTATCGCCAACGCAATGAGGGGGAGATGGGGATGACATGGGACAACCCTGCCTCTTTCTCCTTTTAGCCAGAAGTGCCCCGAGCTCACTTAATTCATATGAATGCTTGCCTTCGGATCTGCGTATAACGACCTATGCCCTATCCCGAACCACTCCAGCACCGCAAACAAATAGTTCCATTCGACCCTATTAAATGTCTTTTCTGCATCCAACGCCACTATGGCCTCCTGCTCCTCCCCTTCTGCCAGGAACAGAACTACATTTAACAGGCGCTGCACATTTGACGCTAACTGCCTCCCCATTACAAGCCCTGTCTAGTTCTTCAACCACCTGTGGGAGGCACTCCTCCATCCTAAGCGTCAATACTGTGGCAAGTATCTTGGCGTCTATATTTAACAGGGATATTGACCAATGTGACCCACACTTCACTGGGTCCTTATCTTCTTTTAACAAACCAAAATAAACACCTCTCCCATCGTCTCTAGAAGCACCCCCTCAACACCACATCCTCGAATATCCTCACCAGCAATGGTGCCAACTTTTCTGCAAATATTTTATAAAATTCCACTGGGAACCCTTCCAGCCCCGGCGCCACCCCTGTCTGCATTTTCCCAATCGCCACGCACACCTCCTCAATCCCTACTGTTTCCTCCGACCCAGCCCTGTCCTCTGCCCCTAGCAGCGACACTCCAATCCCTCCAAAAACTGCCACATATCTGACTCATCCCCAGGGGCTCCAACCTATGCAATTTCTTATAGAAGTCTGCGAATACACTATTCGCCTCTCCGGCGCTCCTGAACCTTGACAATCTCCCGGAAGGCCGTCTGCCGTCTGAGCTGGACCGTCAACAAACAACTGGCTGTCTCCCCATACTCATACACAACCCCCTTTCCATGTCTCATCTGGCATACCGCTTTCCCCATGGATAAAAGATCAAACTTCGCCTGCAGCATCTTCCTGCTAACAACGCAGTCGTGGGATCCTCCACATACTTCCCGTACACTTTCAAAATTTTGTGCACCAACTGCTGGCGTTCCTCCCTACCCTCCCCACAACAAAGAAATCAATCCTCGAATATACACTGCGCACTTCAGAAAAAAAGAGAATACTCCCTCCCCCCGGGTGCAGAAACCGCCATGGGACCCCTTGCCCCAATTCCTTCATGAACACTGCCAACACCCTCACCCCCACTCCCGAAGGGGGTCAATGAGCGCGGCTTCGACCAATCCAATCTTGGGTTTCCCCACCCAAAACCAACTGATGCGTGTCAAAGCCCAGGATGGATGCCAACATCCTCTTCATAAATCCCACATCATCCCAGTTTGGGGCATACACGCTAACCAACACCACCGACCTACACTCAAAATGCCCTTAACTATAACGTATCTGCCCCCCTGATCTGCCACAGCCTGCTCCATTGGAACCAAAACCTCTTACTCACCACTATTGCTAACCCCCCGGGCCCTGCTATCAAAGCCCAAGTGGAACACCTGACTCACTCAACCCTTCCGAAGCCGTACCTGATCCTTCACCCTCAGATTGCTTACCTGCAGCATCACCAATTCGGATCGCAAGTTCTTCAAATGCGAAAAGACTCTTACCCTCTTCACCGGACCACCCATCCCTATACATTCCACATCACAGACTGGGGGTCTCACTTGCTCCTCCCGCCTCTATCAGCCATAACCACCCCACAGGACATTCCTGCGCCTCCCCCCAACGAAGATCGTAGGTCCGCCACCCACTCAAGATCATCCCCATCCCCATGTGTTGGACCTAGCCATGTCCTCAGCCTCTGTCAGCAACCGACCCCTTCCGTCCCAAAAAAACCCCGAGCCACTTCCTCTTGAAACGGCTCTTCTCCTCCTTCGCCCGCCATTCTCACTCCAGTTTTCTGAGTAGCCTTGTCCACTCTGCTCCACCACAGGTCTCAACCGTCTAACCATTACACCCGCCGCCATGTGGAACTCACTTCCAAAGCCTCGCTTGCCTGGCCTCGTCTCACCACAAGCTCCCTGCCCCAACAAGTTTCTGTTTGGTTCACACTTCCCCCTCCGCCTACCCTTCCCGTCCAGAATGTATTGGGAGGCTTTCAGCTGTCAGACTAGACAAGTTGTTCAGAACCTGAAACAGGCCCACATTCAGTGTCAAAAGCCGACGATGTGGATTTTATCTGAGAAAGCTTGAAAAGAGAAACCCTGGACTCCTAAAGAACGTTGAAGAGAGAATGGAAAGGCCCAGCATCATCCTCAGGTTAATAGCTGTGTAACATTGTGGGTGGCATGGTGGTTAGCACTGCTGCCTCACAGTGCCAGGAACCCGGGTTCAATTCAGTTCTTGGGTGACTGTCTGCGCATTTTCTCCCTATGTCTGTGTAGATTTCCTCCGGGTGCTCCTGTTTACTCCCACAATCCAAAGATGTGCAGGTTAGGTGGATTGGCCAAGCTAAATTGCCCCTTAGTGTCCAACAATTAGGTGAAGTTACTGGGTCATGGGAATAGGGCGGGGAGTGGGACTAGGTAGGGTGCTCTTTCAGAGGGTTGATGCAGACTCGATGGGTCGAATGGCCTCCTACTGCAGTGTAGGGATTCTATGGATGGCTCTTCCTAAAAACTGAATCTCCTCATCCTCTCAGAGAGAGAGATTCCCCATTTAGTACACTAAACGTTAGGTAATTTTGTAAAGTAGACTCATTCACTCTGATAACCACAGTCAGACTATCCAAAATGGCTTCATGCAAAATTCTTGCAGTCAGAAAGGAGGCAGCAGCATATTAAGTTGCCAAGACCTTGCCAAAGTTAATTTGCTCCGACTGTTTATAGCAAAGAGAGTCTCAATTTGTTTGTTCTTATAGCTGGTACATGTGCTAATATTGCGTTCTGCAAGTTGTTTATTGTGTAGGCTTTCATTTCCTCCAATCTAATTCCAGGCAGCAGGTGGTTCACTACTATTCTCCATCGTTGCACTGTTACAGAGCAAACTCCACAGTGGCTGAATGGCCAGAAAGACATAATTTTACTGTTTGTGTGACACTCCTTGAATACATGGCACTCAATACCATTACGTTCACTCAATTTCGTCAACAGCGAAGGCTATAGCCCGTTCAACATTCAGATGATACAAAGCCACTGGCAAAGTACTGCATGGGTTTAAGGTTAATTGTCTGTGGCAGTGCATCTTGTGCAAAGATGTGGAGGTTAGGTGGATTGGCCATACTAAATTGTCCCTCAGTGTCCAACGGTTAGGTGGGGTTACAGGAATAGGGCCTAGGTTGGGGTGCACTTTCTGAGGGTCGGTGCACAATTGAATGGCCTCCTTCTGCACTGTAGGGATTCTACGATACACACTGCTGGCACTATTCACTAGTGGAAAGAGTGAAAGATGGTGAATGAGGCGCCAATCAAGTGGATTGCTTTGTCCTGGATGGTCTTGAGCTTCTTGAGTGTTGTTGGAGCTGCACTCATCCAGGTAAGTGGAGAATATTCCATCACGCTACTGACTTGTGTATTTATAGATAGTGGACAGGCTATGGGAAGTCAGGAGGTGAGATAGTCACCGCAGAGTTCCCAGCCACTGACCTGCTCTTGTAGCCACAGTGTTTGTATGGCTGGTATGTGACTCTTATTGCCTGTAGTGGTCGCCTCCAACTGGTTTGCCGCAGTCCTGCTTTGCCTTTGGCGAGATGAACAGAGGTGTTAGATTATAAAACAGTCCCTGATCTATCCAAGCATTTACGGCAGCGCTGAGAAAGATGATTACGCTGGCGGATACATACACTCCTGTGTATCTTTGCTTATCTGATGTCCCATGCTGTTGCAATTGTGTCAGGAGCTAGGGTTGAAGGAGTCATCCTTTTAAACCATCTGGTCTTTTAAAAGAAAACTCAAGCACAGATGATTAAATAATTTTAAGGTTGAGGAACTGGGCTGGAATTTCATCCGAGAGGTGGGTAGCAGGGGTCAGGAAATACCCTGCCTTGACCCACTTGGCAAGAAAGTGCCAGCAAAGACAGGATTTCCGTTCCGGAGGCGTGTAGGCACATGCAGGTGTCATGTCTCCTATCTCGGGGAAGAGTTCAGAGGCAATAAGGTTAGGGGCAGGCTGTTGAAAAGGCTTACTGGGTGGAATAATGACAGCAAAACAAACAATAGCAGCACGGTAGCATTGTGGATAGCACAATTGCTTCACAGCTCCAGGGTCCCAGGTTCGATTCCCGGCTTGGGTCACTGTCTGTGTGGAGTCTGCACGTCCTCCCCGTGTCTGTGTGGGTTTCCTCCGGGTGCTCCGGTTTCCTCCCACAGTCCAAAGATGTGCGGGTTAGGTGGATTGGCCATGCTAAATTGCCCATCGTGTCCAAAATTGCCTTTAGTGTTGGGTGGGGTTACTGGGTTATGGGGATAGGGTGGAGGTGTGGACCTTGGATGGGGTGCTCTTTCCAAGAGCCGGTGCAGACTCGATGGGCCGAATGGCCTCCTTCTGCACTGTAAATTCTATGATTCTAACCCCCGTCCCCCACATGCTCCCAATGCCCAACCCATGCCACCTCATGTCCTGAACATGAATACATAACGACATATGATTGAGAGCCTAGTTATCCCATCGTCTGTTGAAACAACTGTGGCCCAAGAAAAACTTTTCTTGCTTGACAGTTCTTGCACTCTGATCTATTCTGACAATTGCACAATTTACACAAGATAAAGAGGTTTCAAGTGCTTGCAGTTTCAGCTATTAGTACTCCAAAGGATCTGGATGATTGACACGTTTATAGGGCTGTAATGAAAGTAGTTTTCTTTAATGAAAGTATAAAATTAAAAGCTTTCCAAACTTCCCTTAGGGTTCATTAGTTCTGTACAGGGTTGAGAGTGGGCGAATGGGGATGGAGGATAAGGAACCTTGGGGGATGGGTAGAGGAACATAGCTTGGCATGAGGCCCTCTAATAAAGCACTCATCTATGGCAGGGGAGATAAGAGACCCTCTGAAAGAGCACCCCACCTGTGCCCACTCCCCCACCCTTCCCCGTAACCCCACCTAACCTGTACATCCCTGGACATTAAGGGGTAAATTAGCATGGCCAATCCACCTAACCTGCACATATTTGGACTGTGGGGGGTAATCATGCCACCTGGAAGAAAGCCATGCATTCACGGGGAGAATGTTCAAACTCCACACAGACAGGCACCCAAGGTCTGAACTGAACCTGGGTCCCTCAGCGCTGTGAGACAGCAGTGCTAACTACTGTGCCATCGTGTCTCTCCAACGTGGTTGCTGCATAATTGCCATTTGTACATCGATGGAAAGGAAACCTTTGTGGCTCACAAAGCCACAGGATTATAATGGACACCACCATTAGCACCCTAAACTTTGGAACACGGCAACAGAGGAGGTCATTCATAACCTGCTTGATACATCTGTGCTCACTAGGTTTACTGGTATTGCTCAGAATGTGCCTGATGCATGCAAGGCTGTGATGACCTTGACTGCCATGTGATGGAATTTACTCATAGGGTAGCTTCTCGCAGGTGAACCCAAGTCTATCACAGTCAGCCTGGCTGGAGAGAAGCCTGGAAGATCAGATTTCCTTAGAATTTCGACTGGGCTGGTGTATTTGGAGCCAAGTATATCGGAAAATCTGGAAAATATTTATAATTGAGATATTTTGCCTGTAGACACATTGAACAAGTTTCAAAGCTGTAAGTATGGATTGCATGACGTCAGATGTAAAAAATTTAATTATATAGAAACAATAGCCATTAAAATGACTTTAAACACTTTTCAAAATGAATTACTTTGAAGTTCAATGGTTGTTGCTTTGAAGATGAATAATTCTGTCAGTAACATCCCACAAGGAGTAAATGGGATAAATAACCTGCTTTTGAGGGGGAATATTACCAGGATACCAAGCAAAATTGTTCTTAAAATACCTAGATGGCACCTTGAATGACCTGACCTCTCAAACACAGAGCGAGGAACTTGCTTTCAAGTGACATCGAAGGATAGCACTTCCAACAAAACAGTATTCCCTCGTTCTGAAATTAGATTCGATCTTCATACCTTGATGTGGACTGGAACCTCCAAGTCTCTCGTTTATTGGGAGGACAATTGCCTCCTAAGCCAATTAGACACACAACTGCAACTGTGGAATTCTTCTCAAACTCAACCCATAACAAGCTAAATTCAAACTTTCCCCTCACTTTTTAACCAGCCTTTTGTTGAACACCATCTTTGGGAGAAATATGAATGTTCAGCTTAATACTAAACATGGACAAAAATCACCTGTTGCCACTTATATACAATATTACACCACATTTTCCTAACATCGTCTTCAGTAAGTTTAGCAACAGGGAGAGATGTCTGGTCAGAATCAGCATCACAGAATTGTTATGGTTCAGAAGGAGGCCATTCGGCCCATTGTTTTCATACTGGCTCTCCAATCGAACATTATGATTTCATGCTATTCTCTTGCTTTTTTCACGTACACCTGCACATTGTTGATATTCAAATAATCTTCTAAAACCCTCTTGAATGCCTAGCTTGAACCTGCCTCCAACACCCATCCAGGCATTCCAGACCTGATCCACTCGTTGTGTGAAAAAGTTTATTCGCAGATTGCCGTTGCTTCTTTTGCAAATCACTTTTACATCTGTGCCCTCTCGTTCTCGATCCTTTTACTCGTGCAAACAGTTCCTCCATCTCTAATCTGTCCTGGCCATCATAGATTTTGAACACCTCTATCAAATCTCCTTTTCCTCTCCAAAGACATCTCCTATCCATCTTCATAACTGAAGATTCCAGTCCCTGGAACAATTCTTGCAAACCTCTTCTGCAAATGTCCCTTGTTTCACAATCAGAACAGATCTTAAAGCTGAGTTATCAGAAAAATAACTCAATGATAGCCAGACCCCACAAATTTTGGGAGCTCTGAATGATCCAACTGGATGAGGTAAACATTATGATAAGAACAAAATAAATAGGAGGAAGACTGGGCTATTTGGCTCTTTGAACCTGCTCCATAATTCAATAAGTCTCACAACACCAGGTTGAAGTCAAACAGGTTTTTTTCAATCACAAGCTTTCGGAGCGCTGCTCCTTCACCTGATGAAAAAGAATTGCGGTTGGTTGGGGGCGAGGGGAAATAATTAACCGATAACACCACAGAAAACCCATGAGGTAATTGGCTAGTGAGTATTGTTGGTGTTTCCCTTTCTCCAAAGATAGTAATAGAGTCTAGTCCAATTGAAGGGTGTGACATACCTTTTATTTTAAGTAAGGTTTATTTTATTAGTAAGGTGTATTGTTACTCGTAAAGGCTTTTGGTTAGTATCAATATTTATTGGAGTGAAAAGGACAGTTGTAATATGGTTAAGAAACTGGCTGAATGACAGGAAACAGAGAGTCGTGTTTAATGGATTTTGTTTGGACCGGAGGAAGGTTTGTAGTGGAATTCACCACCGGGTCCATGCTTGGGTCCCTTGCTCTTCCTGATAAATATGAATGACATGGACGTTGGTGTAATGGGCACAACTTCAAAATCTGCAGACGATACGAAACATGGACGCGTTGTGAATGGTAAGGAGGATTGTGTAGAACGTCAAAAGGGAATTGAGGAGTTAGTGGACTGTATGGACAAGTGGTCAATGAAATTCAATGCAGAGTGAATTCAATGAAAGGAAGAACAGGAGCGAATATAAAATAAGGGGTACAATTTGAAAGGGAGTGCGGAACAGAGGGACCAGGGTGCATATGGGCATAAGTCATTAAAGGCGACAGGTTGAGTGAGCAGTTAATACAACAAACAGCATCCTGGGCTTTACCAATAGAGGAATAATGCACAAGGGCAAGAAAGGTTATATTAAACTTGTACAGAACACTGGTTTGGCCTCAACTGGATGACAGCGTCCAGTTCTGGGCACTGCAGCTGAGGAAATATGTGAAGGTATTGGAGAGGGTGCAGAAAAGAGTCACGGGAATAGTCCCAGAGATGAGGAGCTTCAGTTATGATCATAGATTGGAGGAGTTGGAACTGTTTTCCTTGTGGAAGGGAAGGCTGGGTGGAGAATTGATAGTGATATTCAAAACCATGAAGGGTTTGGACAGGGTAAATGGGGAGAAAATGCCTCCACTGATGGAGGGATCAAGAACAGGAGGGCACGGATTTGAGTAATCGGCTAAAGAAGCAATGGTGACACGAGGAATACGTTTTTTATGCTGCGAATTGTCACAATCTGGAATGCGCTGCTTGAGAGTGCGGTGAAGCCAGGCTCAATTGAGGCATTCAGTTGGCTTGGATTGTTATCTGGAAAGGAAGAATGGGCAGGGTTACGGGGAGAAGGCAGGGGAATGTGTGGCGCTAGGCAAAATGCTCATTTGGAAAGTCGATGCAGACACGATGACCTGAATGGACTCCTTCTGTAATTATGCTATAATAATTCTCAGCCTTTCCTCAGAAGACAACCCCTTCACCCCAATAATCATCTAATAAACCCTCTCTATACTTCCCTAATGGAAATATATCCCTCCTTTAAGAAAGGAGGCCAAAACCCTACACGCCGCTCAAGGGGTGGTCTCGCCAATGCCCTGTCCAGCTTTAACATGACTTATCTACTTGTACACTCCAGCCGCTTTGCTGTACCTACATGCTAACCTTTTATAATTCATATATAAGGATACCCAAATCCCACTGGAGCACCACATTCTGCAGTCTCTCACAATTTAAATAATATTCTGCTTTTCGATTCTTCCCACCAAAGTGGGCAATCTCACATTTTTACACATTATACTCATCTGCCAGTTTTTTGCCTACTCATTTGGCATAAGAATATCCTTCTGCAGACTCTTTTTATCCTCCTCTCAACTTACTTTTCTACATATCTTTGTAGCGTCAACAAATTTGGCCAAGAGATGCATGTTGATCGTAAATAGTTGAGGCCCCCAGCACTTATCCCACTAGTTACAGTCTGCCAACCTAAAAATGACCCATTTATCCTGACTCTTTGCTGTGAGATAGCCAATCCCTTATTTATGCTGATATATCATTCTAACAGGATGTGCTCTTCGCTTGTGCAACAACTTTTAATGTAGTACCTTATTGAATCCCTTTTGAAAATCAATATACAACACATCTTCTAGTGCCCCGTTATCCATCCTGCTTGCTATATCCTCAAAGAACACCAATAAATATGTCAAACATGATTTCCCATTCATAAAACCATATTGACTCTGCCTGATTGCATTATAATTTTCTAAATGATCTGCCACTACTGCCTTAATAATGGATTCCAGCATTTTACCACTAACAGATGTTCGGCTAACTGGTCAATAATTTTCCCGTTTTGACTTCCGGTGGCGACCATGGAGTGGTTGCACATTTGGTGGCTCCCGCTCGTGGTGGATGTTTTGGATCTTTTCCCCGGCTAACGGCAGAGCTGAGTGTTTGTAAAAGGAGGAGGGGTGGAAGAAGAGAGTATCCCACTGTTGTATGGTTTCGTGGACCAGAAGTGGTCGAAAAAGGAGAGCCTGTGACACAGGGGAAGATGGTGGAGGGTCAGGGTCCGGCTTGCCGGCCCAGTGGTCAATGGATCAGTTAGTGAGCTTCCTCCATGAGACGTTTGCCCAGCAGAGGAAGGAGAACTTGGAGGACCTGGCCAGGGTGGTAGATCCGATAAAGGCGGGGGTTGACAGCATGGAAATGAGGTTATTGGCCCAGGCGATCCGGAAGGCCGTGGGGGAGCATGAGGAGCAGCTTGCCTCGATGGCTGCGGAGATGGAGTTGACGAGAGATCAACAGAGGAGGCTGCAGGACAAGGTGGAGGACTTGAGAAAAGATCGCACAGGCAGAACTTGAGGATCGTGGGTCTGCCGGAGGGCAGTGAGGGAGAGGACACCGGTTCATATGTGGCATGGATGTTCGAGAAGCTGCTGGGTGAAGGAGCGTTTGCTCGGCCCTTGGAGGTGGACCGGGCGCACAGGACGCTTATGAGGAAACCGCAAGGAAATGAGCCGCCGAGGGCGATGATGGTGTGATTGCACCGGTTCCTGGATAAGGAACGGATTTTGTGGTAGGCCAGGCAGACGAGGCGCTGCACTTGGGAAGGCAGCGAGCTGGGTGTCTATCAGGACCTGGGTGCAGAGATGGCCAAAAGGATGGCGAGCTTCAATAAGGTGAAGATGACTCTCTTTAAGAAGGGGGTGAAGTTTGGCATGTTATACCCAGCACGTCTGTGGGTTACGTATGAAGGCTGGGAACTCTACTTTGGGTCGCCAGAAGAGGCGATGGAATTTATTGGAGACAATGGGCTGGCAGGAGGATGAGGATATTGAATATCTTGTATCTTGGTTTTCTTCTGGCTTGTAGGAATCACTTTTGCACAGTACTTGTGGCCGTTGCTCTGTTTTGGGTTTGTTTGTATTTTGATGGGGGATTTCTCTTTTCTATGTGTTGGGTGGGAATTGTAAAGTTTGCACTAGTGCGATGGTTGAGCGGGGAGGGGGGGAGGGGGAGAAGGGAAATCAACAGGGGGGGGGGGTGGAGGTAGGATGCTAGGCGCCATGGGCAGGGACTACCAGGCTAGTTGGGTGGGCTTGCTCACGGAAGGGCAGTGGGGGCTGAGCAGGTAGTAAGTGTGTGGATGGGGTTGGGATTGTTATTTTGTAATGGGGTGGGGGGGTTGACGGTTCTCCCGAGGTTTTTGTTTGTATTTCAGTGCGTGCCTATTTTCATCCCAAAGGTTTTTTTTAAAGAAGGTGAACACGGTGATCTCTGGGTTCGTATGGGCGGGTAAAACCCCGCGGGGAAAGAAGGTGCTGCTGGAGCGGGGTTGAGGGGGGGGGGGGGGGGAATGATCCTACCGAAGTTCAGGAACTACTATTGGGAGGCGAACATAGCAATGGTCAGGAAGTGGGTAGTGGGGGAGGGGTCAGTGTGGGAGTGGGTGGAGGAAGCCTCATGTAGGGGCACATGTTTAGGGGCACTGGTTCGGTACGCCACAAGCCCAGTGGTAGTGGTGGCCTTGAGGGTGTGAGGACAGTGGCAGAGGCACATGGGAGTGGAGAGGGTGTTGGTATGGACACCTATTTGTGGCAACCACCGGTTTGCACCGGGGGGCTGGATGGGGGGGGGGGGGGGGGGGGGGGGGGGGCGTTCAGAGGTGGAAGCGAGCTCGGATCGAGCAGTTAGGGGACCTGTTTATTGACAGCAGCTTTCCACGCTTGGAGGATTTGGAGTTTGAGCTGCTCGGGAGAATGGGTTCCACTACCTGCAGGTGAGGGACTTTGCACGGAGGCAGTTTTCAACCTTTCCGCACCTACCTCCCTAGGGGATACAGGACAAGGTAGTGTCGAAAACGGGAGTGGGGGAGGGCACGGTCTCATAAATTTAGAAAGAGCTCATGGAATGGGAGGGACCCCGATAGGGGAGGTAAAGCAAAAATGGGAGGAAGAGTTGGGCATGGAATTAGAGGCGGGATTGTGGGAGGATGCTTTGAGTAGGGTTAACGTATCCTCATCGTGTGCCAGGCTTAGCCTGATACAATTCAAGGTGGTCCACAGGGCGCATGTGACTGTGGCCCGTATGAGCAGATTCTTTGAAGGGGTGGAGGGCAGATGTGGGCGGTGTGCGGGAGGGCCCGCAAATCATGTCCACATGTTTTGGACATGTCTGAAGTTTAGGGGATTCCGGCAAAGAGTTGCCGATGGTCATGTCCATGGTATTGAAGGTACGGGTGGTTCCATGTCCAGAGGTGGAGATTTTTGGTGTGTCGGAAGACCCAGGAGTCCAGGGGGTGAAAGAGGCTGATGTGTTGGCCTTTGCCTCCCTGGTGGCCCAGAGACGGATGTTGTTGGCGTGGAGGGACTTGGAACCCCCCAAATCAGGGGTATGGGTCAGTGACATGACCAGGTTTCTCAGGCTTGAGAAGATCAAGTTCGCCCCGAGAGGATCGATGTGAGGGTTTGCCCAGAGGTGACAGCCGTTTATTGACTTCTTTGGGGAAAATTAAGCTATCAGCAGATATAAAGGGGGGGGGGGGTGTTAAGGGAAAGGGGGAGGCTGGGGGGAGTTGGTTGAGGTGGGAAATAGTGGGAAAGAGGGACGAGGGAACTGTGTATGTCAGCCACATTGGCTGGGTTTGGTTGTTGGTTGGGTGGGTGTTATTTGTTCTGTTGTATTTTCCCTCTTGAAAATTGTTGTTAAAAATTATATATGCCTTAAAATATTTTCAAAAAAATAATAATTTTCTCCTTTCTGGCTTCCTCCATTCTTGAATAGAAGTGATTACTGCACATTAGCATCTGAAGCACTCAGGAACTGAACTGGACCAGCGATACAAACACTACGGCTTAAAGAGTACTGCAGCAACTCACCAAGGCTTCTTCGACAGCCCCTTCCAAGCCTAGAAGGGCAAATGCAGGGACTTCCGATTGCGGCCATAGAGTGAGTGGTCACACATTTGGTAGCTCCCGCTCGTGGCGGTCTGTTTAGGGCTTTCCCCCCTGGTTTTCAAGTGGAAGTGAGACAGAAAAGGGTGTAGGAGTGTGAGTGGAGGAGATTGACCCTCTAGTTTATGCAGCTGAAGACCAGAAGATACCGAAAAAGGAATAAGTCGGTCGAAGCGAGTGTGAAGCTGGCAACGCATGTGGAGATGGCGGAGGGGCAGAGAGTGGCCCTGCTGGCTCAATGGTCGATGGAGCAGCTGGTGAGCTTCTTGAATGACAAGTTCACCCAGCAACGAAAGGAGAGTCTGGAGGACCTGGCCCGGGCGGTGGACTCGATCAAGCGGGTATTGACCGCAGGGAGACGAGGCTGGCAGCTCAGGGTCAGACAATCCAGAAATTGGAGGAGATGACGAGGGAGCATGACGAACAGTTTGTCTCGATGGCAGCGGAGATGGGGCTAATGCGTGACCACCAGAAGCGGTTGGAGGAGAAGGTGGAGGACTTGGAGAACCGGTCACGCAGGCAGAATATTCGGATCATGGGTCTGCGGGAGGGGTGCGAAGGAGCCAATGCTGGGATGTACGTAGGGAAATGCTCAAGAAGATTCTTGGTGAAGGTGCGTTGACCGGCATTTGTAGGTGAACCAAGCACACAGGGCGTTGATGAGGAGGCCCCTGGGAAACGGGCCGTTGAGGGCGATGGTGGTGCGGCTGCACCGGTTCCTGGACAAGGGGCGAATCATGAGGTGGGCCAGGCAGACGAGGCGCTGCCCTGGGAAGGCAGTGAGATTCCTGTGTACCAGGACCTGAGTGCAGAGCTGGCCAAGAAGAGGGCAAGTTTTAATAAGGTAAAGGCAGCCCTCTACAAGAAGGGAGTGAAGTTTGGACTATTTTCCCGGCGGGCCTATGGGTGACTTATGGGGGCCGGGAGCTGTATTTTGGATCTTCGGAGGAGGCAGCGGAGTTTATGAGAGACTATGGACTGCAAGGGGAAGGTGGACCTTGAACTTTGGTGGAGGAGTTGTGAAGATGCTGTAAAAACTTTTGTTCTCGGTCATTTCTTTTTCCCTTGTTTTTAGCTTCAGTTCTATTTTTCTTTTTTGTTCTTTGTCAAGGGTTGGGGGGGTTGGTTTCTTTTTTCTGTTCCTATTGATTGTTTGCACTAATGTTTGAGCGGTGGGGAGGGGAATCAGTGGGGGTAGGATGCTAGGCGCCGGGGCGGGAACTGCCAGGCTAGCTGGACGGGCTAGTTCACAGAGGCACAGTGACGGGTGAGCTGAAGGTTAGCAAGGGGAGGGGGAATGGGGGGGGAGCTGGGGGATCTGGGGGGGGGGGGGGAAGGGAAGGTAGTACTGCACAGGAGTGGGGCCTTTAAAATGGAAGAGGAGGAGGAGGATTGATGATGGTGGGCACCCGAGGGCGGGCCAAGGGAGGTGCGTGGCACGGGCCGGAGGCTGTCTCAAAAGGGGCTATGGCTGATCAGCAGGGGTGGGTGCCCCCGACCAGGCTGGTCATGTGGAACGTTCGAGGTTTGAAATGGCCGGTCAAGAGGGCCCTTGTGTTCGCAAACTTGAAGCGACTGAAGGCGGATGTGGCCATGCTGCAAGAGACACACCTGAAGGTGGGGGACCAGGTCAGGTTGAGGAAGGGATGGGTTGGGCAAGTATTCCACTCGGGGTTGGACTTTAAAACGAAGGGGGTGGCGAATCTGGTCAATAAGCGGGTGGCATCGAGGTGGGGAATATAGAAGCGGATCCGGGGGTTGGGGGGGGAGATATGGCATGGTTAGTGGGAAACTGGAGGGAATGCCAGTAGTATTGGTGAATATTTATGCCCTGAACTGGGACGATGTGGAATTTATGAGGCGGATGCTGGGGAGGATTCCAGACCTGGATTCTCATCGGCTGATTATGGGGGAGACGGCAACACGGTCCTTGTTCCAAGACTGGACCGGTCGAGCTCTAGGTCGGGGAAGGTATCAGCTACAGTTAAGGAGCTGCGAGGGTTCATGGAGCACATGGGGGGGGGGGGGCGGTGTCAATCCGTGGAGATTTGGGAGTTCGAGGGTAAAAGAATTTTCGTTCTACTCCCATGTGCACAAGGTGTACTTCCAAATAGAGTTCTTAATGCCGGATAAAACGCTGCTGGCAGAGGTGATAGATGCTGAATATTCAGCAATAGTGGTGTCGGACCAGGCCCGCATTGGCTGGACTTGTGAGTGACCAAAGGAAGGGCCCAGCACCCACAATGGAGGTTGAATGTTGGGCTGTTCGCGGAGGAGGAAGTGTGTGAGCGGGTGAGGGAAGCCATCCGAGAGTATATAAAGATCAACGATATGGGGGAGGGGTCGGCGGGTACAGTCTGGGAGGCACTTAAGGCAGTTATGAGGGGGGAATTTATTTCTATTCGGGCACACAAGTGGAAAGCGGAGCGGGTGGAGATAGAGAGGCTGTGGGAGAAATCCTACAAGTGGACAGGAAGTACGCAGAGACTCCAGAGGAAGGGCTTTTGAAGGAACGCCAGAGGCTACAATTGGAGTTTTGTCTCCTATCCACGGGCAAGGTGGTGGGACAGCTGAGGGCGGTGAAAGGGGCGGTGTAGGAGTACGGGGAAAAAGGGAGCAGGATACTGCCGCAACAATTGAGGAAGCAGGAGGCGGCGAGAGAGATCGGGAAAGTGAGAGATACCGGGGGGGGGGGGGGGGGGGTCTTGGATCCGACGGGGGTGAATGGAGTGTTTCGAGATTTCTACAGCAAGCTGTATAAATTGGAACCTCCCAGCCGGAGAAGAGGGGATGAGGTGATTTCTGGGAGGGTTAGAGTTCCTGAAGGTGGACGGGGCGCTGGTAGAGGGCCTGGAGGCGATGCAATCGGGTAAGGCCCTGGGACCGGACGGATACCAGATAGAATTTTGTAAGAAGTTTTCGGGGGTGCTGGGACCTTCAATGAAGCAAAGGAGTTGGAAATGCTTCCCCCCGACGTTGTCACAGGTGTCGATCTCCCTCATTTTAAAGCGGGACATATAGACCAATCTCCCAAATGACTGTGGATGACAAACTGCTGGCAAAGATCATGGCCACACGGATCGAGGATTGTGTCCCAGGGGAAGATCAGATGGGTTTGTTAAGGGGCGGCAACTGGTGACCAATATTAGGAGGCTCTTGTACGTTATCATGATGCCTGCAGAGGGGCGCGAGGTTGAGATGGTGGTGGCTATGGATGCAGAGAAGGCCTTTGACCGGGTCAAGTGGGGGTACTTATGAGAGGTCCTGGGATGGTTGGGGTTTGGGCAGGGATTTATGGACTGGGTCCGGTTGCTTTATCAGGCACCGGTGGCAAACGTGTGCACACATCGGGTGAGGTCGGACTATTTTAGGCTGTACTGGGGGACGAGGCATGGATGTCCACTCTCCCCACTGCTGTTTGCCCTGACCATAGAGCCTTTGACAATGGCGCTGTGAGCTTCGAAGGTCTGGCAAGGGATAGTATGAGGGGGGGGGTGGAGCATAAGGTCTCGCTCCAGGGACTTCCGGTGGGGTGGGGAGCAGGGCGGCCGCAAAAAAAAGAGCTCCCGCCGGTGGCCGCGATTCGCGGCGATTTCGGGGAAATCCCCGAGACCCCACGCACTCCCAGACTATCGTTGGCCTTTGGGGCCGCAACGAGCAGCCAGCGGGGCCGGCTTAAAAGCCGGCGAAGAACCCTGCGCGGGTGTCGGAGGCTGAGGCGCCGGGCCCAGCAGGTCGGAGCAGCGGGGGCGGAGCTTCGAAGAGGTCGAGGCGGCAGGCCCGAGGCCCGAGCGCCATGTAGGGAGGGTGCTCCACGTCGGATGGCTCCCACCTAGGAAGAAGAAGGTTGAAGCCTGGTCCCAGGTGAATGTAGAGGAGAACGAAAGAAGATTTATGGAAGTTCGGTAAAAGTTTTTTTTTTCTCTCAAAAAAGAAGAATGTCAGATTGATGAAGGACAGGAGGGTGAAGGGGGAGAGAGGAGAAAAGAAGATAAAAAACAATAAGCCGCTAAAAGATGCGAAAAGCAGCGTCAAAGAAAGGAGGAAACGCGGGTTCGCCGCCGAAGGAGAAGATGAGCAAAAGCAAAAGTGTTGACAGGATGTCGGAAGCCGAACTGCTAGGCGGGACCGCACTACTTACGGTGGAGAAGATGACCGAGGTGATGGTGGTGGAGCTGGAAAAACGTTTGGTGAGGCACATGGAGATCCTGAAAAAAGAGATGGTGGTCGTGGTGAGGTCATTGTTGGAGGAGGCAATCGGTCCGATCAGGGTGGAGGTGGCAAAGGCATTGGCCGAGGTGAGAGAGCAGGGCGAGAAGATGAAGGAGGTGGAGGAGGCCGTGACACGACACAGCGACCAGGTCACCTCGATGGGGGACGAGCTGCAGAGGGTGGTGGAGGCTAACAGAGGGCTCTGAGCAAAGCTGGAAGACTTGGAAAACCGCTCAAGGCGGCACAACTTGAGAATTGTGGGCTTGCCCGAAGGGACAGAGGGCCCAAGGCCAATGCAATACTTCGCTCAGAAGTTGGCAGAGCCGATGGGGGAGGGTGAGAACCCCACCCTGTACGAGCTAGACCGAGCTCATCGGTCATTAAGGCCGAAGCCCAAAGTGAACGAGCCGCCAAGGGCAGTAATTATCTGCTTCCATAAGTTTTGCATGAAGGAGAAAGTATTAAGCTGGGCGAAGCAGAAGCGTGAGGTGCTGTGGGATGGTACTGTGGTTTGGATCTACCAGGACTGGACGATGGAGTTGGCAAAAAGACGAGCGGCGTTTGGGCGAGTGAAGGCGGCTTTGTACAAGAAGGGGGTGCGATTTGGTGTGGTGTATCCGGCGAAGTTGAGAGTAACATATAAAGCCAAAGACTTTTATTTTGAGACAGCGGAGGCAGCTGAGGCGTTCGTGAGGGCAGAAGGCTTGGGACAGACGTGAAGAGCGGAACTGGAAGAGAGACTGTGGACTGTGTTTGAGCGGTTTGAAAATGTATAAATGTACAAATGTTACAACTTTCTTTTTACTGATTTGTATTGAAATTTACTTCTCTCTCTGCATTGTTACAGAGTTCAAGTTTATGGCGTTCTGTGTTGCGACGGTTAAATGTTATGTTAGTGAATTGTAGGGGTTGGATTGTTGGGTTTGTTTTGGTGTTTCTTTCTCTGGGACTGGGTGGAAGGGGGAGAGAGGTATTGGCGGGGGGGAGCCACCCGCGCTAGCTAACTAGAGACAGTTAGTGAACGGGGGTGAGGTGAGAGGAGGACTGCGGACGTTGGAGCCTGGATAGCAGGCTTCAATGGGCCTACGAGGCGAGCAAGAGGGGGTGGAGGGAGGGATGTTGGGGGATGTTTTTGTTGGGGGGGGTTCTTGGGAGGGGTGGGAAGGGGTTCGATGTTAACAATGGACAGGGGGGCTGCCCCCGACTATGTCGGAGGCAACGATATCGCTTCTCCTAAAGAAGGAAAAAGACCCGCTGCAATGCGGGTCCTACAGACCTATTTCCCTCCTAAATGTAGCTAAGATTCTGGCCAAGGTAATGGCAATGAGGATAGAGGATTGTGTCCCGGGAGTAGTCCATGAGGACCAAACTGGGTTTGTGAAGGGGAGACAGCTGAATACGAATATACGGAGGCTGCTAGGGGTAATGATGCTGCCCCCACCAGAGGGGGAAGCGGAGATAGTGGTGGCGATGGATGCCGAGAAAGCATTTGATAGAGTGGAGTGGGATTATTTGTGGGACGTGTTGAGGAGATTTGGCTTTGGAGATGAGTATATTAGATGGGTACAGCTGCTGTATAGGGCCCCGATGGCGAGAGTGGTCACGAATGGACGGGGGTCTGCGTATTTTCGGCTCCATAGGGGGACGAGGCAGGGATGTCCTCTGTCCCCATTATTGTTTGCACTGGCGATTGAGCCCCTGGCAATAGCATTGAGGGGTTCCAGGAAGTGGAGGGGAGTACTCAGGGGAGGAGAGGAACACCGGGTATCTCTTTACGCGGACAATTTATTGGTGTATGTGGCAGACCCGGCGGAGGGGATGCCAGAGATAATGCGGATACTTGGGGAGTTTGGAGAATTTTCAGGATATAAGCTGAACATGGGGAAAAGTGAGCTGTTTGTGGTGCATCCAGGGGAGCAGAGCAGAGAAATAGAGGACTTACCGCTGAGGAAGGTAACAAGGGACTTTCGCTACTTGGGGATCCAGATAGCCAAGAATTGGGGTACATTGCATAGGTTAAACTTAACGCGGTTGGTGGAACAGATGGAGGAGGACTTCAAGAGATGGGACATGGTATCCCTGTCACTGGCAGGGAGGGTACAAGCGGTTAAAATGGTGGTCCTCCCGAGATTCCTCTTTGTGTTTCAGTGCCTTGCCTCCCGGTGGTGATCACAAAGGCTTTTTTCAAAAGGATTGAGAAGAGTATCATGAGTTGTGTGTGGGCCGGGAAGACCCCGAGAGTGAGGAAGGGATTTTTGCAGCATAGTAGGGATGGGGGGGGCTGGCGCTACCGAGCCTGAGTGAGTACTACTGGGCCTTAAACAACTCAATGGTATGTAAGTGGATGGAAGAAGAGGAGGGAGCGGCGTGGAAGAGATTGGAGAAGGCGTCCTGTAGGGGGACTTGCCTACAAGCCATGGTGACGGCGCCGTTGCCGTTCTCACCGAAGAAATACACCACAAGCCCGGTGGTGGTGGCTACTCTGAAAATTTGGGGGCAATGGAGACGGCATAGGGGAAAGACGGGAGCCTCGGTGTGGTCCCCGATAAGAAATAAGCATAGGTTTGCTCCGGGGAGAATGGATGGGGGATTTGGAACATGGCAAAGAGCAGGAGTAACACAATTGAGAGATCTGTTTGTAGATGGGACGTTTGCAAGTCTGGGAGCGCTGGCCGAAAAATATGGGTTGCCCCAAGGGAATGCATTCCGGTATATGCAACTGAGGGCTTTTGTGAGGCAACAGGTGAGGGAATTCCCGCAGCTCCCGACGCAGGAGGTGCAGGACAGAGTGATCTCAAAGACATGGGTGGGGGACGGTAAGGTATCAGACATATATAGGGAAATGAGGGACGAGGGGGAGATTATGGTGGATGAGCTGAAAGGGAAATGGGAAGAAGAGCTGGGGGAGGAGATTGAGGAGGGGCTGTGGGCTGATGCCCTAAGTAGGGTGAACTCATCGTCCTCGTGTGCCAGGCTAAGCCTGATACAATTTAAGGTGTTACACAGGGCGCATATGACTGGAGCACGGCTCAGTAAATTTTTTGGAGTAGAGGATAGGTGTGCGAGATGCTCAAAAAGCCCAGCGAATCACACCCACATGTTCTGGTCATGTCCGGCACTACAGGGGTTTTGGGTGGGGGTGACAAAGGTGCTTTCGAAGGTAGTGGGGGTCCAGGTCAAACCAAGCTGGGGGTTGGCTATATTTGGGGTTGCAGAAGAGCCGGGAGTGCAGGAGGCGAGAGAGGCTGATGTTTTGGCCTTTGCGTCCCTAGTAGCCCGGCGCAGGATACTGTTGATGTGGAAGGAAGCCAAGCCCCCGGGTGTGGAGACCTGGATAAATGACATGGCAGGGTTTATAAAGTTGGAACGGATTAAGTTTGTCCTAAGGGGATCGGCTCAAGGGTTCACCAGGCGGTGGCAACCGTTCGTCGAATACGTCACAGAAAGATAGAGGGAATGGAAAAGAAGAAGACAGCAGCAGCAACCCGGGGGGGGGGGGAGGGGGGGGGGGAAGAGAGAGAGAGAGAGAGAGAGAGAGAGAGAGAGGAACCAGAGGGATTCTCAGGGATGTTAATATATAAGTATAATATGTACAGGTTGTTGTTATAGATAATTGTATATTGGACTGTTAAAACATATTTTTGGAGAATATTTATCTGGGACAAGGCAGTTGCCATTTAGTTTTGTTTTTGTTTATATATTATTTATTTCTTGTTTATAAAACTGGCCATTGTTATTTATATTGTTATATTACTGTGTAAAGGATACACAATGTACTGTGATGGTTGGCCAAAAATTTTCAATAAAATATTTTTTAAAAAAAACAATGGACAGGGGCGGGTCAGGCTTATGGGGCAGGGCCCGGTGGTATGGTGATGGTGGATAAGAAAGGTGGGGGGGGGGGGGGGGGTGAGAGACCCCCAGTAAGGATAATCACGTGGAACGTGAGAGGGCTAGGAGGTCCCGTCAAGAGGTCAAGGGTGCTTGCACATCTTAAAAGTTTGAAAGCCGATGTAGCAATGCTGCAGGAGACTCACTTGAGGGTGAAGGACCAGGTGAGACTTAAAAAGGGCTGGGTTAGCCAAGTGTTTCACTCCGGATTTGATGGAAGGGCTCGAGGGGTAGCGGTGCTGGTCAGCAAAAGGGTACGCTTCCAGATGGAGAAGGTGGTGGCAGATCAGGGGGGTAGATATGTGATTGTGACAGGGGCATTGGAGGGGAGATTAGTGGCGCTGTTAAGTGTATACGGTCCCAATTGGGATGATGTGGGATTCGCAAGGAAGGTGGTTGGGGCTATTCCCGACTTAGACACGCATGAGCTGATTGTGGGGGGGGACTGGAACCTGGTGCAGGAGCCAAGGTTGGACAGATCACGGCCGCGCTCGCTGGTCCCATCAGGGGGGGGCGAAGGCGCTGGCTGGGCTAATGGTGGAAATGGGAGGGGTGGACCCTTGGAGGTTCCTGCACCCAAGGGAACGGGAGTATTCGTTTTTCTCAGCGGTCCATAAGGTATACTCGCGGATCGACTTTTTTGTGGTGGGGAAGGCTTTGCTGGCTGGAGTCAAGGGGTCGGAATACTCTGCAATTGCAGTGTCAGATCACGCTCCACTTTGGGTGGATATGGTGCTAGAGAAGGGGGCAGCGCAGAGACCGGTGTGGAAACTGGATGTGGGGCTTTTGGGGAACCAAGTATTCTGTGAGAAAATTGAAAAGGTAATTAAGGAATATGTAGGTTTCAATTGTACGGGTGAGGTGTCGAAGGCAGTCGGCTGGGAGGCTCTAAAGGCGGTGGTGAGAGGTGAGGTAATTTTGTTTAAGGCTAGGGTGGATAAGGAGGAGGTTGGAGCGGCAGAGAGTAATAGATGAGATGTTGGAGGTAGACAGGAGGTATGCAGAGGATGGGGACCCAGCGAAGCTGGAAAAGAGGAAGGAACGACAGGCGGTGCGCCAACTGAGATGAGCAAGGGGTGCAGTTTATGAACATAGAGATAAGGTGGGGCGATGTTAGCAGGTCAGCTCCGGAGGGAGGCAGCGGCAAGGGAAATTCTTCAGGTGAGGGACAGGGCAGGGAAGTTGGTGGTGGCCCCAGGTTTTTGAGGAGTTTTATGAGAAGTTGTACAAGTCAGAGCCACTCGGAGGAGACCGTGAGATGCAGGAATTTCTCGATGGGTTGGAGTACCCGAGGCTAGGGGAGGGGGACAGGGCTACATTAGAAGGAGCAATAGTGGAGCAGGAGATAAAGGATGCGATTGGGAGGATGCAGTCGGGGAAGGTGGCAGGGCCGGATGGGTTTCCGGTGGAATATTATAAAAAATTTAAGGATAGGTTGGCACCCTTGATGGTGGGGATGTTGGAGGAGACGATAGGGAAGGGGGTGTTGCTGCAAACCTTGGGGCAGGCATCGATTTCCCTGTTACTAAAAAAAGATAAGGATCCGACGGAGTGTGGGTCGTATCGGCCCACATCACTTCTGAATGTGGACTCAAAAGTGTTGGCGAAGGTACTGGCGGGTAGGCTGGAGGAGTGCCTTCCGAAGGTAATAGGGGAGGATCAGACGGGGTTCGTGAAAGGGAGGCAGCTTTTTTCGAACATTAGGAGGGTTTTGAACGTTGTTATAGCACCGGCGTAAAGAAAGGAAACAGAGGTAGTTGTGGCATTGGACGCCAAGAAGGCGTTTGATCGGGTAGAATGGGGGTACCTGATGGCAGTGCTGGAGCGGTTTGGGATTGGACCAAGGTTTGTGAACTGGGTAAAGCTATTATATAAGGAGCCGAAGGGGAGTGTCCACACAAATAATATCAGTTTGAGATATTTCTCTCTCCACCGCGGGACGAGACAGGGATGTCCTATGTCCCCCCTGCTGTTTGCACTTGTGATTGAGCCGTTGGCCATCGCATTGACAAGTTCGGGAGCATGGAAAGGAATAGTGCGGGGGGGGGATAGAGCATCGGGTGTCCTTATATGCCGACGACTTGCTGCTGTATGTGTCGGAGCCGAGTGCGTCGATAGGAGGAATATTGGAGCTACTGCGGGTATTTGGGTCTTTCTCGGGGTACAAGTTGAACCTGGACAAGAGTGAGTTCTTTGTGGTGTCTCGGCCGGGGGTGGGAGAAGGGGTGGGGGGGCTGCCATTCCGTAGAGCAGGGACTCATTTTAGGTATCTGGGGGTGCAGGTTGCCCGGGAGTGGGGGAGGCTTCGCAGGTACAACATCACTAGTTTGGTGGGGAGAGTGAAAGCCGATCTGGCAAGGTGGGACGGCCTTCCTTTGTCACTGGCAGGTCGGGTACAGGCGGTTAAAATGAATGTGTTGCCGCGATTCCTGTTTACTTTTCAATGCCTACCGATTTTCCTGCCAAAGACTTTTTTCAGGGAGATTGAGGGAAGGATTACCTCATTCATATGGGGAGGGAAGGTGGCCAGAGTGAGAAAGGTGCTGCTACAGAGGGGAAGGCAGGCAGGGGGTTTGGGTCTCCCGAACTTGTTGTACTACTACTGGGCGGCGAATGTGGAGAAAGTGCGGAGCTGGATCAGAGGGGTGGATTCTCAGTGGGTCAGAATGGAGGAGAGTTTGTGCAGGGGGTCGGGGCTGAAGGCACTTGCAACAGCGCCGCTCCCGATAGCTCCGGGGAAATATTAATGGAGTCCGGTAATAATAGCTTCATTGAAAATCCGGAGGCAGTTTCGCCAACACTTCGGGTTGGGGTTAGGGTCAAGGGAAATGCCGATTCGGGGGAACCACAGATTTGAGCCAGGGAGGTGGGATGGAAGTTTTCGGAAATGGGAAGAGAAGGGGATTAAGACGCTAAAAGATTTGTTTCTTCGGGGTCGGTTTGCAGGATTGAGGGAGCTGGAAGCGAAGTATGGGCTAGAGCAGGGAGAAGTGTTTAGGTACTTGCTGGTTCGGGATTTTGCCAGGAATGAGATACAGAGCTTCCCAAGGAACCGGCCTCCACATTGCTGGAGGAGGTGTTGACGAAAAGAGGACTGGAGAAGGGGGCAGTGTCAGCGGTGTACGGAGCTATTCTGGATGAGGATAAGGCACCACTGGAAGGGATCAAAGCAAAGTGGGAGGAAGAGCTGGGAGAGGTTATAGAGGAGGGGGGCTGGTGTGAGGTGCTCCGGAGAGTGAATGCCTCCACCTCATGTGCGAGGTTGGGGCTGATACAGCTGAAGGTGGTATATAGAGCGCACCTCACGAGGGCGAGGATGAGCCGATTTTTTGAAGGAGTAGAGGATGTGTGTGAGCGTTGCGGGGGGGGGGGCGGGGCCGGGGCGCGAATCACGTTCATATGTTTTGGTCCTGTCCAAAGCTAGGGGAGTACTGGAAGGAGGTGTTTCGGGTAATATCCAAGGTGGTGCGTGTGAAACTGGACCCGGGTCCCCAGGAGGCCATATTCGGGGTGTCGGACCAGCCAGGGTTGGAAACGGGAGCGGAGGCAGATATCATAGCCTTCACCTCGTTGATCGCCCGAAGGCGGATCCTGCTGGGATGGAGAGCAGCCTCTCCACCCAGTGCCCTGGCGTGGCGGGGGGACCTGTTGGAATACTTGACCCTTGAGAAGGTTAAGTTCGAACTGAGGGGAAGCTCGGAGGGGTTCTACTAGTCATGGTCACTATTTATTATGCACTGTCAAGAACTGGATAACATCGAACATTAGTTGTGGGGGGGGGGGGGGGGGCTGTGTAGATTAAGGGTGACTATGGGTAATCCCTGATTCCTTTTTGTCATTTGTTTATGTAAACACGTGGGCTGAGGTTTGGGGGTTGGTGGGCGGATGGGATTGTTGTTATTATGGGGATTGACATATCTTGCTGATTATTGTTTATTGTTGATGGGTGTAAATGTGGGAGAAAATGTGAAAAAGGAGGAGAATAAAAAAATGTATTAAAAAAAAAGGTCTCGCTCCATGTGGACGATTTGCTCTTGTATATATCAGACCTGTTGGGGGGGATTGGAGGGATTATGGGGATACTAGAGGAATTCGGCCGGTTCTCGGGGTATAAATTGAACATGGGCAAAAGTGAGGTTTTTGTCATCCAGGCAAGGGGGCAGGAGAGGGGATTGGAGGAGATGTCATTCCGTGTGGTGGGAGAGAGCGATCGGTACTTATGTATCCTGGTGGCACGAGAATAGGGACAACTCCACAAATTGAATCTGGGTAGGCTAGTAGAGCAGATGAAGGGGGACTTCCGGAGGTGGGATGCGCTCCCGCTGTCTCTGATGGTGAGGGTACAGACTGAAACCTCCCGAGGTTTCTGTTTGTTTTTCAGTGTCTCCCAATTTTTATCCCAAAGGAGCTTTCTAGGAGGTTGAATGTGGTAATTTGGGGATTTATTTGGGGCAGTAAAACAGGTGAGGAAGGTGCTGCTGGAGCGGGGGCGTGGGCTGGCTCTTCCGAACTTTATTAACTATTACTAGACGGCGAATACATTGATGGTCAGGAAGTGGATAGTGGGGGAGGGGTCGGTATGGGAGTGAGTGGAGATACAGGGGGGAAGGTGGTCTTGGATCCGGCAGAGGTGAATGGAGTGCTTTGAGATTTCTACAGCAAGCTGTATAAATCGGAACCCTGAGTAAGGGCACATGTTTGAGGGCACCTCTGCCGTTCTCGCCGGCTCGGTACGCCACAAGCCCAGTAGAAGTGGCAGCCCTGCGGTTGTGGGGACAGTGGAGGCAGCACAGGGTTTTGGAGGGGGTGTCGGTGTGAGCACCGATATGCATTAACCATTGGTTCGCTCCGGGGGGGGGGGGGGGGGGGGGGGGGGGGGGGGGGGGGTGGACAGTGGGTTCGGAGGTGGCAGCGGGCAGGGATCGAGAGATTTGGGCATCTATTTATTCATGAGGGTTTTCCGAGCTTGGAGGAGCTGGAGCAGGAGTTTAAGTTGCCGGGTGGGAACAGGTTCTGGTACCTGCAAGTGAGGGATTTTGTACGAAGGCAGGTCTCAAGCTTTCCACGCCTCCTGCAGAGGAGGCTACAGGATACAATGATTTCGAGAACTGGAGTTGGAGAGGGGAAGGTCTCAGAGATCTATAAGGAGTTGATGGAGTGGGAGGAAGCCCAAATAGGGGAGGTGAAGAGAAAGTGGGAAGAAGGGCAGCACGGTAGCATGGTGGTTAGCACAATTGCTTCACAGCTCCAGGGTCCCAGGTTCAATTCCCGACTTGGGTCACTGTCTGTGCGGAGTCTGCACGTTCTCCCCATGTGTGCGTGGGATTCCTCCGGGTGCTCCGGTTTCCTCCCACAGTCCAAAGATGTGCAGGTTAGATGGATTGGCCATGCTAAATTGCCCTTCTTGTTGGGTGGGTTACTGGGTTATGGGGATAGGGTGGAGGTGTGGGCTTGGGTAGGGTGCTCTTTCAAAGTGCCGATGCAGACTCTATGAGCCGAATGGCCTCCTTCTGCACTGTAAATTCTATGAAGAGTTGGGGGGAGTTGGATGCTGGGTTATGGGAAGAGGCCCTGCGGAGAGTTAACGGATCCTTGTCGTGTGCCAGGCTCAGCCTGATCCTATTCAAGGTGGTCCACAGGACGCACATGACTGTGGCCCGGATGAGCAGGTTCTTTGAGGAAGTGGAGGATAGGTGTGGATGATGTGGGGGAAGTCCTGTTAATCACGTACACATGTTCTGGGCATGTCCGTGGCTGAGGGGCTTTTGGCAGGGATTTGCGGACGTCATATCGGAGGTCCTACAAGGGAGGGTGGCTCCAAGTCCAGAGGTGGCGATCTTTGGAATGTCGGAAGACCCGGAGCCCAGGTGGGGGAGAGAGGCCGGCCTTTTGGTCTTTGCTTCCCTGGTGGCCCGGAGCGGATTTTACTGAGATGGAGGGACTTCGAGCCCCCGAAGTCAGAGGTGGCAGCCGTTCATCGACTTCTTTGAGAATAATGAGTCTGTCAGCGGGGGGAATGAGAGGGGGAAGCCTTGTTGGTTGGGGTTTGTGTTTGGGGGGGAATGATTGTTATTTTGTTGTGTGTTCTGTTGGATGTTATTGTTGAAAAGTGTTAAAATTATAAATGCCTCAATAAAATATTTTCTAAAAAAAAAATGCAGCAGATGGAACACCACCATCTGCAAGTTCCCCTCCAAGCCCCACACAATCCTGACTGGGAATTGCACCTATATCAATTCACTGTCGCTGGGTCAAACAACTGGGTCAAACAACAATTCCTTTCCGAGTAGTGAGTGTACATACACCACATGGACTTCAGGTGTTCAAGAAGGTGGTTCACCACCAGCTTCTCAAGAGCAATTAGGAATGGTCAACATCAATGCCAGTGAAGAAAATGAGAAACAAAAACAATTTCTACTGATGTACTCTATAAAAACTCTTCATAATTTTGAATATCTCTATTAAATCTCCCTTTAATGTTCTCTGCCCTGGGGGAGAACAACCACAATTTCTCTAGTCTTGCCACATAACAGAAGCCTTGCATCGCTATTACTATTCCAGGAATTCTCGAGACTATCACCAAGGGCCTAACCTAATGTGCAGTGCCCAGAACTAAATACCACACTCCAGCTGAGGCCTATCCAATACCTTTATAAAGGTTTAACATATGTTCCTTCCATTTGTACTCCATGTTTCAGTTCATAATGTCAAGGATCACTCAGCTTGTAAAAAGAAAACAGCCACCTGCAACCACTCCAAATAGCAGCTGGACTTCCATGAATCTATTATAATGGTTCAACATGTACTTTAGGGCTCAACAAGTCAGGGCAGCTTTTTATTTTTTGTGGTATAAAATGAATAACAGAACTGCATCTTACCTGTCCAGCTTAATCCGAGATGATCTGCTACTATGGCTGTCCTTATGTCTGTCCTATCACATGGGGTCTGGGGACCTGCGGTTTCAAATACTGCATTAGACCATCATTCCACGTCACACACATAACATCTAAATTCTAGTCAGAAAGCTACTCGTGCCCATCTTATGTACAACATGAATGTTCCCTAGTGACCTTCACGAGTGTAAATCCTATCACGGATCTGAGGTAAAGTCTAGATTGAGAAACACTGAATGCAACAGATTATATAACATCACGGTGCATTACTGATAATGGATCTAAACATGCTGAAAACACCCACAAACTTAGATAATGTTGTGTAACTACAGTTGATGAACAATCTATATGTTTTAATTTAAATGAAAGTTCTTGAGGCACCAGTGTTGCACCTTCTTGCCTAACTTACATATAATCGTGGGGCTGCAGAGTGGACATTGCCTCATGTTTTCTGCTTAAAGTTGGTCGGCATGCGTAACTAAGTGAAGGCTATTGGAATTAAGTTGGGGGGGGGGGGTACGACACAACACAAACAACGACAATGATGACATGGCAGCTAAGGGGAAATCACGCCACAGGCAATCACAAATAATCATGCACTAAAGATCAACAAGTCGAAAATTTTACAAACTAGGCTTGATCTCCGTGATGCGAGCCACGTGAGGCCCAGAAACCTGACTGCTTTCCTCCCCACATGTCCTTTTACTGTTCCTTGTCTCACTGTAGACCTTTTCAACCTTTGATTTTAAAGGCGCTGCCTCTGGTCTCAAATCTCTAGGAGGCCGCGATGTAATGGAAGGTAGGCCGGATTCCGATAAGGATGCATTTCTCGATGGGCTGTCTTCATCATCAAAGATCTCTGACTGCACTTTTTTCTCTTCATCGGCAAGTCGATCCACATGTTTTAACGCCTCACCGCTAATCCCTTTAAAATATTCAACCGAATGTTTACAGACCTCACTCACTTGCCCCTTTCCTGCTCTATCTGGTTTAATGGTGGCAGTGCTCGATCTTACCTTAACTGGCAGTCTGGAATAAAACTGTTTTGAAGTTACTTTTTCACCCTGTCCTAAGCTGCACTGAGAATTTGCCATCGAAGTTGAATTCGCTTTGTCAATATTTTTAACGGGTGGTCTAGATTTTGTCTCAAAACATTTGGGCGACTCGGTTTTCCCCTTTAACCCATTTTTTCTAGGCTGTTTCACCTTGCTCGGTGATGCTTTCTGCTCTTTCTGAGGAACCGATGACGGAGGCATGGATGTTTTAACGGGAAGTCTCGATTTTGGCTTTTTTACTGGTTCCGCGACCTGCTTATCTAGATTTACTTTTTCGCTTGTTGGGGTTGCCAATGGACCCAGATTTTTCTCATTTGTTTGGACAGCCGATTCAATTTGTGGTCTGACTCTAGGCTGGCTACTATTCTGACTGCAGTCAGTATCTGGGGCTGGGGAAGAAAGTTTGGCATTACAATTACTTATTGGCAAATCAGCCCTTTCGCTTTGTCTGACACATTCTTGAGTTATGGCTCTAGGCTCAATTTCTAAGACCATATGTTCTGCAACCTGATAATCTAACAGCACAGCGTCAGCTTTAACTTCCACCACTTCGGGTGCACCCGTATCTTTCTTCATCGTCATGGTAGAAGCAGAAATTCCCATTTTAATTGGCGTGCGTAATTTAGAATCAATTTTAGCAGCAATGGCCGATGAGTGTTTTTCCGCTGGGTTGTCACTGGATAACAGTTCCAGGCCATCTCCACTAGCCTGGACTTTCTCATGCTCAACTTGTGGTGTCTCTACTGGCGCCTCAGGTGTGTTGTCCCCTGACTGAAGCAGTGTTGTGACTACGAGTATGTTTTTAACCCTCTCCCCCTTTTCCCCTGGCTTCCCTTCAGCGGTATGCTCACCAATTTGGAAAAATTGGAGCCTTTCTTCAACAAAATCCCTCTTGCTCATGTCAATTGCACCACTGCGAGTCATCTCAAACATCTTCCCTTCATGAAATGGGAAGGGATTAGGCTCACTAGTTGGAGTGCTCTCATCTGTTGGGGTTCTGGCTGGGGTTGTATCTGGTGTTGTTGCTTGGGACCTGTCCTCTACTGCTAAGCCATAGGCTTTTTGCTCATCCTCTCTCAACCTAGCTTCAAAGACTTCATCGTCCCCTCGGCCATTAGACCATGGATCAAAGTCAAGGCCTTTGGTGGCAACAGTTTTAAACTGGGTTGCAAATTCTTCCTCTAGTTTGTAACTAAAATACGTATCATTAAACCGAGTTCTGTCAGGATGCCTGCCTTCCAAAGTGAAGATCTCAGGTACTGGTTTACCATCAGGTTGCCCTTCGCCTTTTTTTTCAGAAGTCTGAGTTTTAGACTGCAAGGGTGTTTCTTCTTCAGCGCCTACCTTTCCTTCTTCCTCAATTACTGCAAGTTTACCCTGGCTATAGGAACGATCCCCCTGTTTCAAAATCCCTTCAGTCACCCATCCATCCATCTTCGTTTCTAGTCCCTGATTCAAGGATTTAGAGTCCGCTTCAGTAAAGCCATCATCTTCATCCTGTAGGTCATAGCCATCGAGAGAATCAACTTCCGTGGCATCAGTGTCGTGGGAGAACTCTGCTGTTGTTGCTATGGAGCATTCGGTAACCGACTGGTCATTATTGCCATTTGGGATTGCATCATTCTCCAAGATACCATCTAAGGCAAACTCGTCGTCCTCATCTTGGGGATCGTTGGTCTTTTCCAGCGGCCCTTTGGCTTTACATCTTGGCGAACCAGCAGGGCTGTCGTCGTGGAGTTTAAAGGTGTACTTTTTCAGTGGGGCTGGTTCAAAGATGGATTCATCGCTGCTCGTATCGCTGTCGTTGACTCCGGGTGGGGTTGGGGAGGGCGGATGGACCCTGATGACAGGCTCGGTCAAGAAGTGTTTGTCGTGCTCCTCCTGCAAGTTGAGCTCGATCATGGCTAGATCGTCCTCAGCGGTGGCGCAGTGTTCGCTGTTCCTTGAGGTGGGTGTCTCGGCGTCCAGGGCGTTGATGGGTGGGGGCGGAGGGAACTCAATGTAGGCCACGCGGTTTTCTTTTGTTCGTTTGTCACTTCCGTTTACTTCACTCGTTCTCCCCGGTCTCACTGTGAATCTACTGGCCTCTTTAACAGATGCCGCTTTGGCCAGCTCTTCCTCTTCCGACTCCTCGGAAACCTCCGGGATTGGACTAGGTTTTCCGTGCATGGTTGGCAACTGGGAAGAAAGCTCATAGCTGATTTCCTCAGAACTGGGCGTTTCAGGTGTAAGAGGGCTTTTACCAGAACTTTCTATAAGCGACACCTGTTCCAAAGTGTCATCCTCTGGACTACCCTGAGGAGAGGAGGGCTGCTTGTGCGGTCGAACTGTATAAAAAGTGCCCCTGGTCTCCTGCACTGTCCTGCTCTCCTCACTGACCATTCTTTTAAAACTTCCTTGGTGTGGGCCTGCAGTTTCCTTTTCATACTGTTTGCCCATGTGAACGATGCTAATGTACACAGGCAGAGTTTTTATCTCTTTAAATCCTTCAATGCTCGCTAATGGTGCTACTTTTTCCAAATACTCAACTGGACTCTGATCAAAGAACTCACTCAACGATGCATCTTTAACAGGGCTAAACTCAAGGGAGTCAGGAGATTTGACTGGGGAGGTTTCGAGCTCCTCCCGATAATTGCCCATGTCCATATGATCTCCGCGGCTGTTGGAATGACAGTCCTTAGAGCCATTAGTCTGAATACTGGTCTCTGCTACTTCAAAGAGCTGCTTTCCTTTTCTGATCCGACTAAGAGTCATGTTGGACAAACTAGTTATCAGCTCTGACTTGTGGGATTTCATCGGATCACCATTGCATTCGTGCATCTTAGAAGCTAGTTTCGATTTTTCCTCTGATATTCTGACTGGGATCTGTGACGGACTTGAACTCTCCTTTTTCACAGTTCTTCCTCTCGTCTGCTCGCCGGCGCGGTCACCATCTTCTCTACTAACTAGCTCTGTGTAAACCAGTTTCTTGGACGGAGAGGTCAACAGTGCTTCTTGAATTTCTTTTACTGAGGGCCTATTATTTGACAGAAGCTCCTTCTCCAACACCGAAGGGCCAGTTTTCTCTTGGGTCTGTCCATTGGCACTAAATTCTCCGTGAACAGCATTATTTTCCTTCAGATTATCATGTACAAGTACGTGTGTAAGCTTGTCGCGATGTGATTTGTGATGGGAATTCCCACAGTTCTCCCAAGTCCTGTAGACCTTCCTCTCCTTCTCTGATTTTATTTGGGACTCAGCGTCTTTGCCCAATGCTGCTGCATCGTTCTCAGACGATCGCACAGTGCCTTTTGCACCAAATATCAACTGCTTTGGAGCAATGCCCACAAATTGGGAGGCTTGTGTGTGTGGCACAACCTCGACCGTCTTCTGAAGCACTACCACTGGCTCTGCACCGACACTCAAGCCTCCAAGTCCACTTAGGTCTTTCAGCTTGCTGGCGTGCACTTCCTTTATCGTTGAGATAGCCCCTTCCGCAGCGTGCTCCAGCTTCTTCTGATTGATTTCTTTCAGAGAGAACTGGTATACGGGCAGTTTGCTTTCGTGCACTCGTTTAAGGGAGTGGCCTTGCGGCCCTTCTTGTGGAGTCTTTTCAAACAAGCTCACTCTTGCCTCGTCGTCAACTTGACCACAAGGGTAAGGGCCAACAAACTTTCTGAGCTTGCCATCCACGTGATCGTCTTGCACGCCTCGGTCATGCGGGTGGGTGCATTGCGGGGATTCATTGACCTTGTGGGACCCGACTAGTTCCGATTTCGAATGCGGGGTACCGTTCCTCGTTTGCACGCAATGGAACGCCGGTGGCGGCGAATCTTCCTCTTTTCTCATTCTATCCTTCGCGTCGTCTGAAAAACTGGAGTAAGTCCTGCGCGCCGAGGCCGGCCGGGAGTTGGCTGCTCTTCTCTCTTCGGTACGCACAGAATACTTGCGAAAGCACGGGTCACTCTGCTTCTCCTGACACCAGTCGTCACTCGGCATGACCTCGGCGAGTCGCAGCTTCTCGGGACTGCTGCTAGCGGAACTCAACCCGGAGTGCGTTTCCCGCCGGTGTGGTTTCTTCTCTGGGGACTGCAGCTCGTCGTTTAATTTTTCTGTCTTATCGCGGAAAAACTGAGACACTTCAGTCAGTTTTTCTTCCGCTTCTTTCACCGTTCTATCCACCCTGTCTTCGTACATGAGCTTTTCTCTACCGCCCTCGAGCCTGTCCTCACTAAAACGCATCCAGAGCGCATGCTTCGGACTGCCGGACTCTGGTGGATAGTGCAGCACCGCAACCTTTTCGTAAGGATCATCCTGACCTGGGGATTTACCCTCGGGCGTAAATTTGTGCAACTTAGCGAGCTCTTTCTCCTGCGCCGAGTCGGTCTTTCGTTTGTAAAGGCCAATCACCTGCGAGTCCGCACAGAAGACCTGAGGTTGCTCCGTGACTGACTCCTCAGTATCGGAATGAGATATGTCCATTTTTTCAGAGAGAAGCATTTTCTCGGCAAACCTGTAAGACTCTCCTCTCAGCTCGGAGTACTCGTCATCATGATACTCAACAGAGTGCTGAGTGAGGAGCTTCAATGTTTTGTACGAGTCATCAGAGATGAGCTGTGCCGAGCTCGGCCGGCTGTCGTCGTCCTGGGAGACGGGGGTGTTCACTCTCGATGATTCCATATAGGATGGAAGAGATTCTTCAGCAGTGAGCTCCTCTTCCTCTTGCTGTGCCTGCTCATCCTGGCAGACCTCAAACTTCTCTGGAAACGCTTTGGTCTCTCTTACTTCACCGTCTCCCAAATAATCTCTCTGATAAACAAAGAGCTCTTTCTCGGGGTGCTTTTTCATCTCTCTTACGATGACTTCCGTTGGTTCTGCTTTATTTCCTTTATCGATATGGAACTCAATAATTCGTGCCACTTTTGGCTTTAAGTTAGAGTCTTTATCGAGGAACATCGATGGTGTTTCTGAAGAAACAGCCGACTTGTGCTCAAAAAGTCCAACCAGTTCTTTGGAAGGATCACGACCCGACTGAAACGCCTTCATTATATCACGGACAGACATCGTTTCTTCTATCCTTTCACTCGCTTTGCTTTCAGTGCTGGGAGGTGTGTGATAAACCATTCTAGTAGTCGTTGTAATGTGGGTTTCTTCTTTCACACGTACCTCTTTGGTTTTCAGGCATTTACTGTCTTCGTCGTCTGATTGCATTTTAATTTGGAAAGCTTTCACCTTGTCCTTGATTGACCCAATTGGTTTCTCTTCTGCTTTTGAAAACAGTTCTGGACTTTGCAATGGAGACAATCCATCAGTTTTGCACTCCTGCGCTTCATCCGGTGAAGGCTCGTAACTTCTAATGACACGAACCACTTCAGTCCGTGTTTCTGTAATAACTGGAGGTATCGGAACATCATGGAACAGAGGCTTAGGCCCAGTGCTTTCTGCACTCTGAGGAGCTGAAGGGGTCTTTTCACTCCTGGTCTCAAACCCACTGTCTGACAGAGGACTCTTATCTGGATCATGCTGAGAAAAGTCATCGGGTGATTCCAATATGGCTTCCGTCGCCATCATTGCATCGGCAAGTTTGCTCAACTCCTTCTCTGAAGCAGAAGGGCGCATGGGCGGTGGAGGCATCTTCAGTTTATGTTCTGGCAACGGCATTGCTGGTTTATGAGCTCGTTTGGAGAACATTTTTTCTTCACCATCCTTTTTGACATCCGTTTGCCGGTATTTATTGTCAACCATTTTTCCCAACGCATCAATACCAAGATCGTTTGTCAAATAATCAACAACTCTTGCCAAACTGAAGTCCTTTTCACCTGCACCTTTGGCTTTCATGTGTACATAAGTGCCAAACTCCTCACCGGCCCTTTGCTTAGCCTCCTCAATGTCATCATAATCAAAGGTGACCCATTCGCCTTCACCCGAAAGATCTCCATTGGTCTGCGCTCCTTTGACACTGTGTTTATTCTCTGTCAACCCATCTTTCTGCAGAATCTCGCTGACTTTCACCAAATCTTCTTTAACCTTTTCCACAAGCTTAAAAGGCTCCTCACTTTCATCTTCACTCTTCCCTCCTTTTGCAGACACTTCCGACGGGAATGACTTCTCGCTCGCGGAGTCCGTTTGGAGGATGGCTGTCATCTTCATCAAGTCTTCTTTCATCTCAGCAACGTCTTTCAAAATTTCCTGACTGGAGGATAGGGAGGAGGTGGAAGACAGTTTCAGTGCTGAAGGAGCAAGAAACAAGGAGGATTTCAGTGGGGATAGCGTCCGAGTAAATTGGGACTGCGTTTGCGTACGCGATTCCGTGGTCAAGGATTTTATTGGTGATATCAATGCGGCAGCTGATTTGGTTAATGGCGTAGTCTCGGGAAGCCTTTTCAATTGTGGTTCCGATAACACATTGACAACAGAGTACACTGGTACAGTTATAGTCGAACACGTCACAGATGTGGTTGTCACGGATGAAGACCTCAATGAGGAATACAAGGACCCTGCAGGGGGTAATCTGATTGTTTGAAAAGCAGGAACAGTAGTAGGCGCTATTGATTTAAGAGGGGTAAATGTGACAGCACTGGCAGCTGTGAGGCCTTTCTCCACTGCATCGTGCACAGTTGAGATGGATTTGGTGGCCAGCATAGCAGCTGACGCTTTCTCAGGTGAGGATCCAGTAGCTTGACTGCAGAAAAAAGCCGCTGCCGAGGGGTACTTGATCGGTGATATCGTTTCGTTGGCTGTTGTCTGGCCATTCCCTGACATGGCTGACTTAAAAGGTGAAAACGAGGCCGACGGAAGACCTTGGGCTGCATCAACGATAGACTTCACAGGAGAGGATCCTGAGGACGACATTGATTTCAAAGAAGAAGACAGCACAGTGGGCGCAGTTGTAATGATGGATTTGAACGGCAAAGTAGACGAGTACATGTTAACTGTAGCTTTAGGGGAGGCTGGCGGGGTCATGGTTATAGAGGACCTCTCCAATAGCAATCCCGCCGTTGTTGCAGAGGGCAGCCGTGAGGAAAACAATGAAGATGTGACTCCCTTTACAGGTGAAGAATTCAAAGCAGAGGAGGATTTAACAGAATATTGAGTCTGTGTCACTACAGTTTTTATAGGTGAAGGTGAGGACTTAAATGACCTAATTGGAGATGCCAAATCACTCATGGATCTTACGGAGGAGGTTGTGGAAGCTTCTAAGGTTGATTTGAGAGGTGAAGAAGAAGAGACAGACCAAACTGACTTTAATGGGGAAGCGGTAGGCGTGTTAGACGTTGAACTTGACAGAGACGTAATTCCAGATTTCACTTGTCCGGCTACTGTAATGGGAGCAGCTGCCCAGGACTGAAAGGGCCTTGTGGAAAAGACCGGCTTGTATGAGTACGGTGCAGGGAGAGACCTGGTGGTTCCTGTACTTCGTTCAATGATTTCTTAAACGTTTCAGAATCCAAATAAATATAAAAAACAAAAGAAAATCAACGAGGAAAATCAAAGAAACGGAGAGACCAGAGAAAAAGAAAATCTGGTCAGTGAATAGGTTAAACAGTTGGAAGAAAAAGTACAAATCTTTTAACATTTTTTTTAAAAGCAGTGATAAGTTCAGTGATAAAACTGATTGAACAATTTGATCCAGAAAAGAATGTTCACATTTATTTCACTTTATCTACGCAGCAGTTATCAAACCAGAAACCAACAAAGCAGCGAATCAAAACAATGCCAAAACAATGTGAAATGACAAAAATAGGATCGAGAATTAGGGATGAAAAAATGAATAAAACACAAAAACATGAAACGAATGGTGAGAACTACAAAACGAGATTCAAAGCTACACTAACCAGTGTGCCCTGTTCATTGCCTGTTATCAGCTAACCCGTGGTGTTCATCTACATCCATCAGCGGAAGAATTTGGAATACTAAATTATTTTCTCCATTATCATCACTAATTAAACCCCTTTTCCTTATTAAGCAAATTAATGTACGAAGGAAAAAGGTTCGGGCCAATTAGTTTCTGATCTCAGGAGAAACTGTGGAGCAACAGAAGTGACACCAACACCTTTATCTACAGCCAACCTGACCCAGTGTCAAACTATCAGACAATGGTATCGAAACCTATTTCTAACATAAGCACAATTCAAATTGTACTATTGATCAAAATAGGTCTCAGAAACAGTTTGAAAATGACCAAATGTATCACTGCCAATTCACAGTGTCAGCCTGGCTCAGTGATCGTGCACTCATCAGAAGTCAGGAGCTCAACCCCAGAGTTCTGAGAACACAACCTAGGTGGTCACTCCGGTGCAGTACTGAGGGAGTGCTGCACAGTTGGACATTACATTGAACTGGCATAGTATCTGCCCTCCCAAGTGGGTGTGAAAGAACTTGCGGCACTATTGCAAAGAGGAGATGGAGTGAGTCACGGCCAATAGTTATCCCACGATCAGCACCACTAAAAAGATTGTCGGGTCATTCAAATTAAGTAAAAGTATAGACGCCATAGTCCCAGATGACCAAAGGCTGCTCTCCCCTTTGAGGGGGAGAGCTGACTGGTGGGGATTTAACCTGAGGATCACCACTTCTTAGAGGGGCAAGGTTGAGAAGGCTGGGCCTTCATGGATACCCTTAGCCAGTAATGGAATTGAACCTGCGCCGTTGGCCTTGCTCTGCATCACGAACCAGCTGTCCAGTCAACTGAGCTAAACCGGGTCATTATCCTATTGCTGTTTGCACAATATTGCAGTGTCTGAGTTGGCTGCTGCATTCCCTACCTAACAATACTGACTACACTTCTAAAGTACTTCACTATGTATAGTGCACTTTGGGACATCCTGAGGTTGTCAAAGGCGCTATACAAATGCAAGTCTTCTATTTTCTCCAACAAGCGCGCTAACCATATTTTGTGTTCCAAGCGACATCTTACAGTCAACAGTTCCTTGAAATTCGAGATAGCTGTCTGGATACTTCATGATGTTTGTGTTAAACAGCGACCCACTCTGTGCAAGCATGATCTTTCATTTTTATTGAAATCACTGCTCAAGAAACTAAAAACTTTAGACATGTAATACATAAGCGTGCATCGTAATCAGCATGGAATCAACTTTAGTTCGAGCAGCAAATCATATATATATTAAATATATGTATATTATATATATATATATGTGTATAAAAAATGAAATGTGATGGAAAACGTAATTTGAGTGAAAGTTTGCAAATCAAAGTTGGATCTTGCTTTCCCGATATGCATACATACAGGCAACATCGGTAAAATATAGAATATATTTAGTTATTTACGTGCTTTATTCCAGAATTAAGAGGTCGCAAACAAATGTCAAATAACACAAACATTATCGATGGAGTTTAAAGGAAAATAAACTCACTCATTCCAGGTTCAGCAAGGTAGCTGTAGCGCTTACGTAACGCCAGGGATGCAAAGGATTGACGACGGTCTGAAGCTCTCTCGATCTAGAAGAAAGAGGTGCAGCCTTTTTGGTCACTTTTATTCCAAATTTCCACTTCACAGATGAGACTTTACAACTATGCATCGCGTCAACATAGAATTTTGTGACAATAAAAAGCCAATTGAAGCAATATGTTGCTGCTTGACATCCCGATTTAGCTGCCAATTCACCCCCCCCCCCCCCCCCCCCCCCACCCACCACTTCTCATTGTGCGCAATACGAACTACATATTTCTCCAGCAGTTGTTTTCTGCTTAATAACATTGCCACTAATTTCTCTTTCAGGCATTGTGTTGTTGCCTCCTACTCGGACAGGGAAGGCACAGTGCAGGGAGTTGCTGCTGGTTGCCATCACTGCAATGCCATTTTAGGCCAAATGGAGGTGCACTTGTGCAGGGTAGGGCTCGGTCCTGCTTCCGGGAAAGCGAAGCCACACCTAACAGCCCAGTGAATGACGGCAATCCAGTTAAACAGCAGGATGCGCCTCACATGTCCTTTTGATGAGACTTCACTGCTGTATCACTCAGGGCATCTCGGGGCTGTTGACCAGTATGACGCTAATGATCAGCAGGGACATGCGGCGGACAGGAGTATGAATGGAATTTCAAAACACAAGCACACAACATACAATGTCCTTGACACAGATATCATACTAGGCTCACTATTATAGTCAGCAATCTTGTTATTTCTGGTGCAACAAACAACAACAATTAAACGTTAGCTTCCCAAGTGACTAAACCGATTTGTTTTAGTACAAGTGCAGGTTAGAATTTTGAACGTGCAGCATCTTCTCAAACATGACTTGAAAAATGATTTTAGTATGTGGTTACAACAAATATTCCGGTGTTTAATGCTGGCACAGGAGGTGCTAAGCTTAATAAATCTCATGGGGCAGTTGACTAACTCAACTGGGATTGGATTCGGTTCCAGTATAAGATACACAGGAACATTCATTGTGAGCACGAACAGGCACATAGTGATGCAACTATTGAGTCAGGACAGTTGACCCAGTCCTCGCAATATGAATTAATCTTTTCTCTATCCAGTTAAAATCTTCACGATGTAATAATATGTAACCTCAAACACTCCAGAGCACAGAGATGGGTGCAATGACTCCACTGTACAATTCCAGCTATCCTAACAACTATCAGAATGCTTTGACCTTGGAAAAATTAATAGGATCACAAAAAAGATGATAATTTTCTAATCGATTCCAGAACTGCAAACAAAAATTGAGAAACTTCCCAATCCAATAAGGTTTGGCTTGAGGCATTCTGCAAGGTGCTATCTGAAGAATACTAGGTGACCATTGTTATGACTGACTTTAAAAAAAAAATTTAGAGTATCCAATTCTTTTTTTTCTAATTAAGGGCAATTTAGTGTGGCCAATCCACCTATCCTGCACATCTTTTTGGGTTTGTGGGGGTGGGACCCACGCAAACGCAGGGAGAATGTGCAAACTCCACATGGACAGTGACCCGGGCCAGGACTGAACCCGGGTCCTCAGCGCTGTGAGGCAGCAGTGCTAACCACTGCACCACCATGCTGCCCTGTCTGACTGAATTGAAGCCCAGTTACAAACTGTTCCCCTGCAATAACTTAATAGTCATCACCAAGTTTAGACAGTTAATCAGGTTTTTTTAATTTCCTTTACCTCTTCATCTGGATCTGATTCGGTTTCCTTATGGTCCCAAGAAGCATTGCAGAGACAAGGAGCGTTATAATGGACAGCGGAAAAAAGAAAGATCAGGATATGAAAAGGACCCAGTTGGGAATACAAAAGGCAAGCACAAGATCAAAGCAGGCTCAAAGCCAGCAAAAGCAAAGAATTAAATCATTTAATTTACCAACGAAGAACACAAATTCAACAATAAATGATGGAAAATGCTATAGTATAGGGCTCTAAATTACCAGTCAGTGCAAGGGCTTCATAAAGAAACCACACTATTAGTTAGAAAACAGCCTTTAGAGGTGGATAACATTGCAAAAGAATGCAGTACAGTCTTACTGTACAATGGAACAGTGTCTCTAACTTCTAAACCTGGCAGGTGTTTTGCAAATTAAAGGCATTTTTCTCCCTTCAAAAGAAGACCTGGTTATTAAAGTCTTTCCACATACTTTTTTGTGAGCCGGCAGGGTAATATTCAGATTACAGATTGCTGCCAATGGTAATCCTTTGGAAGTTTTTGGTTCCTTGAGGAATGACAGACGACCACAGGGCTCCTGGCTGTTGTCTCTGACCTAGAAATAAGAACAGTTTTTGTTTGACACACAGGTGATACCGTTCACTTCTCTGGCCTGAATAATGACGTTTGAACCAACATCACCGTAAGATGCCGAACCAGTACTTTGTCTTGTTTACTGCCTGTGGGATCTTGCTCTGTGGTGAGTGTTGGCCTGCAGAGTAGCTGCGGTACAGGAGAGCTTACTGGTGCAAATTATAAATCACTATCGTCTTCGTGTTGTTTAAAAATATTTGCGGCCAATGCGGAGAAGGTGTTGGGTTGGTTCGGGGACCAGAAGGTTGCCTGGGTACAGATGGAGTTGAGGGTCAGGTAATAGGTCACGTCTGGAGGCGTGGCAGGGGTGCGGTGTCAAGGTGGTCCCCTATTTCTGGAAATCATTTGTTCCAACCGGGAAAACTGGATGCCACATTTAGGGGGTGGGAAGGTAAGGGGCTGGAGAGTGGAAAGGACTTATTTTTGGAGGGGTGGTTTGCACTGGGAGGAGCTGAAGGAGAAAGCAGGCCCTTGGGGGGTGGATAATTTTAGGTACTTTCAGGTGCGCGACTGAGTCCGGGGAGTGGAGACAACATCCACTTTGCTGGAAGGGATTCTCTCCTGTGCAGGGTGGGAGGGGGGCAGTACTTCCAGGATATAAAGTTGGATCATGGGGGAAGAGCAGGTTTTGGAAGTGCAGGTGAAGGCTAGTTGGGAGGAGGAGCTGGGTGCCATTTTGGAGGAGTCTCTCCTCAGGATGAATGCTACTTCAAGGTGGTGTTCAGCGCACATCTCATCAAGGCCAGGATGAGTCGGTTTCTTGAGGGGGTTGAAGATAAGTGTGAGCGATGCTCGAGAAGGCCTGTGAACCATAAGCACATGTCCTGGTGCTGCCCCAGTTGAATGGGTTTCTGGGGGCCTTTTTTTAAACACCATATCGACAATTGTAGACGTGGATTTGGAGCCCTGCCCATTAGTTGCGATATATCGGGTGTCAGACCAGCCGGATTTGAGGACTGGGGTGATGGCGAATGCTATGGCCTTTGCCTCGTTGTTGTCCAAGCGACAGATTCTGCTGAGTTAGAGGCAGACGACACCGCTCAGTGCCGCAGCGTGGCTGGGTGATTTGATGGAGTTTTTGTACCTCGAGAAGGTTAGGTTCACGGTGAGGGGAGCGATTAATGGGCTCTACCGTGGATGGCGTCCATTTATTTTACTTTGCAAGGTCTGGTCACTGTTAGGGGGTGGGCATGGATATAATTGTTGGTGTTTTAAAAAAAATTATATTTGTTTGCTGTGGTTTTTGATACAGGTTTTTTGTTTGATTGTCGTTTAGGTCTAAAATGTTAAAAGTCTAATAAAAATATTTTTTGAAAAAATATTTGCACAGACACATTGGATAATCACCCATAAGCACATTTTGCAGAAGGGAAGTTATGGGTTAGTCTTTGGTCGACCACCTTTCAATCGAGCTCAGCACAGTTGACTGTGTGGGTTCTGTATAAAAGGGGTTTATAAGTTGGTACTGGCCTGAAACACAATGGGTGGTCCCACTCAAGACAGGACCAATGGAAATTTGATCTGTGAAATGGAAAAAAAATGACTCTCGAGTGCATTAGAACTCTGAGGCTGAGGCACACTATTGGGGCAGCAAAGGAGGACTTGACCCCAGTACTTGTGTTGCTGTACTTGGTTTAGTAATGTTTGATGGGCGGCACGGGAGCACATTGGTTAGCATTGTTGCTTAACAGCACCAGGGTCCCAGGTTCGATTCCCGGCTTGGGTCACTGTCTGTGCGGAGTCTGCACGTTCTCCCCGTGTCTGCATGGATTCCCTCCAGGGGCTCTGGTTTCCTCCCACAAGTCCCAAAAGACATGCTGTTAGGTGAATTGGGCATTCTGAATTCCCCTTCAGTGTACCCGAACAGGCGCAGGAGTGTGGCGACTAGGGGATTTTCACAATAACATCATTGCAGTGTTAATGGAAGCCTATTTATGACACTAATAAAGATTATTATTATGTTGACTGGGCTCCTGTATCAGAAAGCGTTGCAATGCCCCACACCAGCAACCCTCATTAAATCCCACTCCAAAAGACTTCAGCACAAGGTCTGAGCTGACAATCCCAATCAGTGCTGAGGGATATCTGCGTCACAGGAAGTCACGTCTTTCTGCTGAGATATTAGGCAGGGGAACAATTCACCTTTCAAGTGGACATAAAAGAACCCTTGGGTACTCCTCCAGACAAGAGCTGGTGGTCTGGAGGAAAATCTAACTGGTCTGATTAGTAAGTTCACGGATGACAGCAAGGTTGGTGGAGTGGCAAATATGTTGAGGATCGTCAGAAGATGCAGCAAGTCATAGATAGGTTGGAGACTTGGGTAGAGAAATGGCAAATGGAGTTTAATCCAGACAAATGTGAGGTAATGCATTTTGGTAGGTCTAACATAGAGGGGAAATATACTGTAAATGGCAAAAATCTTAGGAATATAGAAAGTCAGAGAGATCTGGGCGTGCAGGTCCACGGATCTTTGAAAGTGGCAACACAAGTGGGCAAGATAGTCAACAAAGCATATAGAATGCTTGTCTTCATTGGATGGGGCATCAAGTATAAAAACTGGCAAGTTATGCTACAGTTGAATAGAACCTTGGTAAGGCTGCACTTGGATTATTGCGCACAATTTTGGTCGCCACACTAGCAGAAGGATGTGGAGGCTTTGGAGAGGGTGCAGAGGAGGTTTGCCAGGATGCTGCCTGGTCTGGAGGATGTTAGCTATGCGAAGAGTCTGAATAGACTTGGACTGTTTTCATTAGAAAGACGGAGGTTGAGGGGGTCCTGATAGAGGTCTACAAGATTATGAGGGGCATGGATAGAGTGGATGGGCAGACACTCTTTCCCAGGGTGGAGAGATCAGTCACCAAGGTTTAAGGTCTGTGGGACAAAGTTTAGAGGAAATGTGTGAGGCAGGTGTTTTACACAGAGGGTGGTGAGTGCCTAGAACACGTTGCCAGGAGAGGTTTGGAAGCAGATACATTAACGGTGTTCAAAAGGCATCTTGACAAATACATGGATAGGATGGGTAGAGAGGGATACGGCACAAAAAGTGCTGAAGGTTTTGGCCAAGATTGGTACCATGACCGGTACAGGCTTGGAGGGCCGAAGCCCCTGTTCCTGTGCTGTATTGTTCTTTGTTCTATATGTGCCCTGTAGTCCTGGTGAACATTTATCCCTTAACCACCAGCACTAAAATCGATTACCTGCTTATCACCACATTGCTATTTGTGGGATTTTGCTGTGCACACTTGGCTGCTGTGCTTCCCTACAACAATGACTACTGTTCAAAAGTACTGCATTGGCTGTGTGCTTCGGGAAGTCCCGAGGACATCAAACAAGCGATATAAATTACTATCACCTTGATAAAAGAGCACTTCACACATGAACAAAAGAGCTGAATGATAGAGGTGAGGTGAGCCTGGCTGCCGTTGACATCAAGGCAGCATTTGACCGAGTATGGCATCAAGGTGCCCTAGCTAAACTAGAGTCAATGGGAATCAGGGGGAAACTCCCCACTTGTTGGAGTGATATCTGACACAAAGGAAAATGGTTGTGGTGGTTGGAGGTCAATCATCTCAGCTCCAGGACATCACTGCAAGATTTCCTCAGCATAGTGTCCTCGGCCCAACCATCTTCAGCTGCTTCATCAATGACCTCCCTTTTATCAAAGGTTAGAAGTGGGGATGTTCGCAGATGACTGCACAATGTTCAGCGCCATTCTTGACTCCTCAGATAATGAAGCAGTCCGTGTCCAAATGCAGCAAGACCTGCACAATATCCAGGCTTGGGCTAATAAGTGTAAAGTTACATTCGCACCACACAAGTGCCAGGCAATGACCATATCCTACAAGAGAGGATCTAATCATTGCCCTTTGACATTCAACGGCGTTGAAATCGCTGAATCCCCCAAAATCAACATCCTGGGGGTTACCATTGATCAGAAACTGAACTGGACTAGCCACATTAATCCTGTGGCTATCACGGCAGATCAAAGGATAGGATTCTATGGTGAGTAACTCACCTCTTGACACCCCAAAGCCTGTCCACCATCTATAAGGCACAAGTTAGGAGTGTAATGGAATACTCTCCACTTGCCTGGATGAGTGCAGCTTCAACAACAATCAAAAAACTCCACACCATCCAAGACAAAGCAGCCCGCTTGATTGCTCCCCCTTCCACAAACATTCAAACCCTCCACCACTGATGAACAGTGGCAGCCGTGTGTACCATCTACAAGATGCACTGCAGTAACTTGTCAAGGTTCGTTCGACAGCACCTTCCAAACCCACGACCGCTACCATCTAGAAGGACAAGAGCAGCAGATACCTGGGATCCCCATCACCTGGAGGTTCCCCTCCGAGTCACTCACTACCCTGACTTGGAAATATATCGCTATTCCTTCACTGTCGTTGGGGCAAAATCCTGGAACTCCCTTCCTAAAAGTATAGTGGGTGTACCTACACCTCAGGGTTTTCAGCGGTTCAAGTGGCAGCTCACCGCCACCTTATGAAGAGCAACTAGGGATGGACAATAAATGCTGGCCTAACCAGCAACGCCGACATCCCCTAAACAAATTTTTAAAAACATAGCATTAGACTAAGTTGATTTTTTTTATATTGCAGTTGTTGCTTTCAGAGTCATAAAAATAAACTGATATTTTAATGTCAATGAGTTTCAAGTTGGAAGAGTATCAGGCTGGTCACTACATCCTTCATCGTCAAATGGAGTTAAAGTGACAGACCATTAAGTTATCATCTAAAAATAGCATGCAGATTGCATCTCACAAACATTAGCGAACGCACATTTAGAACAAAGTTCAGTTTGGGTTACAGATACATAGCTTCAGACAAAGGCCACGTGCTTGTCCCTCAGCTCATTTATACAATGTCTCTCTTATGCTTTGCCTGGGGAAGGGGCCACGAGAGAAGTGTTTAGCTCTGAAGCATTCATGGACAAAATAAATCCCTGTCTGAATACATTCGCCTAACAAAGTGGTGATTGTTGCTGCTGTCTCTCTCTCGTGCATCCCCCACTCCATTCGCCCCACTATTGGCAGCCATGTCTCCAGCTGTCTGAGTCTTGAACTCTGGATTCCTCTCTTTATGCCTCTCCCACCTCACTTTCCTTTTAAGACACTCCTTGTAACTTGCCTCTTTTGACCAAAGTAATGGCCATCTATCCTAATATCTCTTTGTGAGAAGTTAATCTATCTTTGACAATGTTGGCTGAGGGATGAATGTTGGCCAGCACACTGGAAAAGCTGCCTGCTTTTCTTGGAATAGTACCATGGGACCTTTAACGCCCATCTCAGCTGACAAATGAGATTTTGGTTCAGCATTACATCCAAGTATGGCACCTCTTGACAATGAAATGCAGTATCAAACTAAATCATATGACAATTGACTCAGAAATAAGAGGGCTAACAATGTTAATTGTATGGTCATTATATTGTTAAGATACACAGGTGAAGGGCATTGTTTAATTGAGTATTTTAAGCACATAGAAATACATGGTGCCTTTTAAGGGGCTGTCAATTTATTCAATTAGTTTGTTTTGGGCTTGGCTGTGACACTGGGTAGGAGTGGAGAATGGCGAGACTGAACAAGTCAATAAATTCCCTCGATAAAGAAAAGTCTTGGTTCCAAATTCATCAACCAGCTTGGATCATATTAATCGCCTACTGAACCAAATTATCTCCATGTCCTTAACCAAGCCATTGGTCACCTGTTCCAATATGTTCCTTCTTTGGTCAGTGTCATTTTTTTGTCAGATCCTGGTCCTGTGAAACGCCGTGTTATGCTATTATTAATTGAAGGTGCTGTGCAGATAAAAATAAGTTGTTGTTGGCACTTCCTCACCTTCACACCGAAGGGCAATCTATTTTCTTTGAAAGCATAGAAGTTGAACACCAGCTGCTGTCCTGCTTTGGCTAGAGGAGCCAGGTTTCCATAGCAATCCACAAAGATGGGTTTACCTTCTAGCACCTGTTGGCAAGATTACAAATAAGCACAGATAGTGACTGAAGAAATGTGCCAGCTGTATTGACCAATTTGTTTGCAGACATATACGAGAAAGAAATTATCTTTAAAGGCAAAACTGTTTGAAATCCTATTAAATACTTGCGCCAGACCAAAAAAAAAGCAAAACCTTTACCCCATTTCTCAAAACCTATGGAGCATTATCTGGGAATGTGGGCCCAGTGCAGCCTCCACCAACATTCATCCTGGGGTTTATGTTTTTTTAAATTTAAAGTACCCAATTCATTTATTTCCAATTAAAGGACAATTTAGCATGGTACAGAGGCGAGGGTATCTGGTCTCACCAACGCAAAGTTTCGTGCTTGTACCATTTGTTTTTTGTAGAAATGTATTGTGAACTGTTTTAATAATCAGAGTATCCTACCCGCCCTCCCCAGACATTGGTACTGTTTCTCCAACACAAAATGAGTGTTTGTACCGTTTGGCCTTGTATATATTTTTTACTGTTTTAATAAAAAGATATGGCCAATCCACCTACCCTGCACATCTTTTTGGGTTGCAGGGGTGAGACCAACGCAGACACGAGGAGAATGTGTAAACTCCACACGGACAGTGATTCGGGCTGGGATCGAACCCGGGTCCTCGGGGCTGTGAGACAGCAGTGCTGACCACTGCGCCACCGTGCTGCTTTGTCCTGGGGTTTATTGTGGCTCAAGTACCATGGAAAACCCGTTTTCTCTGTTCGGGGAATCAAGAACGTGGGGATGATCTTAAAGTCAGAACTAGGCCATTGAGGATGGGCTCCAACCAAGTGGCAGAATGGGAAGGAAATGAGAAAGGATAACGGTTCCATCTCAAGGCAAACATGCCCTGGTGCCACTAGCTGGTGACAGCCTGCCCACTCGGCTAAAGCCCGGACCTTCCAAAACTACAAATGGAAGGGTCGGAATAAAAATCAAGTTTTCTTTTTAACATGGGTAACATGTGTTCGACATTCAGGTACACAAGGCTGCGCGTCTATTAAATCACTGTCTGTATATCAACTCCATTTACTTGCCTTAGCTTCATATCCTTTACTATCCTGACAAACTAAAAATCTATGAATCTTAAGTCTTCAAATTCCGCGATTTCTGTCAGCGCTTAATATTTTGTTTCCAATTTTCCCTCCTCAATGGCCCAGTTCTAATTTTAAGACCATCTCTGCATTCTTTATTCTCTGATAGAAGGAAATGGTTTTTCCCTCACAAGCTGATTACATCCTTTTAACCCTGTAGCATCGCAACAAAAGAAAGCAAACAGAAAAACAAACACAGGTAGAGATCTGGAATTTGGTCACGTGTCCCAGGTAACAAGCAGCGCAAACCGATCTGCCGCCACATCGAGAGACCGCAGGTCACTGCGTCACGTGGACACAAAAAACAAGGCGGAGCAATAGGCGAGACTGTACCTCTATGTCTTTGCTTCGGGCCACCTCAGTGAAGTTTTCCTGCTGTTCTAATGTCTTGTCCACTTTATCGTCGGTCATGCAGAAGCAACGCAGGCGGGCTTCCACAGGATCATGCATTTTGGCAAATACAACAAATTTGGCCATGTACGGGACACAGATCAACTCCCTGTAGAGCTGCGTGGCTAAACTGACAGTTTCTGGCACCTGATGGCAGTCGACAAGCCAAAACCTGTGCACAAAATTACACAAACATGAATTTCATTGAGTCCTTTTGAGCTTGGCAGGTATTCAATACACCAGACCATTCAAAATGGGAGACCACAAATTGCTTTTTGAAACTAGGTCACATGAATATTTCATCAGGCATCATTACTCATCTCATTTCTATCCATTCGGGAGGTTGATAGCTATCTACTCAGAGTCAAAGAAACGGCCTTGCTGGTACAGTTGTAGTTTGGGAATATCCTGTATTCCCATGGCTTTAACCCCCCCATCACACTCCAGGGATTATCAATTTTATTAATGTAAGGAAGCTGTCACTTCAAGCTATCTGTTCCACAGTGCTCGTTCTTACATCAAAAATAAAATTCAGAGATATGAATGTAGCAGGGTCACCGGCCCCTTCAGGATTGACGTGGAGTGTCCAGGAATTAAACATTAACTCCAGGACTCTGCCAAATAACCCAGAAGAAAATAATCATAGCAGCATTAGATTAAACCAAAATCACCCCATTTTAAACACTAATTTATTAGTTGTAACAATATTGGAATGGTGGGGAAAATAAAAGGCTGCTTGGTTGGGTGGGGTGTTGGGTCATGTGATAAAACCTCCAGGAACACAGCCGATCAGAGTTGACAGCCCAAGAACGTTGGGGTGTAGCTGAAACCGATGTGTCTTTCTTGGCTGGTTGCAGCCCCGGCTCCTTTCGAGTGAACAAAATGGTCACAAGGAGACAGCCTAGTGGAATTTGGAGCAGGTTTTACCGTTTTGCAAATCATACATTTTCAGTAAGCAATGTAAATAATGTGATCATCGAACCTATTGAGAGAACACAAATCTGGTCACCGGGTAGAGGCAAAAGTGGGACCTGGTTAACTGGTGTCAAAAAAGTGACACCTTCTGAATCTTGACTTCAACAAAACAGAGGAACTTTGTTTAATCTTTATGGGGCCTGTGCAAACATCAGTGGTAGCTACAACCGACACCAAGACAAGTGGAGAAGTAAAATGGTGGGTATGGAGAACAGGCACCAGGTCTATATCAGATGGTGGGGATACGGTTCAAAATAATTCAGCAACTGGGGCTGGTGGGGGGGGGGGGGGGGGGGGGGGGGGGGGGGGGGGCTCGTGTGATTTCCTTCCCTTCCCCATCCAAAACAAATGATTGCAAATTGCCGTTTTAATTCTGATTCTGAATGCAGGGGGTGAGGAAGTCATAACTGGCTTGGCAGGACAAAACTTCCCTTACCTCACTGTTGTAGAAATGGCTTCATGTCACTGCGGGCTGTTTGTTTATTTATTTAACCCAGGCAATTGAAAGTGTAAGTTTGCAGGCTATTAAAAATCTCAGCAATTTGGAAGGACCCAGTCCCATCCTGATAACTCAAGAGACACTAGGAATTATCCAATCATTTAAATTAAGCAGCACAAATAAAATAGCCAAGCGGGAATTCAGTGTCCCGGAGAAATTAAGCTACGAGTTAAATTAAATTGAACTTTAACCTAAATAACAACATGATAGTTGTGACATGATGCAGCACTTATAGAATGAGCCATGATAAGCAAAAAAAATGAAGACTAAAACAGAACATGTGTTTGCATATATATGAAGACGGACAGACAACAAACTGGTCTCCTGACAAAACAATGCTGCAATAGTAAAATTATTTTCTCATACATCTTCGCTTTACTGACTAGATGAAGCAGTTTGGCCATTTCCATTGTTTATTATCCAGACAGTTAGATTAGACAAATTGGGTAGATAGTATTTTACCACATGAAGGTACATCCAATGTGCCCTCCTGTTAACAAGGCCGCAATGTTTCGTGTGGGAATGGGGGCCATGAAATTCTTTGGAAAACAGTACCTGGCTGAAACATTTGTCGTGAAAGAAACAGCATCGCTTCCAAAGGTTAATGGTGTTGTTCCTGTTATCTCTTCCCACTGAGCAGGTGATGTACCTCCTACCAAGTAAAGAGAGTAAATGGCAGCTGTCAGAGCAAACAGTCAGGCTCAATGAGGACTTCTGGCCACATCACGGTGAAACAATGCTAAACCTCTCCAACACACCAATGTATACTACACCTGAAATTTCAAACACCTGTGGATTAAACTTACAGATCCCAACATAGAACCTGCAGAAAGTCCAGGTTAATCAAGCCACCTTCATCACAACTAGCTGTCGAGAAAAAAGTTCATAGGCATGTAGATTGTAAAAACATTTACGGAGGAATTTTCCCCAAAGGTTGTCAATGTCAGGCTCAGACTGAAAACCAGTATCTATCTCTCCAGCTGCACTGCCAGGTTTACACTCCAGATTTTCTGTCATTCAGACCACAGAGAATCTGGGAGTGTGGTTCGCGTACCAGTCTGGCGGGGCGGGGCTTGCCAGCTCCACAGAAATCGGGGCGCCATCTTTAAAGGATGCCCCGATCTGCACTGGGAATAAACATCCCCCCACGGACACAGAAGACCCCTCCCTACAAGCATCGGAGCACCCCACTCCAGGCATCGGAGCACCCCACTCCAGGCATCGGGGCAACCCCCCCGACACCTCCCAGAAGTGTTTTGTGCTGGGGTGACATCACATCGTCTAGACGAGAAGATACATTGAGGGCGGAAGCAATGGCGCCAAACCCGCTAATGATATTTTAATGTATGCTGAAATATGCAAAGCAGGCTCATGTCCTTTCTAGGTGTGAATCTGATCACGTAATTGGAGGGGGCAGGGAAGATCCCAAACCTAAATCTTGCGGCAGCAGCCATTACAGAATTTAAATTTCCTTAGTGTTTAATCATGTCAGAAGTATGATGGAATACTCTTCGCTTGCCTGGGTAGCTGAAGCTGCAACAACACATCAAGTAGCTCGATAGCATCTTGGACCAGAACTTGACTGACACCCATCCACCACCTTAAACATCCCCCCCACCGACTTCTACAGCATCTGTGATCTCTAACATCTAGAAGGATAAAGGCAGCAGATGCATGGGAACGCCAACATCTGCATGTTCTCCTCCAATTTCCAAACCATCCTGATGTGGAACTATATCGGCCGTTCCTTCACTGTGGCTGGGTCAAAGTCCTGGAGCTCCCTTCCTAACAGCACTGAGGGTGTACCTACACCACTTGGACTGCAGCGGTTCAGGAAAACATCTCATCATCACCCTTACAGCGGTAATTAGGGATGGGTAAGAAATGCTGGCTTAGCCAGCGAAGTCACATCCTGAGAGTGAATAATAAAATTATAGATTTGACTTGAACTGCACAATAAGAACAATCAACAAAGAGCGCCATGCTTAGAAAATCTTGACACTTCAAATGACACTTTGTGCGGAACCGGGTTAGGGCAGTAGATGTTGTCTATATGGACTTCAGTAAGGCCTTTGACAAGGTCCCTCATGGTAGACTAGTACAAAAGGTGAAGTCACACGGGATCAGGGGTGAACTGGCAAGGTGGATACAGAACTGGCTAGGCCATAGAAGGCAGAGGGTAGCAATGGAGGGATGCTTTTCTAATTGGAGGGCTGTGACCAGTGGTATTCCACAGGGATCAGTGCTGGGACCTTTGCTCTTTGTAGTATATATAAATGATTTGGAGGAAAATGTAACTGGTCTGATTAGTAAGTTTGCAGATGACACAAAGGTTGGTGGAATTGCGGATAGCGATGAGGACTGTCTGAGGATACAGCAGGATTTAGATTGTCTGGAGACTTGGGCGGAGAGATGGCAGATGGAGTTTAATCCGGACAAATGTGAGGTAATGCATTTTGGAAGGGCTAATGCAGGTAGGGAATATACAGTGAATGGTAGAACCCTCAAGAGTATTGAAAGTCAAAGAGATCTAGGAGTACAGGTGCACAGGTCATTGAAAGGGGCAACACAGGTGGAGAAGGTAGTCAAGAAGGCATACGGCATGCTTGCCTTCATTGGCCGGGGCATTGAGTATAAGAATTGGCAAGTCATGTTGCAGCTGTATAGAACCTTAGTTAGGCCACACTTGGAGTATAGTGTTCAATTCTGGTCGCCACACTACCAGAAGGATGTGGAGGCTTTAGAGAGGGTGCAGAAGAGATTTACCAGAATGTTGCCTGGTATGGAGGGCATAAGCTATGAGGAGCGATTGAATAAACTCGGTTTGTTCTCTCTGGAACGAAGGAGGTTGAGGGGCGACCTGATAGAGGTATACAAAATTATGAGGGGCATAGACAGAGTGGATAGTCAGAGGCTTTTCCCCAGGGTAGAGGGGTCAATTACTAGGGGGCATAGGTTTAAGGTGAGAGGGGCAAGGTTTAGAGTAGATGTACGAGGCAAGTTTTTTACGCAGAGGGTAGTGGGTGCCTGGAACTCGCTACCGGAGGAGGTAGTGGAAGCAGGGACGATAGGGACATTTAAGGGGCATCTTGACAAATATATGAATAGGATGGGAATAGAAGGATACGGACCCAGGAAGTGTAGAAGATTGTAGTTTAGTCGGGCAGTATGGTCGGCGCGGGCCTGGAGGGCCGAAGGGTCTGTTCCTGTGCTGTACATTTCTTTGTTCTTTGTAAACCAACCTGTTATACTACACAGCAACCGGAGACTTGGAGTATCCCCTCTATACCCATTTGAAACATCTCCTCCTGATACAGGGGGCACTGGAATCGTCATGGTGATAGGTTTATGGAATTTCCTTCTTCTGGGTTCCACAGTTACAATCGGGCTGAATGTGGCTCGATTCCCAAGGATCTTTTTGACAAGCTCGTCTGGGACCGGCTGGGCCTGTGGAATAAGCAGATACCTAGGTTAAAGCTGGATAACTGAGGTCACATTTCCCATCACAGGTCAGTTGGGAATGGACAAGGGAAGGATCGCAAGAGGTTAAAACCCAAGTGCTTTGTAATGTGCAGTTATTTTCAACTAACAGCCTATATTTGTCAATCATACAGGCACCTCCAGGTCACAGGGAACCTTTAGAGAAGGGGCTGAAAAGTTAATTAAACCCATACAGTTGTTACACATTGCTCTGGAATCATGGGACTCTTTCAAAAAGGTCCACCTATTTACAGAGTAACAGTTTCAGAACAGTGAAGGGACCATTGGCCTATCTATTCACAGTATTGCGATGATTCATTTCTAACAATCATGAGGCCCATTACCACACAAAACTGAATCCCATTGAGACTTCTTGTTCCAGCACCCATGACCGTAATCTGCTCCACATATTTATTACATTCTAGTTCTTTTTACAGTTCCCATTTTTCTATCATCCTTAATTTGTAAATGTGGCTCTTTGCGATTGCACTCTGTACATAGCAGAAAGGTTTATTTGGATGCAAACGATCTAAACCTTGCATTATATTATATCCACTCTTGACTATGCTTTAAAGAGCGAAAAGGCCCAGGGTTGTCAATCATGAGCAATACACCAATACAGAGTTGGCATGAAGACCATGTTATTGTAAGGTCATTCCCAAGAAATTTGGGTAGTACTTGGAAGCAGGTGTCCACAGTCAAAGGTTATCTTCAAAGGATTCTTTTTGTACTCCTCAGCTCAGCTGGCATTTGTTTTATTTTGACATACCTGTGCAGCCAACACCTCTGTCCTCAGCGGCATTAATGCAGCAGTTTGAGATTGGAGCCAGGACTGTGTGCTCAAAACCGGAAACTACACAACCACGGCAAAAAGTGGGCCTGCTGAAATCATCTGTAACGGTAATTTCAAGGGTCTTGAGCTTCGAATAGGGGCCACATCCAAGAGACCACTGGACACCGATAGGAGCTATAACACTTTAGCACTGATTCTCCAAAATACACTTCCTTCAAGGGGAAGTTTCCTTTTTTCTAATAAATTTAGAGTGCTCAATTCTTTCTTTCCCAATTAAGGGGCAATTTAGCGTGGCCAATCCACCTAACCTGCACATCTTTGGGTTGTGGGGGTGAGACCCACGCAGACATGGGAAGAACGTGCAAACACCACACGGACAGTGACCCGGGGCCGGGGTCGAATCTGGGTCCTTGATGCAGTGAGGCAGCAGTGCTAACCATGGGTGAAGTTTCCTGTTCCAACTGTGGGATTGGCGGATTAACCTGGTGGTGCAAGCAGAGAGTCAGCCAGGAAAAGGTGCGATGTAAAGTACACGGCAGATGATTAAATGAGTGTGCAGAAGAGGAGGAAGTCGCGGATCGCAATATGAATAGTTTGTTTTTTGCTCTTTGCTTCCTGCAGACCCTCAGTTTTGCGAGTCAATCCAAAAGCTTTGATCCTCAGGAAACTTGACAAATCCATCAGTATGAGCTATGCATATCTGGAACTGGGCAGGAGTGTGCCAAGTTAGTCAGAATGATGAACTCTAAATTGGAGAGGGCCCAAAGGATTTGCAGGCATTAACAAAGAATTGTATCACCTTCCTTGAATTACATTAAATGGGTAGGATTTCAGAGATGATGGATACACAAAACCAGGCTTTTGAAACAGAAAAATGCTGGAATGCCAGCCAGCTCCAAGTGTAGTTATGTCCCCATCCGAAAAGCCTCTTGTGAGATTAAGACCTTTGCTGCTTCGCAACTGGGTGTAAACGTGGTTCTTAAATCATGTTGCAGCATCGAGCAGTTCCCAAGAGGTCCAGGCTAGCCATGTTGTAATCCACCCTATTTAAATTGTGGCCAGGCAATGGGTGCTGCTTACCCAGAGATGAAAATCATACCATCATTTTTGGTCACTAGCCCTTTGCTTTGTGGTCACTGAAGGAGCTCATCCCCAGGCTCGTGACAGAGAAACTGTCAGAAATATTGCTGGTCCAGTGGTATCCTTCCAGTGACACTATGGACACTCACCCCTTGAGGATGTGGATCTTGGTGTTGCAGCATGGTTAACCTGCCTCATGATGACCACATACAATTTTTTGTGCACCCCAGTACTTGGGGCCAACACAACCTTCTAGAATTTGCTCCCATTTCGTAGCATTGTGCCTATCAGTGTTCTAGCTTTCAGTTATGATTGCTGAAGTCAGGTTCCTGAGCTGACGACACGATTCTGTGTAGTAAAAGCAAATACCCTTGGTTCCACCGGTACTCGGAGCACCAATACATCTTTGCACATAGAATGCAGGACACTTATTGCATGTTCAATGGTGCCCACCAAACCCAGAAACCATCACATTTATGATCAGGCCGACACATTCAAAACTCCACAGTCCCTGCAGTCAAAGTTGGTACAGGGAAGGCAGTACAGAACTGTGTGTGACCACACTCACAAGTTATCTGTTGTGTGTTTCCTATGAAAATAGGATTGCATGCTAGCATTGCTCCAGTTTAGGTTTTTTTTCTGCTTTCAAAATAGGAATCCAGCAGAATCAGGCTAAAGGGCCTAAATCCGCAGCTGGAGCGTATGGAGTATCCCACAGGAAGATCATTTTTTTTCCCGAATAGTTACTACAGCATTTTAAGAAAATGCGCTGCCTTTGCCAGGACAGATCTGATTAACAGACAGCCACCCACTTGAGATGACCAAATGGAATCCAGTGCTCTAGAGGACAGTCCCACTCACAGGAAGCATGGGTTGGAGAATTGAGGGCTGCAATGTTCTAGCCTGATCTTTTCTCTACGTGCTCCCCTTTTTAACATACTTTACGGCTGGCAGAATGGGACGGCCAAATTAGCTCAGTGTTTATATTAAATTATTCAGCCGTGTAACTATTCACATGCACTCAATTATGTAGCATTTAAAATGATTACATCTTCATACTTTTATGGTAAATATTTCAAACCGCAGAATAACAGTTGAGAAATACATTAACATTTAATACAGAAGCATTTGGAGTTTATTTCGCAGGAAGCCATTTGACTCATCAAATTGCTGCCAGTTGAGACTTCTGGTGGCGGCTATGAAGGAGTAAGTTGCACATTTGGTGGCTCCTGCTCGGGTCGGACTTTTGGACCTTTTCCCCTTGATTTTCTACCGGACTTGAATTGTAAAATTGAAGACAGAGGCAATTGGGTACTGGATTCCCACATCGGTGCTTGGAGAGAAGGACTAGAAGTGCTCGTAAAGGCAGAAACAGAAAGACAGAGAAGGCTTGGGCTGAAGCTGCAGCGGGAGACAGCATGGCAGAGGACCAAACCTCTGGTTTGTCGACCCAGCAGTCAACGGAGCAGCTGATGCAAGTTATTCAAGACGGCTTTGCTAAGCAGAAACGGGACTGCTTGGGCCCAATAAGAGAGTCGATTGAGCGGCTGGAGCTTAGATTGGACACCCAAGATTGGGCGATCCAGAAGGTGGGGAAGGCGCTGGCTGAGCAGGAGGAGCATCAGACCGCGGTGGAGCTGGAGGTGGGGATGCTGAGAGACCAGCAGAAGAAGCTCCTGGAGAAGGTGGAGGACCTAGAGAATAGGTCCCGCCGGCAGAACTTGAGAATCGTTGGGCTCCCGGAGGGGTCCGAAGGAGCAGGCGTTGGGGCATACATCGCAGACATGTTTGAGAAGCTGCTGGGGGATGGGGCATTCTCCCGACTCTTGGAGGTGGACAGGGCTCACAGAGCACTCGCGAGGAAGCTGCGAGCAGGATACCCTCCCGAGGGCAATGGTGGTGAGATTCCACGGGTATATGGATGAGGAGCGCATTCTACAGTGGGCCAAGCAGACACGGAGCTGTAAGTGGGACAATAGTATCCTGCGGATTTACCAAGACCTGAGTGTGGAGGTGGCCAGGAGAAGAGCAGGCTTCAACCAGATAGGTCGATCCTTTTTAAGAAAAAGGTGAAGTTTGGACTGTTGTATCCGGCCCGACTCTGGGTCACGTAGGAGGAACAGCACTTTTATTTTGAGCGGCCTGAGGACGCGCTGGACTTCGCGAAAAGGAAAGGACTGGTGGTGGACTGAGAACTTTTGAACTTTGCTGCAACGTTCATGTTTTTTTTTGTTTGTTTCTCCATTCTTTAAAAAAAAGTTTCTCGTTTTTCGTTTTGTGGCAGCTGCTTGTAATGCCTTCTGTATTGATTTGGGGCCAGTGGCAGGGCTGAGTGAGTTAAGGTTTTCATTTGCACTGTTGGGGGATGGAGGTGTGCTTGTTTAGATTTTGGTGTTTTTCTGTCGGGCAATTGTGTGCAGATTGGTTAATGTTGGAGTCTGTTTGTATGAGTGGGGGGAGGATGGGGAGGGAATAATAGGTGGGAGATTATCTGGCGCCAGGGATGGGGGCCACCAAGCTAGCTGGGCGGGCTAGCTCACGGAAGCGCAGTGGGGGTGTGCATATGTTCGGTTTATCAAAGGGTTACAGAGTGTTGTTACTAGGGGGTGGGGGGGGAGAGAAGGGAGGAAAAATGTTCTGCTGACGAGGGAGGGACTTGGGCCAAGGGACAGAGAGGAGGTTGGGAGCGGAGGCTGCCCGGGGGTGGGCCGGTGGAGGCGCGGAACATGGGCTGGAGATGGCCCCAAAAAAGGGGATGACTGATCGGCGGAGGAGGGGGGCAATGAGCCCCCCAACTCGGCTGATCACCTGGAATGTTCGAGGGTTAAATGGGCCGGTCAAGAGGGCACATGTGTTTGCGCATCTTTGGGGACTGAAAGCGGACTTGGTAATGTTGCAGGAGATGCACCTTAGAGTAATTAACCAGAGTAGATTGAGGAAAGGCTGGGTCAGTCAGGTCTTTCACTCGGGACTGGATTCAAAGACAAGAGGGGTCGCGATCCTGATCAATATGCGGGTGGTGTTTGAGGTGGGTAGAATAGTTTTGGATGTGGGAGGTCGATACATTATGGTCAGTGGGAAACTGGAAGGGGTGCAGGTGGTATTAGTAAATGTGTATGCGCCAAATTGGGATGATGTGGAGTTTATAAAGAGGATGCTGGGGAAGATACCGGACCTGGACTCGCACAGGTTGGTCATGGGAGGGGACTTCAACACAGTTATTGACCCTGGCTTGGACCGGTCAAGCTCGAAAACGGACAGGGTGCCAGCAATGGAAAAGGAACTAATAGGGTTCATGGAGTAGATGGAGTGGATCCATGGAGATTTGGGCAGCCGAGGGTGAAGGAGTTCTCCTTCTACTCACACGTGTATAAAGTGTACCCCCGGATCGATTTCTTCATTTTGAGCAGGGCCTTACTGGCAGGGGCGGTGGACACGGGGCACTCGGCGATCACAATCTCAGACCATGCTCCGCACTGGGTTGACCTACAGGTTAGTAAAGACAGTAACCAGCGCTCGCACTGGAGGTTGGATATGGGACTTTTGGCTGACGAAGGGGTGTGCGAATGGCTGAGGGAATATATTCAGAACTACCTACAGGTCAACGACACGGGTTAAATTTCAGCAGCGATGGTCTGGGAAGCACTGAAGGCGGTGGTCAGAGGGGAGCTGATCTCAATACGGACCCATAGGGAGAAGGTGGACAGGGCAGAGACGGACCGACTGGTAAAGGAGATACTACAGATCGATAGGAGGTATGCGGAGACCCCAGAGGCAGGGCTTTTAAGGGAACGGCGGAGGCTACAGGCGGAGTTCGGCTTGTTAACCACAGGAAGGGCAGTGGAGCAGCTGAGAAAGGCGAGGGGGCAATCTATGAGTATGGAGAGAAGACCAGCAGAATGCTTGCACAGCAGCTTAGAAAGAGGGAGGCAGCCAGGGAGATAGGGAAAGTAAATGACAGAGATGGGAACCTGGTTGGAGATTCAGCAGGGATAAATAAGGCATTTGGGGACCTCTACAGTAGGCTGTATAGGTCGGAACCCCCTACGGGGCTGGAGGGGATGAGGCACTTCTTGGGGGGGCTGAATTTCCCAAAGGTGGACGGGGAGCTGGTAGAAAGGCTGGGGGCCCCGATCGGGTTGGAAGAGATAGTGGAGGGTCTGAAGGCCTTGCAGGCGGGTAAAGCCCCGGGGCTGGACGGGTACCCAGTGGAGTTTTATAAAAAGTTCTCTGGGATATTGGGGCCGGTGAAAGAGGGGTGCAGCCCCCGACGATGTCGCAGGCCACGATTTCGCTGATTCTGAAGCGGGTCAAGAACCTGGAGCTGTGTGGGTCCTACAGGCCGATATCCCTGTTGAATGTGGATGCCAAACTGCTGGATTCCCACGTCGGTGCATGAAGCCCCCTGATCCGGCTGATAGCTTGGAATGTGAGAGGCTTGAATGGGCCGGTCAAGAGGGCCCGTGTGTTCGCGCACCTGAAGGGACTGAAGGCAGATGTGGTCATGCTCCAGGAGACGCATTTGAGGGTGGCAGACCAGGTTAGGCTGAGAAAGGGGTGGGTAGGGCAGGTTTTCCATTCGGGGCTGGACACAAAGAATCGAGGGGTGGCGATTTTGGTGGTGAAGTGGGTGTCGTTTGAGGCGCTGAGCATCGCGGCAGACAATGGAGGTCGGTACGTGATGGTGAGTGGTATGCTGCAGGGGGTGCGGGTGGTCTTGGTGAATATGTATGCCCCGAATTGGGACGATGCCGGATTTATGTGGCGCATGTTGGGCCGGATTCTGGACCTGGAGGCAGGGAGCTTGATAATGGGGGGGGGAGGGCGGATCCCGAGGGTGGAGAACACGGAGTATTCGGCCATAGCCATCTCAGACCATGCCCCGCACTGGGTGGAGCTCGAGCTAGGGGAGGAGAGGGACCAGCGCCTGCTGTGGCGCCTGGAGATGGGTTTACTGGCGGATGAGGTGAGCGGGCGGATCCGGGGGTGCATTGAAAGATACCTAGAGGTTAACGATAATGGGGAGGTGCAGGTAGGGGTGGTCTGGGAGCCGCTGAAGGCGGTGATTAGGAGAGAGCTAATCTCCACTAGGGCCCACAAGGAGGGGAAGGAGAGGAGAGAGAGGGAGAGGTTGGTCGGGGAGATTTTAAGGGTAGATAGGAGGTAGTCAGAGGTCCCCGAGGAGGGACTACTCAAGGAGCGACGAAGCCTCCAGGCCGAGTTCGACCTGTTGACTATTAAGAAGGCGGAGGTGCAGTGGAGGAAGGCGCAAGGGGTGGTATATGAATACGGGAAGAAGGCTAGCCGGATGTTGTGACACCAGCATCGGAAGCGGGAGGCAGCGAGGGAGATTGGGGGAGTTAGGGGTAAAGGGGGGAGCACGGTGCAGAGTGCGGTGGGAATAAATGGGGTATTTAGAGACTTCTATGAGGGACTGTATAGGACTGAGCCCCCAACGGAGGAGGGGGGGATACATCGTTTTCTGGACCGGCTGATGTTCCCGAGGGTAGAGGAGGGGCAGGTGGCGGGGCTTGGGGCACCGGTAGGGCTGGAGGAGCTGGCTAAGGGGCTGGGGAGTATGCAGGCGGGGAAGGCACCGGGGCCAGATGGGTTCCCGGTGGAATTTTACAGGAAATATATGGACCTGATGGGCCCACTACTAGTGAGGAGTTTCGATGAGGTGAGGGAGGGGGGGGTTCCTACCCTCAACGATGTCCAGAGCGCTAATCTCGCTGATCCTGAAGCGGGACAAGGCCCCTTTACAGTGTGGGTTGTATAGGCCAATCTCGCTCCTCAACGTGGATGCGAAGGTGTTAGCGAAGGTGTTGGCTACCAGAATTGAGGACTGTGTCCCGGGGGTGATCCATGAGGACCAGACGGGTTTCGTGAAGGCGAGGCAGCTGAACACCAATGTGCGGAGACTCCTAAATGTAATCATGATGCCTGCAGTGGAGGGGAAGCGGAGACAGTGGCAGCTATGGATGCGGAGAAGGCCTTCGATAGGGTGGAGTGGGGGTACCTGTGGGAAGTGATGAGGAGGTTCGGGTTCGGGAGGGGTTCGTTAGTTGGGTTAGGTTACTGTACGAAGCCCCGGTGGCGAGTGTGCCACAAATCGGAGGAGGTCGGATTACTTTCGGCTGTACCGGGGGACAAGGCAGGGGTGCCCCCTATTCCCCCTGCTTTTGCATTGGCAATTGAGCCTTTGGCGATGGCTCTGAGGGAGTCCAGGAACTGGAGTGATTTGGGGGTGTATGTGGCGGACCCGGTGGGGGGATGCCGGAGGTGATGCGGATCCTCAGGGAGTTTGGAGACTTTTTCGGGTATAAGCTCAACATGGGGAAGAGTGAGCTATTCGTGATACACCCAGGGGCCAGGGAAGGGGGATAGACGAGCTTCCACTGAAGAGGGCGGAAAGTAGTTTTCGGTACCTAGGGATCCAGGTGGCCAGGAGGTGGGGGGCCCTACGCAAGCTCAACTTGACGAGGCTGGTGGAGCAGATGGAGGAGGAGTTTAAAAGGTGGGATATGCTGCCACTCTCCCTGGCGGGTAGGGTACAGTCGGTGAAGGTGACGGTGCTCCCGAGGTTCCTTTTTATATTCCAATGCCTCCCCATCCTGATCCCCAAGGCCTTTTTTAAGTGGGTCAGTAGTAGCATCATGGGGATTGTATGGGCAAAAAAGACCCCGAGGGTGAGAAGGGTGTTTCTGGAATGGAGCAGGGACAGAGGAGGACTAGCGTTGCCTAATCTGTGTGGGTACTACTGGGCTGCCAATGTGGCGATGATACGCAAGTGGGTAATGGAGGGAGAGGGGGGCGACGTGGAAGAGGCTAGAGATGGCGTCCTGTGTGGGCACGAGCCTGGGAGCGCTGGTGACGGCACCGCTGGCACTCCCACCGACAAGATACACCAGAGCCCAGTGGTGGTGGCAACCCTCAAAATTTGGGGGCAGTGGAGACGCCACATGGGGGAGGCAGAGGCTTCAGTGTGGTCCCCGATCCGAGAGAACCATCGGTTTGTCCCGGGGAGAATGGATGAGGGGTTCCTGAGCTGGCACAGGGCAGGTATTAGAAGGATGGGGGACCGGTTTATAGATGGGACGTTTGCGAGCCTTGGGGCGTTGGGAGGAAAAATTTGGGCTCCCCCCTGGAAATGCCTTCAGGTACATGCAGGTAAGGGCGTTTGTAAGACAGCAGGTGAGGGAATTCCCGCTGCTGCCAGCACTTGGGATCCAGGATAGGGTGCTCTCGGGGGTGTGGGTTGGAGAAGGCAAGGTCTCGGCGATCTACCAGGAGATGCAGGAGGTGGAGGAGGCCTCGGTGGAGGAGCTGAAAGGTAAATGGGAGGAGGAGCTGGGGGAGGAGATAAGACGAGGGTACGTGGGCGGACGCCCTGGGTAGGGTAAATTCTTCCTCCTCTTGCGCCAGGCTTAGCCTGATACAATTTAAGGTTCTGCACAGGGCGCACATGACTGGGGCAAGGCTGAGTCGTTTTTTTGGAGTAGAGGACAGGTGTGTGAGGTGTTCGGGGAGCCCAGCAAATCACGGCCACATGTTCTGGGCGTGCCCAGCGCTGGATGGGTTCTGGAGGGGCGTTGCAAGGACGGTGTCTAAGGTGGTAAACGCCCGGGTTAAGCCGAGCTGGGGGCTCGCACTATTTGGGGTATCGGACGAGCCAGGAGTGCAGGAGGCGAAAGAGGCCGGTATTCTGGCCTTTGCGTCCCTGGTAGCCCGGCGGAGGATTCTGCTACAGTGGAAGGAGGCCAGGCCCCAAGCGTGGAAGCCTGGATCAGCGACATGGCAGGGTTCATTAAACTGGAGAGTGTAAAATTTGCCTTAAGAGGATCGGTGCAAGGGTTCTTCAGGCGGTGGCAACCGTTCCTAGACTTTCTAGCGGAGCGTTAGGAGGTGGACAGCAGCAGCAGCAGCAACCCGGGGGGGGGGGGGGTACTTTGCGTTTACTACTGTGTTTATTATCGTTTAATGGGGGGCTTGTATATTGGGGGGATACGTGACATAGCTATAAGATGTTTATTTATGTGTTCTTTGTTTTTTTCTTATTTCTGGTTTGGTTGAAAACATGTAAAAATTTGGATAAAAATATATTTTTTTTAAAAGCTATTACTGGGCGGCGAATATAGCCATGATCAGGAAGTGGGTGGTGGGGGAGGGGTCGACATGGGAGCATATGCAGGCGGTGTCATGCAAGGGCACCAATTTGGGGGCGTTGGTAACGGCGCCTCTGCCGTTCCCGCCGGCACGGTACTCCACCAGCCCCTTGGTGGTGGCGGCTCTGAGGGTCTGGGGGCAATGGAGGAGACATGTGGGAGTTGAGGGAGCATCGGTCTGGTCTCCAATCTGTAATAATCACTGGTTTGCCCCAGGAAGTATGGATGGGGGGTTCCCGGTATGGCGGACAGCAGGGATCGAGAGGATGGGGGATATGTTTATAGATGGCAGCTTTCAGAGTATGAAGGCGCTGGAGGAGTAGAGTCAACACGTCCGCAACATGTGCCAGGCTCAGCCTGATACAATTCAAGGTTGTTCACCGGGCTCACATGACAGTGGCCCCGATGAGCAGATTCTTTGGGGTGGAAGACAGGTGTGCAAAGTGTGTGGGAGGGCCAGCGAACCATGTCCACATGTTTTGAGCATGTCCGAAGCTTAGGGGATTTTGGCAGGGGTTTGCAGATGTCATGTCCACGGTGTTAAAAACAAGGGTGGCGCTGAGTCCAGAGGGGGCGATTTCCAGGGTGTTGGAAGACCCGGGAATCCAGGAGGATTGAAGCAGACGTTTTGGCATTTTACTTCCCTGGTAGCCCGGAGACGGATACTATTAGCTTGGAGGGACTCAAAGCCCCCAAAGTCAGAGACCTGGCTATCGGACATGGCTAGCTTTCTCTATTTGTAAAAAATCAAGTTCGCTCGGAGAGGTCACTGTTAGGGTTCGCCCGGAGGTGGCAACCGTTCGTCGACTTCTTTGTGGAAAATTAATCGTCAGCAGAAAGGTTGGGGGGGGGGGGGGGGTTAGTTTAGCTTAGAGTAGAGGGTTAATAAAGGTGGGACCTGTAAGGGAGGGTGACGTTTTTTGAACTATGTTTATAGTTTCATGTACATTGTTTATTGTGTTGTTGTCATAATACCAAAAATTCCTCAATAAAATGTTTATTAAAATAAAAAGGTGGTGCCAGTTGTTTGGAAAAGTGGGTCAATCTTGACCTCACCTCCTCGTAATCTCACCAAAGTCTTGTTGTTAACACTGCTTCAAACATTCCCACCATTTTTCCTCTGTGTCGTTGACGAACCCCCTCCCTTATTAGCAATAACTCCCAAACTGACCCCACCTTGTTCACGCCACAAGGGTGGGGGAGGGGTTGCGGGAGAATGGCAGGGTGCATAGAGGCTAAGGATCCGTAAGGTGGAGGCAGTGGTGAGGCGGGGTATGAAGGAGTGGAAGAAGGACCCAGGGGAGGACAGAGAGTGTGGTCAGGGGCTTGGAAGAGTGAACTGCAAAGAGTTTGCCTTCCCAGGAGTGGTGGTGAGGGTGCGATGGGGAGCAGTCAGTCAAGGTAAGTACATTATGTTCCGAAAGGGTGGTGTCATTACTGTTCAAATGTGTGCCCATCTCAGGGTGTTGACTGGAGAGAGTCCTGACGGAGCTTTGAGTTCACCAACAACATTTCAATGTCCTTCAAATTAGAAGGGAGGGCCAGCTAAAGCTTACAAGTTCATCCACGTCACACAGAGTGGCAAGTGCAACACTTGACATTGTACGGGTCCAGCCTGTTGATTCCCTTATTTCCACTTTATTTTTGCTGTTATTATTTTGATCCATGGGAGTTTACTCAACATATATTTTTTAAATCGAGCAGGAGAAATTAGGATTTCAAAAGTTACAAAAGGGAATACTGCACCCAAGAGATGGGGTGGGGTTCAGTTCAATTGGTTGGCTGGTGGACAATGAATTGGCCAAAAGGCTGTATTTTGCCAGGTTACTGGTGGTGATTGGATCCTGCCTCAGTGGGATGATTTCCAGAGACCCAAGAAAGCAGAGTTGTGACGTGGACACACGTGTTTTCTCCAGAAATGCCATGAGCTGCTGAATTTCTGAAACTGCAGAGACCTCAATGAATCTACAGTGAAAACCATTACATGTTGGAAAGATAAATCTTGACCTGAAAGCCTGGTTTGAAGGACAGTGTGTTAGAAACAACCACCTGAAAAAAGACTTTTATCCCTTTCATTATGATATTTACACCCCTCTTCTCCCTCTGTGTTTGTCTGTGAGTGTATTTAGGTATATAAACATACGTATATATTTATTTATATACATGTCTCCAAATGTATATTGTATATATTATATATAAATGCACACACACATACATTAATAGAGGGTAGGGCCAGTTAAAGTGGGGGATTAGGAATTAGATAAGAGTTAACCAGTTGTATTTTCTGCATATTTCATTACAGATCTTGTTATGAATAACAAGTAATTGCATTTAGATTTACAAACCTGGTGACTGTAATTATTGGGCAGCCAAGGGCCAAAGACTTAGAGTATTTTTACAAGAGTTATTGGTTAATTCGATTGTGTTGCGACTCCGGGTCAAGGGAGGCTGGAATTGACCGCGCACTGTGATGTTGTACGAATTAAGTCATGGCATGATGGGAAAACTGGTCAACTACTTGGTACAATGTAAGAAAGCTGACCTAGCCATTCCAATGTACCAGACCCCTTTGTAAGGAATGCTGATCTAGCCATTCCAAAATGCCTGACCTCTGTAAATTCTGATATGGCTAACTCGTCATAACACAGGGTGGTATGAATAAGACAAGATAAGGAATGGATGAGTCTCCTCCGACCTTTTAATGTTCTATCAAAGAACAAGATAATGGTATGAGTGATGAGACAAAGAGTCCTTGTAGGTCAGCAGGTTTATGACATTGCTACCGTTTCTACTTCCGATCGAATTCCTGACTAAGCTGTAGTCACGCAATCTTGACAATGATAATGTGTAAATACTGAACTAATTTTCTGTAAAAGCGCGGACTTGAGGAGGAATCAGCAGTGGTAGTAACTGCTCTCTGACCTCAAGTTTCACCAAAAACTGCATGTGGTCTTTTCGTAAATAAAGCCTTGTTATTTTACCACAACAATCTATTGTTGAGTCTTCCTACCACAGTCAAAGAAGCAGAAAAATATTGACTTCTAGCCCAGGGCGTCATAACAGCTCTAACATGAACATTTAATAAAGACTGAATAAAAAACACAATATTATTTCTTCCACAAGAAACAAAATGTTCCTAACTCCCCTGTGACCAGCGATGTGTGCCAACCATGAGGTGTTCAAGTACATTTAGCTCTCTGACTAAGGTGGTCTCAATAAATAAGTGATGCACAAATGAATCGAGTAGCAACAACTGAATATGAGATACTTCAAAGTGAAATTAAATTCTGAAAAATACCCGTGTCACCAAAGTCTTATGCTAATGGCAGTAGAATTGGGCAGGGAAGCTTTGGCCGTGATTCAGGGCCTCCCTGTTTGGCCAGTACGTTCTTTTCCAGCCCACACAAAGCTGCAGTACTGTCAGCTCACGGCAGGTTTCACCACTGAAAAACTTTCTTCTGCCGTGTGACCATCTGTCTCCTTTGACGCCACCGGCACTTTAAACGTTAATTGCAATCATGCAGGAAAAGACAAGTGCCTTGTGGTTCTGGGTACATTGTTGGGAATGGCATGCTATTGACAAAAACAGAATTGAGCAGGAGCAACATTCAGATATTGTGCTGTGCCATTTTTCTCACACTCAGCCTGGCAAATTAAACACCCAATTACCTGGAGGCCCACTCGGATCCTCTTGGTTAAGGCTCCCTCTGGGAAGGACGCTTGCACAAGCGGAATGGTTGTGCTGCTCAACATTCCCCCTTCAGGTCCCATCTGATTACTTTCTTGCTTGATTCGAGAGACGACGGCAAAATACTGCGGAAAATCCTTGGTGACGATTCGGCAGATGCGTTTCTTCTCTAGCTCTTCAAGGCTATCGAGTTCTAAGTGAGAATGGATTAAAACGTTGCTTTCAGAGCTCTCAAGTCTGACTTGCATGCAAACACATCTTAAACATCCATTATACTCCATCTCAAAACAATTGTTTAAACGTAAATGCTTGCATCGAGGCTATAATCGGAACTTTTGGAATTAGGGTACTAATTAGAAACGCAGAAATGTGCAGATAAGTAGGCCATTCAACCTATTCTGTCTATACTACCTCTTTGGAAGAATTATCCAGTTAACCCCACTCTGCTGATTTTTCTCATAGCCCTGCACTTTCTTCCTCTATTCCACTCCCTTTTGAAAGTTACTACTGAATCTGCTCCCCACCATGCTTTCTGGCAGTGTCTTTCGGATCACAGGAAGTTGCTGTGTAAAAAATAATTCTCATCCACCCGCCATTTCTTATTTTAAATCGGAGTCCTCTGGTTACCAACTTACCCGACAGTGGAAATAAATTCTCCCCATCTATTCCATCAAAACTCCTCATTGCTTTGAATACCTTCCATTGTATCGCATTTCTACTCTGAAGAGTATAACTCAATTTTCTCTCGACTGTCCACAGAACCTACGTCCTTCATCCCTTATACCATTACAATCCATCTCCTGCACACCCTCGCCAAGACCTCAATGTCTTTCTAAAATGCAATGCCCAGATTTGGATTTAATTCTCCAGGTGAAGCTTAACCAACCATTTGGCCCTTTTTTCTTTTGACTCATTCGCAGGGTGTGAGCATCATTGGCAAGGCCAGCATTTATTGCCTATCCCTAATTGCCTTGCTTAGCCATTTCAGACAGCAGTTACGAGTCGGCCATATTGCTGTGGGTCTGGAGTCACACAGAGGGCAAGCCAAGTAAGGATGGCAGATTTCTTTCCCTCAAGGACATCAGTGAACCCAAGGGGCTTTTACAATGGTATGTCGGTCACCATTGCCAACAGGTTTTGTATTCCAGACTTATTTCATGGAGTGAATTTAAATTTTACTGTTGCTGTGGTGGATCTTGAACTCATGTCTCTACATCATTAATCCAGGCCTCTGGATTACTAGTCCACTAATTTAACAATTATGCTATACTTTCCTTGACACAAGGCCTACATATTTGGCACTGTCACATGGCTCTCTGGAGTTGTGTACTTGAATCTTACTGCCTCACAACCTTTTCATATCTAATATTATGAAATGAGTAAGCTTACTTCCAAATTACTTCCTGAACTGTCATATTTACTTTGCTCAATAAGGGATCAATAAAAAGAATGTCGCGGGTTGGCTCATTTAATGGCACCATCACCTCCAAGTCAGAAGGTCGTGGGTTCAAGTTCCACTTTAGGACTTGACACACAATCTAGGTTAGAGAATCACACCAACAGTACTTCAACAAACGTACTCTGGCCCCAGGATATGAACAATATGACATTGATGAAAAAAATGATTATTTCACTGAAGAACAAAGGAAGTGATGAGGTAAATTTTTTAAAAGGTTAAAAGCAGGCAGCATATGCCACACGGAGATAAAGTAATTTAATCCGACAAGGAGGAAGTGCTGCGATGCCTGTCACTTTAAGAGGTTATAGTCTGGAACCTCCCAATGCTCACATTCCATATCCTCGAAAGACCAGTTTCAGTTCTGATATTGGAAAACATCCAAATCCAAGCTCAGAATAAGACCACCCTGAATACAGATTCTTTTCTTTTTAATCAAAGGATAGAAAATTTACCTCCAAGCTATAATGTGAAACCCCCCCTCTTTTCTTTTACTTTAAAGAAAAGAAAATATATAATTTCAGAGAAGAATATAAGTAATTTGTGTATGTGGAGAGAGATGACTAAAAGACAAAGGGGAGGAAGAAAGGATACTTGTGAATAACCTTCATCAGAATGAAAAGAATACTTTGATTTCTGTCATGCCTTACTAGACCTCGAACATCCCAAAGCACCTTAAAGCTAATGAAGTAATTGTGAAGAGTAGTCATTGCTGCAATTTGGAAAGACTTCCAACCCTACTGCCTATTTTCTTTATTCGCTACACTCGACATGCTAAGAGGCATTGGATGGGTGGTAAAGAATTAAAACGTGTAGGCCTCATGGCGCAATGAGTAGCGTTTCTGCCTCCGGGCCAGAAGGTCCGTGTTCAAGTCCCACTTCAGGATTTGACGGCCAAAAAAGATGCGATCATAAAATGGCCAAACAAGTTGATTATCAATCGACTATTATTGTAAGCCCTGCCAATATGTTTGATGGCAGGCAATAAGAGTGGGAGAGTTTCCTGGTCAGCCAAACTGCAGAAGGCAACAGCAAACCACTGCAGTGTGTTTTTTAATATTATTCATTCAAGGAATGTGGCCTCACTGGCTAGGCCAGCATTTATTGCCCACTCTTCATTGATATTGAGACGGTGATAGTGAGCTGCCTTCTTGAAGTGCTGCAGTCCATGTGGTGTAGGTACATCCACATTGCTATCAGGGAGGGAGTTGCAGGATTTTAACCCGACAGTAAAGGAACGGCGGTGATATGTTTCCAAGTCAGGACGGTGAGTGACTTGGAGGGGAAACTCCAGGTGGTGGTGTTCCTATATGCCTGCTGATCAGGTCCTTATGGATGGTAATGGTCTTGGGTTTGGAAGGTGTTGTATGAGGAGCCTTGGTGAATTCCTGCGTTGCATCTTGTAAATGGAACACACTGCTGCTACTGTACGTCAGTGGTGGAAGGAGTCAATGTTTAAGGTAGTGGATGGGGTGCTAATTAAGTGAGCTGCTTTGTTCTGGATGGTATTGTTGTTGCAGTGTTGTTGGAGCTGCACTCATCCATCACACTCCTGACTTGTGCCTTGTAAATGGTGGACTGGCTTTGGGAAGTCAGGAGGTGAATTACTCACCTCAGGATTCCTAGCTTCTGACTTGCTCTGTAGCCACAGTATTTATATGGCTAGTCCAGTTCAGTTTCTGGACAATGGTAACCCCCAGGATGTTGATAGTGGGGGATTCAGCGGTGATAATGCCACCGAATGACATGGGGCGATGGTTAGATTCTCTCTTGTTGGTAATGGTCATTGCCTGGTATTTGTGCGGCAAGAATGTACCTGTCACTTGTCAGCCCAAACCTGGATATTGTCCAGGTCTTGATGCATTTTGACATGGATTGTTTCAGTATCTGAGGTATTGTGAATGATGCTGAACATTTTGCAATTATCAGCGAACATCCTCACTTCTGACCTTAAGATCGAAGGAAAGTCATTGACAAAACAGATGACAGTGGTTGGACCTAGAACAATTCCGAGGAACTCCTGAAATGATGTCCTGGAGCTGAGACGACTGACCTCCAACAACCACAACCATCTTCCTTTGTGCCAGCTATGACTCCAACCAACAGAGAGTTTTCCCCGATTCCCATTGACTCCAGTTTTGCTAGGGCTCCTTGATGCTAGACTCGATCAAATGTGGTCCTGATGTCAAGGGCAGTCACTCTCACCTCACCTCTGGCATTCAGCTCTTTTGTCCATGTTTGAACCAAGGCTGTAATGAGGCCAGGAGCTGAATGACCCTGGAGGGACCCAAACTGAGCATCCGTGAGCAGGTTATTGCTAAATAAGTGCCACTTGATAGCACTGTTGTTGGCACTTTACAAATTTGTCCTGTTATTTGTGTACAGGCCACACCGTGGAAATTTTCCACATTGCCAGGTAGATGCGAGTGTTGTTGCTGTACTGGAACAGCTTGGTTAGGAGCGCAGCAAGTCTTCAGTCCTATTGCCGGAATATTGTCAGTGCCCATAGCCTTGTGTTTTCAGTCGTATAGAGTTGATTGGAAGGGGAGCCTAGAAGCGAAGACGGTGGAACAGCAATGGCAGGAGTTTTGGGGGAGTTATTCGGGAGGCACAACAGAAATTCATCCCAAGGAGAAGGAAACATGCTAAGGGGAGGATGAGGCAACCATGGCTGACAAGGGAGGTCAGGGAGAGCATAAAAGCAAACGACAAAGGATACAATGTGGAAAGGATTAGTGGGAAGCCTGTAAAAGCAAGCAGAGGACAACCAAAAAAAGCAATAAGGGGGAGAAGATGAAATAGGAGTGTAAGTTAGCTAGTAATATAAAAGAAGATTGCAAGAGATTTTTTCGATATATAAAAGGTAAGAGAGAGGCAAGAATGGACATTGGACCACTGAAAAATGAGGCTGGAGAAGTATTAATGGGAAACAAAGAAATGGCAGAGGAACTGAATAGTTACTTTGCACCAGTCCTCACGGTGGAAGAGAACAGTGGCATACCAGAACTTCAAGAAAGTCAGTGGGATGAGGTGAGTGCAGTGGCCATGATTAAGGAGAAGGTGCTGGGGAAATTTAAAGGTCTGAAGGTGCATAAATCACCTGGGCTTGATGGACTACACCCCAGGGTTCTAAGGGAGATAGCGGAGGAGATTGCGGAGGCATTGGTGGTGATCTTTCGGAATCACTGGAGTCAGGGAGGGTCCCAGAGGACTGGAAAATAGCTAATGTAGCAACCATGTTTAAGAAGGGAGGGGGGCAGAAGATGGGAAATTATAAGCCGTTTAGTCTGACTTTGGTCGTTGGTAAGATTTGAGAGTTCATTATTAAAGATGAGATTGCAGAGTACTTGGAAGTGCGTGGTAAAATAGTATAATAATAATATTAATCTTTATTATTGTCACAATTGGCTTATGTTAACACTGCAATGAAGTTCCTGTGAAAAGCCCCTAGTTGCCACATTCCAGCGCCTGTTCGGTACACTGAGAGAAAATTCACAATGCCCAATTTACCTAACATCACGTCTTTCGGGACTTGTGGGGGGAAACCGGAGCACCCGGGGGAAACCCACACAGACATGGGGAGAACGTGCAGACAGTGACCAAAGCCGGGAATCGAACCTGGGACGTGGCGCTATGAAGCAACAGTGCTAACCACTGTGCTGCATGTCTTTGAAAATGGGAGGTCATGCCTGACAAATCTGTTACAATTCTTTGAGGAAGTTAGACTAAGGAGAGTAAGGAGAGCCAGTGGATGTGATCTATTTGGATTTCCAGAAGGCCTTTGATAAGGTGTCATACAAGAGGCTACTAAATAAGATAAGAGTCCACGGTGTTAGGGGCAAGGTACTTGCATGGATAGAGGATTGGCTGACTGGTGGATGGCAGAGAGTGGGGATAAAGAGGTCTTTTTTAGGATGGCACCGGTGACTGGTGGTGCTCTGCAGGGGTCGGTGCTGGGACCACAACTTTTCACAATACCCATTAACGATCTGGAAGAAGGAACTGAGGGCATTGTTGCTAAGTCTGCAGTTGCTACAAAGATATATAGAGGGACAGGTAGTGTTGGGGAGGCTGCAGAAGGATTCGGACATGCTAGGAGAGCGGGCAACAAAGTGGTGGATGGATACAATGTTAAAAAAATGTGAGATTATGCACTTTGGTAGGAAGAATAGAGGCATAGGCTATTTTCTAAATGGGAAAAAGTTTTGGAAATCTGAAGCACAAAGTCCGAATTCAGGATTCTCTTAAGGTTAACATGCAGGTTCAGTTAGCAGTTAGTAAGACAAACGCAATGTTAGCATTCATTTCGAGAAGGCTAGACTACAAGAGCAGGGATATACTACTGAGGGTGTATATAGCTTTGGTCAGACCCCATTGGATCAGTTTTGGGCCCCAAGGAAGGATGTGCTGGCCTTGAAGGGGATCAAAGAATGATCCTGGGAATGATGGGCTTGTCAGATGAGGACTCTGGGTCTGTACTCAATGGAGTTCAGAAGGATGAGGGGAGATCTCATTGAAACTTATAGAATAGAGAGGCCGAGATAGATTGGATGTGGAACAGATGTTTGCACAGATAGGAGAGACTAGAACCCAAGGGCACAGCCTCAGACTGAAGGGAAGATCCTTTGAAACTGAGATGAGGAAGAATTTCTTCAGCCAGAGGGTGGTGAATCTGTGGAACTCATGCCACAGAAGGCTGTGGAGGCCAAGTCACTGAGTGTGTTTAAGACAGGGATAGATAGGTTCTTGATTAATGAGGGGATCAGGGGTCCTACAGGCCGATATCCCTGTTGAATGTGGACGCCAAACTGCTAACCAAACTTTTGTCCTCCAGGATTGAGGATTGCGTTCCGGACGTTATTGGGGAGGACCAGATGGGGTTTGTTAAGGGTAGGCAGTTGGTGGCCAATGTAAGAAAGTTGTTATACTTGATCATGATGCCCCTAGAAGGTAGAGAGGTGGAGGTAGTGAGCGCAATGGATGCGGAAAAGGCTTTTGATTGGATAGAATGGGTTTATCTGTGGGAGGTACTGGGACGGTTCGGATTCGGGCGGGGCTTTATGACTGGGTCAGGTTGCTGTATCAGGCTCCCGTGGCGAGCGTGCGGACGAATAGGACAACATCGGACTATTTTAGACTGCACCGGAAGACGAGACAGGGATGCCCCCTCTCCCCACTGTTGTTCGCACTAGCTATAGAGTCAAGGGATAGAAGAAATAATGAGGATTCTAGAGGAATTTGGCCGGTATTCGGGGTATAAGCTAAATATGGGGGAAAATGCGATGTTTGTGGTCCAGGCGAGGGGACAGGAGAGGCGATTGGGGGAGCTGCCGTTTAGATTAGTAGGGGGAAGCTTTAGGTACCTAGGCATTCAAGTGGCGTGGGAATGGGACCGCCTGCATCAATTAAATCTAGTAGACCAAATGAAGGACGATTTTCGGAGATGGGACATGCTACCGTTATCATTAGCTGGAAGGATGCAGACGGTGAAGATGACGGTCCTCTCGAGATTCCTGTTCGTGTTTCACTGTCTCCCCATCTTTATTCCATGGTCCTTTTTTAAACGGGTCAACAAAGTGATCACTGGCTTTGTTTGGGCGGGCAAGGCCCCACGAGTAAAGAAGGTAATGCTTGAGCGGAGTCGGGGAGAGGACAGGCTGGCACTGCCAAATTTTAGTAACTATTACCGGGTGGCGAACATAGCCATGATCAGGAAGTGGATGGTGGGGGAGGGGTCGACATGGGAGCGTATGGAGGCGGCTTCATGCAAGGGCACCAGTCTAGGGGCGTTGGTAACTGCACCTCTGCCGTTCCCGCCGGCACGGTACTCCACCAGCCCCGTTGTGGTGGCGGCCCTGAGAGTCTGGGGGCAATGGAGGAGACATGAAGGAGCAGAGGGAGCATCGGTCTGGTCCCCAATCTGAAATAATCACCTGTTTGCCCCGGGAAGTATGGATGGGGGTTCCGGATATGGCGGAGAGCAGGGATTGAGAGGATGGGGGATATGTTTATAGAGGGGAGCTTTCCGAGTATGAGGGCGCTGGAGGAGAAGTTTGGGTTGGCGAGGGGAAACAAATTCAGGTATCTGCAGTTGCGGGACTTCCTACGGAAACAGGTGTCAACCTTCCCGCTCCTACCGCTAAGGGGGATTCAGGACAGGGTAGTTTCCAGAGGGTGGGTAGGAGAAGTGAGCATCTCGGACATTTACAAGGAACTTTTGGGGTCAGAGGAGATGCAGACCAAGGAGCTGAAGCGCAAGTGGGAGGAGTAGCTGGGAGGTGAGATAGTGGATGGTCTATGGCAGACACGTTGAGTAGAGTCAATGCGTCAGCAACATGTGTCAGGCTCAGCCTGGTACAATTCAAGGTCGTTCACCGGGCTCATATGACAGTGGCCCAGATGAGCAGATTGTTTGGGGTGGAAGACAGGTGTGCAAAATGTGCGGGAGGACCAGCGAACCATGTCCACATGTTTTGGGCATGTCCGAAGCTTAGGGGATTTTGGCAGGGATTTGCAGATGTCATGTCCACAGTGTTAAAAACAAGAGTGGCACTGAGTCCAGAGGTGGCGATTTTCGGGGTGTCGGAAGACCCGGGAATCCAGGAGGAGAAAGCGGCAGACGTTCTGGCCTTTGCTTCCCTGGTAGCCCGGAGACGGATACTATTAGCTTGGAGGGACTCAAAGCCCCCGAAGTCGGAGATCTGGCTATCGGACATGGCTAGATTTCTGTTTGGAGAAAATCAAGTTCGCCTTGAGAGGGTTCACTGTTAGGGTTCGCCCGGAGGTGGCAACCGTTCGTCGACTTCTTCGCAGAAAATTAATCGTCAGCAGAAGGGGGGGTGGTTAGTTTAGCTTAGAGTAGGGGGTTAATAAAGGTGGGACCTATAAGGGAGGGAGATGGCTTTTGCACTCTGTTTATAGTTTTATGTACAATGTTTATTTTGTTGTTGTTATACCAAAAATGCCTCAATAAAATGTTTATAAAAAAAAATGAGGGGATCAGGGGTTATGGGGAGAAGGCAGCAGAATGGGTATGAGAAACATATCAGCCATGATCGAATGGCAGAGCAGACTCAATGTGCCAAATGGCCTAATTCTGCTCCTCTATGCTGTGGTTTCTTGATATCACGTGGAGTGAATCAAATTTTCTGAAGACTGACATCTGTGGTGCTGGAGATCTCCGGAGGAGGCGAGATGGATCATCCAGTCAATAATTCTGGCGGCAGACTGTGGCAAATTCTTTATTTTTTTCACTGACATGCTGGGTTCCTCCATCATTGAGGATGGTAATATTCGTGGAGCCTCCTCCTCCATAAGTTGCTTAAACATCCGCCATCATTCACGACTGGGTGCGACAGGACTGCAGAATTTAGATCTGATGGTTGTGGGATCGCATAGCTCTGTTGATCACTTGCAGCTTATGCTGTTTAACACGCAAGTAGTCCTATGTTGGCTAATCCACCTAACTTGCACATCTTTGAACTGTGGGAGGAAACCGGAGCACCCGGAGGAAACCCACGCAGACATGGGGAAAAAGCGCTAACTCCACACAGTCACCCGAGATGGAATTAAACCCGGGTCCTTGGTGCTGTGAGGCAGCAGTGCTAACCACTGCGCCGCCGTGTTGCCTCTGCTGTTGTAATTTCTGTCCTTTGATGTCACCTGTACCTATGAAACTCTAATTGCTACAACAGTCTCAGTTTAAGTCTATTCTTAATGATTGTGCTCGAGTATATACTTTATCCTGTTTTGGCCTCTAGCTATGCATCTGCATGGGCGTTTAGTTCTTGCCACACTCTCATGGGTTTCTGTGTTCAAACGTGCCTATTAGAAACTGTTCGGCTCTTCAATCAATCTCCTGTGGTATATGTTCCTTAGCCCAACTACTAGATTCATTGATTCTAGACGGTTGCCTCACTCCTGCTCTCAATTCCTGTCCTGAAAATATTCCCGATTACCTCTGGTCTTTTTCACCAGACTGCCAGGCACTGCTTCAGATCTGCTGTTTTCCTGGCAAACCTCACTCCTTCAACAAAACCTGAAGCATATCACAAAACACTCCTTTGGGTCCCTTTAGCTTTCAAGATATTTAAAGCCTTGCTTCATGAAAGCGAGCCAAGAATGTGGCCACAACTGTGATTCATAACTCTGTCCTACAAGGTGAGGCAGTGGCACAGTGGTATTGTCACTGGACTAATAATCTAGAGACCCAAGGTAATGCTCTGGGGTCCCAAGTTCGAATCCTACCATGGCAGATGGTGAAATTTGAATTCAACAAAAAAAATCTGGAATTAAAAGTCGAATGACGACCATGAAACCATTGCGTATTGTCGGAAAACCCCATCTGGTTCACTCATGTCCTTCAGGGAAGGAAATCTGTCGTCCTTACCTGGTCTGGCCTACATTTGACATCAATGTGGTTGACTCTTAACTGCTCCCCACTGAAATAGCCTTGCCAGCCACTCAGTTCAAGGGCAATTAGGGATGGGCAACAGATGGGCATCTGTAATATTCTACTGTGGTGATATCCCGCTGCTTGAGTCACTAATTTGCTTATAAGTGTGTGTTTCTTAGAGAAGCCCACCTCTGTTCTGAGAGGAAAACAAGATGATTAACTTCTATAACCTGAACCAGAGTCAATTCAGAAGCTAAAGTATAGATTTCAGAATGGGTTATAAACCATATATTAAAGGTCACAAGATCTATCCAGTGTCAGCCTGACCTAGTTGGTAACACTCACTTCAGAGTCAGAAGGTCATGGGGTACGTAGAACCATAGGAATTTACAGAAGAGGCCATTTGGCCAATCATGCCGGTGCTGCGTCAATTCTAGGGTATTCTTCTATCATCCTCTGGTTTATCTATTTATCAACTCTTCCTTCAAAAGTCGCAAATTCTTTGGGAGAAAATCGTTCCATGCTCAAATAACACTCTGAAAACAATACATTTCCCTTAAACTTTCCCACATAGGCATAGCCATAGTCGTTGAACCTGTGCCAGATCTCAGAAAGAGCTATCTGATGTTCAGGGGAAAGATGATGACATAGTGGCAGTGTCACTGGACGAATAATCCAGAGGCGCAGGATAATGCTGTGGGGACATGAATCGCACATTCACGGGGGCACCTGGTGAAATTTAAATTCAATTGATAAATCTGGAATACGAAGCTAGTCACAGCAGTGGTAACCATCAAACTAACATTGATTGTTGTAAAAACCCATCTGGTTCACAAATGTCCTTTAGGGAAGGAAACCGTCTGTCCTTACCTGATCTGGCCTACATATGACTCCAGCCATACAGCAATGTGGTTGACTCTTAGCTGTCCTCAGTTCCAAGACAATTTAGGACAGGAAGACAGGACAACAATGTTCATATCCCGTGAAAGAAATAAGGAAAAAAAAATGTCCATGGAGAGATAAATGTCACTCAGGACACTGGGTGAACTCTCCTCTTCTTCAAATAGTGCCACGGGATCTTCTATATCCATGTGAGAGGACAGACAGGGCCTTTGTTCCACATCTCAACCTCCGACAGTGCAGCACTCGCTCGCTATTGTACAGAAGCGGCAACTGATGTTATCTGGAGTGCGGTATGAATGTTCCACCTTCAGACCCGGAGGCAAGTGCGTTACCACTTGGCCAAAGGGTTGGCATGGGGCTGAGGGTAATTTTCAGAGAAATCAAACAGACCTGTTATAACTACCAGTGGCGATCCTTTTGTGTCACTGCAATGCAGGTACAGAAAGAGATACAGAGCAGACCGTTTCTTTTTAGTCAGATTTTCATTCAGTGAAATTTGTCATCGTTATCTTTGTGAAATCGTACAAAATAATAACTGAGAAAGTATGCAAAGACCTTCAGGCATTTGTTCAAGAGGCATGAGGCAATAAAGGTAAGTTTGTCCTTGAATAGGCTTAAGAAAAAGGATATCGTAGCTTTGTCTGGTAGTAATTAAATGACCTGCCAAAAGTGAACGCTCACCTTCATCCATGCCATTTAATATCTCATTGAGATCCTGTTCTTTACAGTCATATTGATGTTCCTTCCAGACTTCCCCATTTTCACTTCGCAGTATGATAAGCTCCCTTTCCTTGTCTCGCATTGACCCAAAATGTGGTATCTCCACAATCACTGGGCTAGAAAGAAGAGAGACTTTTATGTATTATCTTTATTCGGCAGGCCAGTGCAACTTTTGGCTAATCGTAGCAAATTCCATCGCAGAATCCGATTACATTTTTCTAAAATATGCTTTACATTTAACTCCTTCACACAATCTCTCCCCCAACCCACCCTCCGCAATAAATAAAGTAAATTTGGTCATTTATGAGAATTGAGATATGATTCCTGAAAACCAACCAAATCTCATTCATCTCAGGTGTCTGTTTTTGCCTCCAGGAATTCTGAGTGACCAGACGTTATTCTCTCCGTGCATTTCATATTATAAGTAGCTGTGAGAGACGTTTCAGATTTTATTTAAGCTATGAAGGTTTCCCAACCAGCACTCAAAGGGTTAGAAACAATAGTTAAATTCAAAAATTGTAAAGCACTATGGTGTTACACTTACAACCTCCCATGAGCAGCATTGAGACAGTTTTATTTTTCCATATCCTCTACAGGCTGCATTGCTCATTTAAAGATAAAATGTACAAAACCAGTGCCAATGAAGTAAGGAGAAAGTCGCTGGAGGGTGAACCATTTCATTGACTATGCAACTTACGTGCTTCCACTGTTTTAATTTATTAGCTGCCCAAAGGAAGTCAAGCATGTGAAACATTGCAACAATTTTCAAGTGGGTTTCTATGGAGGCTTTACTGCATCAAAAGTTAATTTAGCACAGACATTTTCATACCTAAACAACTGACAGAAAATGCAAGAGTCCCCCATTTGCTATGACCCACTCCAGACCTTCCACCGCCCCATTTTGGCCAGAATATTGCGAATGAAGAAATGGTACCTTACATTTCTAACATTCTACTTCATAATATTCAACATTGGACATACACAGAAAATCATTTTTGCAAATGTGTGGAAAAGCGTGTGAGATTATTGAAGGATGCAACGGAAATTCAACATTCAGTGGCGTCCCACCTTGGAAATACAGCCTCATTCGGCACCAAAACTCTTACACTGTCCCGTCAAAATCCTGGCAGATTGACCATGTCCTATGTGTGGTGCAAGACATCCAGAATGAAAATATGGATATAGAGAATGTACCAAACCTTTGGGGGTGCATCAAAATCATTGGGGTATCTCATTGAGTGAAATGTTTCAGACCTACACTTTACAAGGCAGTAACGCTTAGGGACACCTTAAGTTTTTTTTGTTTTTGAGTCAATATCAATTTTCAGATGTTTGAGAGATCCTGACATTTTGAGTGGATCCATCTTAAGTACCAATTTCACTGTTATGTTTAAGTATGTGTAAAGCAGATAACCCAAATTCAGTATGTAGGCCTGTCGCATTGCTTGACAAAATGTACCAATGCTTATTCAGCACATTTGGCTGAAACAAATTAACACGGGGCCATTTTCACTGACACGTTGGAAAGAATTTGTTCCGAGATTTGAAAAACGATCAATTTTCTGCCATCGGCTGACTTAACTTCTCATGATCTCCGCATGCCTTTCCAACCTAAAGTTGCCCTATTTACAGTACGAAAGAGACAATTTACTTTTCCTCTTCACTGATACCTTCTCTATACCAATATTGAATGTGAAGAGCTATCACGTTATACTGAATGCATTCGATGTGGCTGAAAGAGAGTTCAACAAGTACAGAAGTAAAGCAGTTATGAAGGCAGAATGCTTGCAGTGAATTGTAAAACATGCCTGTAAGCGCCAAGCTTAAAACAACAGAGCTTCGATATATCAAGCCACTATGATTTTCTTTCAGTGACAGAACTGAAAGCTTTTTTTCAACAAAAAAAATGTAACAGAAACAAAACATGGGGAATGACTAAAATAAATACCAAAGAAAGGTTAAAAAAAATTAAAATCTGCTGTGACAGTTTGTATCTTTTTCATAAACATCCTACCCAATAAAATTTGTTCCTCGAGGCCCCAGCTGCAGGATTCGGCTAACCAAGCTCTCACCCTCGTTGAGAGGGGGAGGGTTGGTAGGAAGGTGAAGTTTACTGAAAAAACATCCATGCAGCAGTAAAGGGAAACAAAAAGTGGAGAAAAAAAACAATGAAGAAACTGTCATTCCCAACAGTATCCAGAATTTGAATGGAGCATTTGCAAAACTTACACTAACAGAATGAGCAAAAAATTTTTATCAAGTACTGTGGAGTATTTTAGGGCCACATCACAATGGATCGTTTGGAGAGGAATCTTCGAGTTGGACGTTTGCAAATGATCAAACAAAGATGTCCAATTTTACTTTCAGTTGGTAGAATATTATGGTTTTCTTATTTGGCCATCATTAAGCTTTTTATGAATATCCTGCTCTAAGTCGCTGATTTGAAAGGAAATAAAAAGATACACAATATTCAAAACCTCCATACATTTACAAAGAAACTGCAGACTTGTGTGTTCATCAGGTTTTAACACTGCTCCTCAGGTTAAAACTAAAAGCTCTCATTCAAGGATTTTGCGGCCGGTAGTGTCAATCCATAAAAAAGGAAAGAAAAGGAAGATGAGCCTTGTGCGGTGGTCAGAAAGAGCAAAGCAGCGACTTACCCCAAGAACTGGGCACCTGATGGTCCAACCTCAACCAGCCTACTGGCCAACCCTTCCCCTTCTACCATAGGTGGCGGGCTGGCGAGTTTGTGCCTCTTCACCAAGCGGCACGTGATGCGTGTGGGGGCGGTGCACTTGCGGGGCGGGATGACGATGCGCATTCCATTGTGGCGGCTGCCGCGCATCGAGCCGCCACGGGCATCCACCATGAAGCTGACGAGAAAACTGGAGGGCAAGAGGAAAATGAAACACAAAAGTGATGAGTTTGTTCCACCACATTAAAAGGTACACTGCCTACTTGGGTATAGATAAAGGAACTTCTGGCAATATCTGGGGAGGATCAGTTATCATGCATGGACTATTACAATCAAATTGTCCAGTCATACAATTGCAACCTCACTGTAAACGTCACATTGCGCTAAATGCACAAATTACAGCAATAAAATCCATTCATCTGCACAAATACTTGGAAGGAAAAGTTTGCAGGCCTTCGTAAAAAGAGCAGGGAAGTGGGTCAAATTGGATAGCTCCTTCAAAAGAGCCAGCACAGCCACGATGGGCCAAATGGCCTCCTTATGTCTCCTTACAAGACAATAATTATTTTTTCATATTATAAATTTAGAGTACCCAATTCTTTTTTTTTTCCAATTAAGGGACAATTTAGTGTGACGAATCCACCTGACCTGCACATGTTTGGGTTGTGGGGATGAGGCCCCTGCAGACACGGGGAGAATGTGCAAACTCCACACAGACAGTGACCCAGGGTCAGGATTCAACCCGGGTCCTCGGCGGTGTGAGGCAGCAGAGCTAACCACTGCACCATCGTGCCGCCCTTATCATACAATAATTCTGACGTTACCAAAAAAAAAAAAGGTTTAATACAGCAGTGTGCAGAAAATTGACACTCGGCAAAGAGAGATTCAAGGGAACCGGCCAAAGCTGAATAATTGGCTTTGAGAAATTTATTAAAAGAGTAGCAAGGACTAGATCGGCAGAGGGGCTGAGGGAGGAATTTTAAGAGAGATTCACACACCGCTATCATTCCTTTTCATTTGCCCGAATGTAATGTCAGTGAACACAGCTTATTCTTAATCAGGCAGTTTAAGTACAGTTTCCCGCCATACATTGAACAAGTTCATCACCTACGGATGTTCCATTTGATTATGCTGGCTGCAGGATTCCAATTAAATGTTACAAAATAAAGGATTAGAGGAACTAAAGAAGGAGTCACAAGAATGTTGTAGAAGAGGTAACTGGCTGAAGAGCAGAGTGAGATATCAGAAACTATTCTCAAATATCCCTGTAGCTGAACATTGAGATTGTTCTAAAAGCAGTTTGCCCTGTTAAATTCAGATTACTTTGGTGGCCATCTGGGATTAGGTCCAGCTAATCATTGGGTTTTAGCTGATACACGTGGCCAGGGTACGTACAAAGTTCAAGTCAGCTATTAGAGAAATCTCTGTTGGTATGCAGATGGTCTGAATGGGTCGAGCACATTGGTTACAGGGCCACTAGCTGTCAGGATGCTCACTGGGGAGGTGAGATCTCTAGAATGAAAATATTTTCTTAAACTGAAGACTGAAAATAGTTCACTCTGCCCTCCACAGCGACAAAAAAACGCTGGCACAAAATCTAGGCCCTACAAAGGCAGCATATTTTAACATGAATGTGGCTTTGAGTTGCAATGGGGAAAAAAACAGCCTCGAGTGAAATCTGTAATCTCTTGAGCCATGCAAGAGTTTGACAAACCTCTCTCCCTTCTTAAAATAACTTCTTATTCTGCATCGAATTCTGTTCATTGTTTGCCCTTTTGGTTTCATTGTATTCTCTTTTTACGTAACTTACATTAACAAGGTTCACGTTAAGTTAGCTACCATACACCACTGAAAATCCGGCCCCAGCAAACGGGTTTGAAGGTATGCGTTCCGAAATAGCTCGTGTGGCACCTTAAATGGCAGAACCCCCAGGTTCGCCCCTGCCCCGCAACATTCACCAGAAACACCTCACTTTTCCTGACATTCAGTTTATAACCTGAAAAAGCCCCAAACCTCTCCAGTAAGCCCATAATTCTGCCCATGGTTTCCAACAAGTCCGACACAACAATAGGTCATCGGCGTAGGACACCCGGTGGTCCTCTCGCTCCCCCCCCCCCCCCCCGCCTCCGATGGGGATCATAATTACATTCAGCAACCTCCTACTATTACTAGAGAGCTGCCTCCCCTTCACAAAGTACGTTTGGTCCTCCAAAAGCACCTCCGGTACTCACCCCTCCAACCTTCTGGCCAGTACCTGTGCCAGGACGTTCATGATCCGCACTTCAGTGGATCCTTCCCTTTTTTCGGGATCAGCAAAAGCCGGCATAGCTGGCACCTCCCCCTTTTCCACCACTTCACTAAACATGCCCAAAATGTTGGGGGAGTGGGGGGAGCGCATCTTCGCAAACTGCCTGTAAACTTCCATCGGGAAGCCATCTGTCCCCGGTGCCTTACCCGACTGCATCATGCTAATACACTCACCTCCTTTAGCCCCAACGTTCCCTCCAGCACATACCTCTTCCCCTCCTCCAGCTCCGGGAAGTCCAACCCATCAAAAAACTGACCATATCAGCCTCGTCCTCCTCTGGCTCGGCCCTATACAGCCCCTCATAAAAGGCGTTAAATTCCACTCTGGATGCGACACCACATCCCACCCCCCCCTTGCCTGAAGAATTTCCCTTGCCGCTACCTGTCGCCGCAGCTGGTGGGCCTGCATGTGGTTCACCTTCTGTCCATACTCACACTGTACCCCCCTCCTGGCCACTGTCAACCGGTCAAACTGCAACTTCTTTCTTTCCGCCAACAATTCCTTCATGGGACCACAAAATATCTCCAATCCACCTCCACAACTCGTCCAACAGTCGCCAATGCTCCTCCGTTCTCATCATGTCCTTGAACAAAATAATTTCCCCCCCGAACCACTGCCTTCAGGGCCTCCCAAAACGTGGATGCCGATATGTCCCCATTCCGATTGAGCTCAACATAATTCTTAATCACCAACGTCACCTTCCCACAGAACTCCTTGTCAGCCGAAATCCCCGAATCCAACCTCCACCCCAGCTTCTGCGCCAGAACCGAACAAGCCTAGGAAGCGTGAAGCATGGTCCGAAATCACTATTCCCGCTTAAGCTACACCTTCCACACCCAGCTCACCACAAAAAAGTAAATCCTGGAATAATCCCCATGCAAGTGCGTGAAGAAGGAATACTCCCTCTCTCCCAGGTGCCGAAACCTCCACGGATCCACCATCCTCTCCATAAACCCTCACACCTCTCATGTCATTCTCAAACTCCCCATCGACTTAGGGCTCGACCTATCCACCCTCTGCTCTAATACACAGTTGAAATCCACTCCCGATAATCAACTGGCGAGAGTTCCAGTCCGGGATCACCCGCAATAGCCTCTCCACATATCCGGCATCATCCCAATTGGGTGAATACACATTCATCAACACCACCGGAATCCCCACTAGCACCCCACTCACTATCACAAACATCCACTCTCGATTCCTGCACTTCCCTGGCCCCTGTAAACCCCATTTTCTTGCTCAACAGTATGGCGATACCCCTCCACTTCGAATCAAACCCCAAGTGGACTCTTGCTCCACCCACCCCTTCCTCAACCACTTTTGATCTTTCACCCGGAGTTGTGTCTCCTGCAAGAAAATCATCTCTGCTCTCAAACTCTTTAAGTCAGCGAACACCCGGGGCTGTTTAACCGGCCCATTTAGCCCTCAGACATTCCATGTCATGATTCTCACTGGAGGCTTCAGCCTCCCTTCCCCCCTAGAGTCCGCCATCATCACCTTAGGCTCCATTCCCCCATCCCCATTCTGAATCGGGCCCACCCAAGATGTCCCCCCGCCCATGACCAAACGCATCCTCCACAACTGCTACGTCACCTCCCCCCTCCCCCTCCCACCCCACTGGCTAACCACCGCAGCTATCCCCCCACACTTCACTTCCGTTCACTAGCATTCCTTGCTAGGGTGGCACCTCCCATCCAAAGGCTCTTGGGAAAAAAAAACTCCCACCCGCCATCTTCTCTCCAAACCTCATCCTCAGCCCTTACCCCCCATACCCTGCACCCAACCAAACGAGAAACACCATCCCAACATGGCCCCCCTACAGAGCACTCTCGAACCTCCCCACCCCTACCCACATTAACCCATGCACTGCAGAGAGCGTTACCAACCGAGTGCATTCAAACTAAACACCAAAGAGACCCCCCATCCGAAAAAAGCATGTTTTTAAATTCCACTACAAAAATACAATACCTACAATTCCGGCGGACATTTAAAAAGGAGGTCTAATGGTAAGCAGCCAGCATGGTGTTTAAAGTAATACGTCGTGTTTCTCAAAGCTATGAGACATCTCCAAGAGGGTAACTGAGCTGCTGATGAGGATAATCCAGTAGATGTCGTTTTTACTTGAATGGCTGAAAGTACCTCAGAAAAGGCTAGCAGGAAAGGTGAAGGGTCGTGCAAAGTGTGACTAAGTGGCTAGATAAAGAATTGGCTTAGCAACGGGAGGGAAAGAGGACAGGTGGGGAGAGAAATGAAAACTGCTCCGCCAGCTACAAAACATATGAATTAGGAGCAGGGGTAGGCCATTCAGCCCCTCGGGTCTGCTACACCATTCAGTAAGGTCATAGCTGATCTCATTGTAACCTCAACCCCACATTCTTGCCTATCCCGATAACCTTTCACACCTTGGGCGGCACGGTGGTACAGTGGTCAGCACAGCTGCCTCCAGCCGCCGAGGACCGGGGTTCGATCCCTGCCCACACTGTCCGTGTGGAGTTTGTACATTCTCCCCGTGTCTGCGTGGGCCTCACCCCCACACCCCAAAAGATGTGCAGGTTAGGTGGATTGGCCACGCTAAATTGCCCCTTAATTGGAATTTTTTTTTTTTTTTTTTTAAACGTTCGCACTTTGTTGATCAAGAAACTATCTTGCTGTGCCTTAAAAATATTAAAAGGCTCTGCTTCCACTGCATTTTGAGGAAGAAAGTGCTAGAGACTCACAACCCTCAGAGAAAAAAATTATCTGCGTCTCTGTATGAAATGAGTGACCCCTTAATTTTAAACACTGACCACTCCTTCTAGATTCTCCAATAAGAGGAAATAGCCTCTCCATATCAATTCTGTCAATATGCCTTAGGATCTTAAAGGTTTTGATCAAGTCGCCTCTTTACTCTTTTAAACTCTGGTGGATACAAACCTAACCTCTCCAAACTTTCCTCACAAGACAATCCATTGACTTTCCTTCCTTTCTTTGTGGTGTCAGCAAATTTAGCGACTGCACCTTCAGTCCCTTCATCCAAATCATTGATACAAATTGCAAAAAATTGAGATCCCAGCATTGATCCCTGCGGCACCATCACATCATGCCAACCAGAAAAAGACCCATTTAAGCCAAATCTTTGTTTCCGGTTAGATGGCCAATCTTTAATCCATGCCGCTATGCTACCCGCTACACCATGAGCTTTCATTTTTCACAATAAACTTTGATGTGGCAACTTATCAAATACCTCTGGAAATCTAAGTACAGTACATCCACCGGTTCTCCTTTATCCTTCAAAGAACTGCAATAAATTGGTTAAACATGATTTTCCTTTCACAAAACCACATCACAAAATCAGGGGTCCTTCCCATAGTTCATTGAAGACCACCTTTTCAACAGAAAGAAAAGCTAAGCTGCACCCTTCTCTAGCTTTGCTTTGAGTCCTCCAGCTCTGGTCATCATTAGAGGTTGCCTTGTTGGAAGCTGACACCAATGTACGATGGCAGGGAACAGGTGGATGGCAGGGGTCTTCCACCTGGCTGCCGTATGATTGTGAGGAAACATTCAGAAAGGGGGCTGAACAGAACTATCTCCAACTCATTAGGGTAGAACAACCCAAAGCTTCATGTTACCCCTGCCATTGGGGCTGCTGGCTGAGCATTCAGCAGTGTGACTTCCATCGAAAAGCAAAATATGAAAACGGGAGGAACATTACATTTGGTCAGCGTGAAAACTTTACACATCTGGAGATGCAGCATTTTGCACATCAAAATGGGTAGCGTTAACTGCAACTTACCCAGAATGAATGGGGCTGGAAACGAGGTTAACATTGTCGAGTGTATCTGCCGTCCAGCTGAACCTCTTCAAAGAGTCGCTGTCATACTCCCTAGAAACTGCGAGGTGCTACAACCAAAATGTTGAGAGAGGAGAAGATAGTGAGTCATGAAACTACAGACATCAAAAATCAGTAAAAATGCAGTGATTTCTCTTGCTCCAGAATTGTAGGTTTTAAGGGGTAGAAACATAGAAAATAGAGTAGGTCACTTAGCCCTTCGAACCTGCTCTGTCTTTCAATTAGATCAAGGCTTTAACTCCATTTTCCTGCCGTTGCTCCATACCCTTTAAAACCTTCAACTAACACAAATGGGCGCAGCTAACTTTAAAAAAAAGGCTTATTGAACAAACCCATCTTGGGATGCATTCAGAGATATTCAGATTGTTTGGCCTGCAGATATGAGGAAATACATGTCAACAAAACTTGCATTTGCCGTATTTTATTAAGCTTGTGTTTGCAAAATAGCCAAACAAAATTCATCTGCAACTGCAACATTCATGACGCATGAATTCCAGCTAATCAGTTTGTACAAGATATCTGATCTGGAGTCTTTGGTGTTTTGGAAAGGACAGGTTCGGAGTGGCATCATTTGTTACAAGTGATTAGTTACAAGGGCTGGATGGTGGAAGTGGCTCGAAAAAAATTCATTCAAGGGATGGAGGCTTCGCTGGATGGGCCCGCATCTATTGTTAATTTTAAAAGGGAAGTAAAAATTCAATGTGAAAATAGCTCATTAGCCTCTCCCAAGGATATTAATGCATCAACAAGTACCTACTCCGCAATGATAATTAACTGACTGTGGCAAGTAGGTTAATCACAAGCATCCAACACACAACTCCACTGAAGCTGGAAGTCAGTGCATTGAAGCTAGGTTGCTACCCACCCTCCCCCAAAACCACCCATAGTTGGGAGTAAAACTTCTCCACAGGTGCTCCACACTAATAGGAAACAAATAGAAATTTGAATCATCCAGCAATGCAAAATAAAAGGATTTGAGTCTTTATGACAACTTTGGTTCACAAAGGACAAGGGGGTGGCATGGAGGTTAGCACTGCTGCCTCACAGCTTTTCAGCAACGTCTTAAAGAAGAGGAGAGATGAGAGGTTTAAGGAGGGAATTCCAGGGCTTAGGGCTTAGAATACCAAAGGCATGACCACCATTGTTAGGGTGAAGGAAGTGGCAATGCACTAAAGGCCAGAGATGGAGGCTCACAGTTTTCTTGGAGCATTTATAGGGATGAAGGAGATAGGGAGGAGCAAGGTCGCATGGGGGAGGGGGGGGGGGGGGAGGGGAATATTGAATCAAAGGAGCTCTTGGGTGACGTCACAAGTACTGTCGGTGAGTGGCTTTATTTCATCAATGGTTACAGTTTTACAGCACAGAGAACAATCTGAAAGAGGAGTTCAAGATTATGAAAGATTCTGATTTGCTAAATAAGGAAAAGCTTATTCCACTCGTGAGTGAGTCAGCAACGAGAGTAAACCAACATCAAAAGGACAACAGGTTTAATTACACAAAGGGCTGATTGCTCATGCAATGTCTTATTCCGGAACAGGAACAGTTATGGGAGCAGATCTTTTAAAAGGAACATGGATAAGGATTGGGGAACAAAGAACATTTTTAATAGGGAGAGAATTAGGGCTAAATGGAATGCTGGCATTGGTAAGTTGGAACGAATGGCCTCCTGTACAATCCTAACCTCACCACCTGGAAACTAAAAAGGTTTACAAGCAAATTAAACATTACGCCTAACTTTTTTTCAAAAAGCCAATTATACAAATAGTTCCATTTCATTGCCCTGGCTTTAATCAGCAAGCTAGCAGATAGCAAGTGCTTACCTTCAGTGAGTTGCTCACTATTGGTCCACCCATGGTAGGTGCAAGCTCTGCTTGGAAACCCTGCTGAACCAGGAGGAAAATCAAGAGTTGCCCTTAAACCTCAAAAGACTCACTTTGGAACCTGGGAGTTGGCAAGTATGAAGGCTGTACCAGTAGACAGAAGTGAAGCTTATTGACAAAGGTTGTTTAAAATTTAGGGAAATGCAGCCTCCACCGTTACCGATCCCTGGTTTGAGTTTACACACTTGCCCGAGACTGGGCCTATAATGTTCACAACAAGGAGAAATGATTTTGTCCCGGTGTCATTAAACTGCAAATGTTCTTTACAAATACACTTGCAATTTTACTGACCACAGAATGGGACTCTTCCCCCACAATAAGAAGTTTTTAAAAAAGCATCTCCTCTCCGACACTGCATTTCACTTAGTTTGGACTTTCTCCCCAGGCGATGTGCGGGCCCCCATAGCGAGGGACAAGCAACATGCTCCGATTGATTAGGGGACTACCAAAATGTTGCTATTGAATTAGTGCGATAAAGTGGTCAGTACAAAATGATAGTCAGAAACTCCTGACAGGAGGGCCCCCTCATCTCTTGCAGCGGATGACACTGCATACCAATGAATGTGTTCAATGGATGTTTCCCCATGAGCCCATAAACAATTGCAATTGATTGCTGAATTTTAGCTAATCCAACAATTGTTTCTCGCTTCCAATACACTGACTTTGCAACGGGACTACTGAGCAAGTAAAGTAATGATTAAAAACTTTTTTAATAGTGTGTTCCTTGGTGCTGGCATTGAAAATATAATATCTTATCCTGCAACAGTGGGGTACCCACAGGGGTCGGTGCTGGGACCCCAGCTATTCACAATATACATTAATGATTTGGATGAGGGAACACAATGTAACATCTCAAAGTTGCAGATGATACCAAATTAGGTGAGAGGGTGAATTGTGACGAGGATGCAGGGATCCTACAGCAAGATCTGGACAGGTTGGGCGAGTGGGCAAACCAATGGCAGATGCAGTATCATTTGGATAAGTGTGAGGTTATTCATTTTGGAAGCAAAAACAGGAAGGCAAATTACTACCTGAATGGTTGTCTATTGGGAGAGGGGAGTGTGCAGCGGGACCTGGGTACCCTTGTGCACCATTCGCTGAAGGTAAGCATGCAAGTGCAGCAGGCGGTAAAGAAGGCTAATAGTATATTGGCCTTCATTGCAAGAGGTTTCAAGTATAGAAGCAGGGATGTGTTGCTGCAATTGTACAGTGCCTTGGTGAGGCCACACTTGGAGTATTATGTGCAGTTTTGGTCTCCTTCACTGAGGAAGGATGTTCTTGCCCTCGAGGGAGTGCAGCGAAGGTTTACCAGACTGATTACAGGGATGGCGGGACTGTCATATGAGGAGAGATTGACTAGGTTGGGATTGTTCTCGCTGGAGTTCAGAAGAATGAGGGGGGGATCTCATAGAGACTTATAAAATTCTAAAAGGACTAGACAGGGTAGATGCAGGGAAGATGTGACCAATGATAGGTGTGTCCAGAACCAGGGGTCACAGTCTGAGGATTCAGGGTAAACCATTTCAGACAGAGATAAGGAGACACTTCTTCACACAAAGAATGGTGGGCCTGTGGAATTCATTACCACAGGAAGTAGTTGATGCTAAAACTTTGAATATATTCAAGAGGCGGCTAGATATAGCACTTGGGGAGAATGGGATCAAAGGCTATGGGGAGAAAGCGGGATTAGGCTATTGAGTTGGATGATGAGCCATGATCGTGATGAATGGCGGAGCAGGTTCGAAGGGCCAAAAGGCCTCCTCCTGCTCCTATCTTCTATGTATCTATGTATAACAGCTTTAAATAACATTGGGAGAGCTTCAATCCAAGAATAAAACTATCCAACAAGCCTAATGATTCTTGGCATTGAATGTCTGGAGCTTAGGTTTTCATGCAGGGGCTGCCAGATTAATTTGTAGGAGTTTATAACATTCCAGGACATATTATGGGCAAACACTGGAAATTTATAACAGCAGGTCCTAGAGGGACTACTTTAGTTGCCAAATATTTGAGCAGAAATGTTTTGAGCTGTACATGAGCCATTGGGAGTGAGAAAAAAGTTAACTATCAACGACAGAGATCGACAGCTGCATGGGTCAAGTAGCTTGCACTGAATAAAGTCCCCAAATTAGGGGCGTTATTCTGATCTTAATTCAAATTAGCACTGTTGGCACTGCTGCTTCATAGCGCCAGGGTCCCAGGTTCGATTCCCGGCTTGGGTTACTGTCTGTGCGGAGTCTGCACGTTCTCCCCGTGTCTGCGTGGGTTTCCTCTGGGTGCTCCGGTTTCCTCCCACAAGTCCCGACAGACGTGCTGTTAGGTGAATTGGACATTCTGAATTCTCCCTGTGTACCCGAACAGGCGCCGGAGTGTGGCGACTAGGGGATGTTCACAGTAACTTCACTGCAGTGTTAATGTAAGCCTACTTGTGACAATAAAAATATCTGTATCTGAGTCACTAGTGCTTAATCCCAAAATTGCAAGTTTTTATAACCACTTTTAAATCGCACAATCCCAATTCTTATAGAAATGGTCTCTGCAATGTGTTGAAGCATCCATTAATTTGGACTTTGGCTGAATGAGAGTGAGGCCATTTCCAACGATAAGGGAGGATGGACAGGTACAGCTTCATACATACAGCTGATATAGTTCTTATGGGCTCAGACTACCAACCCAAATGACATGAGTTCAAATGCCACTGCAGCATGTCTTCTTTTTTTTTTAGAAATTTAGAGCACCCAATTCTTTTTTTCCCAATTAAGGGGCAACTTAGCGTGGCCAATCCATCTAACCTGCACATGTTTGGGTTGTGGGGGTGGAACCCATGAGACACAGGGAGAATGTGAAAACTCCACACGGACAGTGACCCAGGGCCGGGATTCGAACCCGGGTCCTCAGCGCCGTAGACAGCAGTGCTAACCACTGTGCCACATGTCACCCCCTCTGCAACATGTCTTGAAGCTGAACTCAGTACACCTATAGGGTGGTACCAGCAAACAATGACCATCAGAAAAAAAAGTTTCCGAATGTCCTTCAGGGAAGGCCACCTGCTGTCCCGGTCCCTGCTGCAACCTGCACGTGACTCCAGTCCCGGGCTATGTGATTGGTTCCTCATGCCCACGAGGAAACTCAGGATGGGCAAAAAACCCCACCCAGACTGTGTCACATCTTCTCCTGCAGGGAGAGTATCAACAGTGGGAAACTGGAATTTTAAATTAATACAAACCAGCAGAATGACGCATGAACCAAATGCGCTGGGGCTAGAAAAAGTGGTAATGAGTGTCATAATTATCGTCACTGGCAACTCAGGGGTATGAAGGGGTTATTAGATATGGTCTATTTTTTAAAAATAAATTTAGAGTACTCTATTCATTTTTCCCAATTAAGGGACAATTTAGTGTGGCCAATCCACCAATCCTGGACATCTTTTTGGTGTGGAAGCAAAATCCATACAAACAGGGAAGAATGTGCAAACTCCACAGGGACAGTGACCCAGAGCCGGGATCGAACCTGGGACCTTGGTGCCATGAGGCAACAGTGCTAACCACTGCGCCACCATGCTGCCCTGATATGGTCTATTTTGACAAGTTTGTGGCTGGCTAAGTTTACAGAAGGAATATATGAATAACCATGCCATGCACATTATTTCGACTTCTGAAGGATTATTAAAACTGAGTGTTACAACACCCAAAGGATGGAATAATAACGTAATCCTGTGAGAAAAAAAAGAGGGCAGGCAGGGTGAAAATATTCCATTTTCTTAGAGAATTTATCAAAGGACACTTTTAGTCACCTTATTCTCAGATTGCTTATTGTCAATGTAAGGAGGGAATTATCTTTCATCACAGCTGGAGAGGCCAGTGGCTGAAGTGCCTTTGCCTTTGATGAGCAATGGGGCTTTGGCATCTCAGGTTTCTTTGGAATAATGCAGGAAGAAGGGACCTTTACGGATTGGGCTGTTCTCAGGACATGGTGCATTGTTAACAGTAGCAAGTTTTTTCCTTAGTTCCTCCAAATATCCTTACAGCCAACTAAATATAAATTTAAAAAGTGGTGGAGGGCTTGCTGCAAATCTTAAAACAAGTAAATATTATCTTCCGACTAAACTGCAGCTACAGGTTTGGCACTTTACATGAGGAAAGGGGCATCAATATAAGTCAATGTCTCTTCCACATGTGACCATTCAGGTAAACCAAAGAGCAAAAACATGAAGTCTAGGGTGATATAAAAAAAGTTATTTCCTTCCTCTATGGATGTTACATTCAAACACTCACTCCCCCGATCTGTGGCAATCTCAGGTGGCAAAATCTCGTCATAAAATGGTAAAGGAGAGCTACCGTTTAGTCCGGTGCCACACACTACACTGAAAGGATGGCCAGTCATAATCTAAAGCGTGCAAGAAGATATAATCAAAACAGACATGAGGCATTCAGATCTGTACTTACCGACTCCTTCGTCAGCTCTTCAATCATGATGCTATCCCTCGCATACGGACTTCTGTTCAGTGAGTATGACCTATCCGAACTGAAGGAGCGAAGGCTGTTGTGTTTACAAGTTACCAATCAAGGGGTAGATGATAGTCAGGCAGGCAGAGGGGAGGAAAAGAAACGCATTAATGCATGCAGCTTCCAGGGGGGTGGGGGGAGTCATGAAAGGAAACTCACCAACAGCACCCAAAAACAAATAAAACCAGGAGCAACAAAAAAATAAAGTGTTACGCTGAAATAATTTCAAACAGATCAAAAGGCAAAAAGTCCTCTTTTAGATGAACTTGAACAAAAGGTTGAAATTACCAAAAGGATACTTGAACTAGCGTTGTGCAAACCCGTTCTGCCCCAACCCCAGCTTGCTCCGGATCCAAATAAGGTTTGAAAACTGCCTGCAACAGGCACTCCTCGCAACTAAATCCTGACTACAGAAGGGACTCCCTTATTAACCCTTTCCCCAGCAGAGAGCTAGACTGTTGAGTGAATGCATTGCTGTGTCAGTCCAGCAGCTGCTTTGCACAACGACCTTGTACAATGCACTCTCTTCCAGCAAGGATTGTTTCCACACCACTTGGCCTTTTGTGTACGAAAGACATTCAACAGGAATTTGAACCAATGAAAATATTAACAGCAAAAATGTTTCCAATAATCGAACATTAAGTATCTTTTCTAAGAACTGCTGCATCACTACACTTGTCACTGCTAGAGATAGAATCTTTGAGGCTAGATGTGCTGCAAACCAGCTGTATAAAGCAACTGAAGCCACTGCTTAGCTTGTGTAGCAACTACACAGCAAGGACAACTTGCATATATATAGCATCTTTTGCAAGTCCCCAGGAATGTTATCAAGCAAAACTTTGCACCATGACACATTAAGAAGATATTAGGATAGGTGAGTTTGATCAAAGGGGTGATTGGATGAAACAGAAGTAGAGAGACAGGCAGAAGTTTAGATAATGGAATGGAGGTGGAAATCTATCACAAGAGTCCCAGCTACCTGAGGTACAGCTGACCCAACTTTTCCGCTAAACGAATTGTCAGTAGGTGGCCTGGAAAACTCTAGAGCCATTTCACAACTTGCGCATGCAATGGTTTGAAAAGGAGTTGCAATTAGCAAGAGATCAATATTTACATTTTTCCACACCCCCCCCCCCCCCCTCCATCCACCCCTCCCCTAAACCCTTAATTTGGGTTTCGTTCGGAAGTATTTTTTGAAACTTTTTAAACTTTGGTCCTAAGTAAAAGTTAAAATTTGTTTTCAAAGCAGTAACCAGTTTTTTGAAAAAATAGTGACACAACTCCATCTTTTAAAAAAATTTAAATTCAATTGGCACGATGGCACAGTGGTTGGCGCGAGGGACCCGGGTTCGATTCTGGCCTTGGGTGACTGTCAGTGCAGAATTTGCACATTCTCCCCATGGCTGCGTGAGTTTCCTCCAGGTTCTTTGGATTCCTCCCACAGTCCAAAGATATGCAGGTTACGTGGATTGGCCATGATCAATTACCCCTTAGTGTCCAACAGTTAGGTGGGGTGCTCTTTCAGATGGTCAGTGCAGACTTGATGGACCGAATGTCCTCCTTCTGCGCTGAAGGGATTCTAATCTATCCTAGCTTGATGAATTTAAAATTAAGCTTTGGAAGAAAAAGCTTGGGAAGAAAATAACTTGATCGGGAATCCTTATGGAAGACGGTGCCTAGACAGATGTGGGCTTTGTGAAATTTTGCTTCAGAATAGTCAAAGACTGGTCACTGCGTGTGTGTGTATAAATATATTATAAATGCACACAAAAAGTTCAACACAAATTCAACACAATTCTCATTTTATTTTCTGTGCATTGTATTCAAACTCTGCATCACTGGTGAATTGCGCGAGAAGAGAACTGGATTGTACAGTCCCCGTTCAGTTTGTTGGCGGGGGGGGGGGGCAGAAACTCCAGCAGGCATCCTACCTGCGCCATACCCATCCAAGTCCCGATCACAGTTAAACCAGGGGACCATCTGCCCTTGAGCTACAGTGCCCTGTTAAATCCAGCCCTCTTGTGTGTAGGCCACAAGGAACCAAAAAATCTTGTATTTATATGCATCTTTCAAAACCACAGGAGCTGCGAAGCTGATTTATAGCCAATTAAGTAAATTCTTTGACATGTCACCATTGTTGCAATGTAGGAAACAGTAGCCAATTTGTACGCACACAGCAATGTGATAATAACCAAGTGAAGTTAATTGAGGGATAAATACTGTCCAGGACATTGAGGAGAACTACCCTGATTCCCTTCAAAATAGGGCCGTGGTTTCTTTTAAGGTTCCCTCAGTGGGTCAGATGAGGTCTCTGTTTTAATGGCTCATTTGAAAAACTGCACCTCCAAAACTGCAGCACTCTCTCAACACCGCACTGGAGCACCAGCCTTTATCATCTGCTCAAATCTCTTACGGTGGCACAGTGGTTAGCACTGCTGCCACACAGCTCCAGGGTCCCGGATTCAATTCCGGCCTGGGGTGACTGTCTGTGTGGAGTTTGCACTTTCTCCCTGTGTCTGCATGGGTTTCCTCCGGGGGCTCCAGTTTCCTCCCACAGTCCAAAGATGTGCAGGTTAGGTAAATTGGCTATGCTAAATTGCCCCTTAGTGCCCAAAAGGTTAGGTGGGGTTACTGGGCTTAAGTGGGGTACTCTTTCAAAGGGCTGGTGCAGACTCGGTGGGCCGATTGTCAAATGAGCCATTAAAACAGAGACCTCATCTGACCCACTGAGGTAACCTTAAAAGAAACCATGGCCCTATTTTGAAAGGAATCAGGGTAGTTCTCCTCAATGTCCTGGACAGTATTTATCCCTCAATTAACTTCACTTAGTTATTATCACATTGCTGTGTGCGTACAAATTGGCTACTGTTTCCTACATTGCACTGTAAATTCTATGATTCTGACCCAAAAGCAAGAGTGCTGCCAACTGAGCGAGCCCCAAATCTTCTTTCCACCAGATTCAAATGGAACTTGGATGAGCAATTTTGAATGCATGTCCTCATTGGGATGACAGTAAGTTTTAGCTGATTTATGGCAAGATCTGGAAAGCTATCAGAAGGCAGTGCTGCCAGCGGCAAAATACTTTTCGTCAATGTGACACAATAGAACATACAGTGCCATTCAGCCCATCGAGTCTGCACCGACCCACTTAAGCCCTCACTTCCACCCTATCCCCACAACCCAATAAACCCTCCTAACCTTTTTGGTCACTAAGGGCAATTTATCATGGACTATCCACCTAACCTGCACATCTTTACAACCATAGTCTGTTGTAATATATGGTGGGTATTGTGCAAAGTGCAGGTTAAAACATTTTTTTGTATCACTTGCATTGTATATCCATAAATATGGATGGAGCTAATGAATGCTCTCACTGCACATTATATTCGGGGTCTGCAAATTCACCTGCTGATGGTACTCTAACACTGCAAAGCTGTGAAACTTTCATATAAAACCAAATACAATTAAAATGAACCACCAAATCTTTAGAACTAAAATGAGAAGGTAAAGATAAAAAGCAAGGTCCAAAAGTGCTCACTCTTCCCTTCTGCATCAACAATGTGCCCCTGGAAGATACATACAATCGCAGTCTTAAAAGCCAACGTACCCACTTACGATGCAATAGCGACAGCAAATCAAAAGGTAATGGGGGAGGGAGCAGCCAAGACTTTAACCCTTACTATGCTAGAGAGAGAGAGAGAGAGAGAGACGGAGCAGCGTTAACAGCATTTCACTAGTGCTTTTGGGGTTATCCTCCTTGCTAGCACGATGTTAAAAGCAGCAGTACGCATCATGGAAGTTTACATTGTCTCTGGCAAATCAGAGAAACTCCCGTCCAAAAGTTCTCCTAAAACCTCGAGGGTACAAATTCACAGATGGACCTGTGTCAAAAGCTGCTCCATATCGGACGTACAAATCACACACATTCGCCATTAAAACGCTTTAGATCAAACGGATAAACCTGATGGAATGACTACAAATTTTTCTGGTTGCAAAAATGAGCAATGAATAGTTTATCAATTTTTAAGGTACTCCAGTTCATTTTAATTAGCTTGTCTGCTCAATGACATAATGGCTTTGGCTGATACAGTACAGGCAAGGTGAGGCGGGAATTAGGCAGAAAAAGAAATTAGTTAACGACTTCATGCGCTGTAGACATTTTTGCACTCAAGGGGACAGATCACAGAAACAATTTTAGAAATCATGAGCCCAGACCAGAGCATGAATCATGGGGAATTTTAATTATTAATCTACTGGCTGAGAGAAGAATAGGAAAAATTGAAGAGGCCTGCATGTTTCTGCTGGTTTCCTATGGAATCTGAGGCTATTCCAGGATTGATCTTGAGTAATGATCCAAGTTGGACCAGATAGGACAAAAGTAGGGAATCCTGTCAAAATGTGTTAGAATCAAAGTGACGATGGGGTTATGTGAAAGGACATCAAAGATGACTGGAGTTTAAACAAACAGACTTCAAGAAAATATACAATGGGGTCTTGAACGTTAATTGCGACACAAGAACCCATGTGAGATTTACAACAAAGCAGAAAGTTGCAGAAAGTGTTGTGAAGGATACAAGCCGATTCAATCAAAAACAGATTAACAGGCCAACAGACTCCATTGTGGTTCACAAGGTGGAGGAGCTACCATGGCCCATCGAGCCTGTTGCACCTTTCAATAATATCATGGGTGATCTGCTTTTGGCTTTAACTCCACTTCCCTGCCAGTCCTCAATTCTCTTGTCTATCAAGATCTGACTAACTCAGCGTGAAATACATTCAATGGCACAGCCTCCACTTGTCTTTGAGGAAGAGCATTCCAAAGACTAGCGACTCTCAGAGATTAAATTCCTTCTAATTTCTGTCTTACATGGGAGACCCCTTGTTTTTAAACTATGCCCCCTAGTGCCCGATGCTCCCATGAAAGGAAACATCCTCTCAGAGTTCACGCTGTCCAGTTACCTCAGAATCTTATGTGTTTCAATAAGATCACACTCATTCTTCTAAATTCCAATAAGCTCAACATTTCCTCATAAGACAACCCTTCATCCCAGGAATCAGTCTCATGAACCTTCGCTGAAGTGCTTCCAATGGAAGTACATCCCTTCTTAACTGAAGAGATCAGAATTGTACACAAGACTCCTGATAAGGCCTCATCAATACCCTGCACATCGTAGCAAGGCATCCCTACTTTTATATTCCATCCCCTTGCACAGAGGCTAACATTCCATCTGCCGTCCTAATCATTTGCTGTACCTGCATGCTACCATTTTGTGATTCACATACAAGGACACCCAGGTCCCTCTGCACTGCAGCATTTTTCAACCTCTCACCGTTTAAATAATATTCTGCTTTTCTATCATATCTGCCAAAGTGGACAATCTCACATATGCCCACATTATACTCCATCTGCTAAATTGCTACCTTCTCACTTAAACCTTTCTACATCGTTTTGCAGACTCTTTGTATCCCCCTCACAACTTGCTTTCCTACCTATCTTTGCTTCATCAGCAGATTTGGCTGTCACTTCATCCAAGCCATTAATATAGAGCGCAAATAGTTGAGGCCCCAGTACTGATCCCTGTAGCACTTTACTAGTTACAGTCTGCCAACCCATTTATCCCAACTCTCCATTTCCTGTTAGTTAGTCAATCAATTATCCATGCTACTATATCAGCTTCAACATCACAAGCTTCTGTCTTGTGTAGTAATCGTTTATATTACATCTTGGAAATCCAAATACACTACATCTACTGGTTCCCCTTTACCCACCGTGCTTGTTACAGACTCAAACGTGATTTCCGCTTTGCCAAACCATGTTGATTCTGCCAGACTTTGTATTAGAATCTTTGAAATGTACTATTGCTACTTCCTTAACAATGAATTCCAGCATTTTCCCAATGACAGGTGTTAGGCTAACTAACCCTATTGTTTCCTGACCCCCTCCTTACTTGGACAGAGGAGTTACATTCGCAGTTTTCCCAATCCGTCAGGACATTTCCAGAATCTAGGTGAATTTGGAAGATTACAACCAATACTGCAGCCATTTCCTTTAAGACCCAAGGAAGCAGGTCATCATGTCCAGGGGTCATGTCAGATTTTAATCCCATTAGTTTTCCCAGTAATTTTCCTCCAGTGATTATGATTGTTTCAAGTGCCTCTCTCTCTCCTTTGTCCCCTGCTTTTCTATTATTTTTGGGATGCATTTGGAGTCTTCTAGTGGGATGACAGATACAGAATATTTGTTCAAAGTTTCTGCCATTTCCTTGTTCCCCATTATTAATTCCCCAGTCTCTCTCTCTTAGGATGGGGAAGAATGTGAGGAGCAGTAAGGAAGAAAGACCAGAACATCCAAAATGTATAAGGATTCAACGACTCAATCCCATGTGTTTTATCCCATGTGTAGCTGAGTCAGACAAAACAGGGAGGTTTATGCAGTAAACCAAAGAGTAAATACATGGGGACATGAGGGCGAAGTCAATGATGGAATTAGTAGAGTTTCTGAACATATATCTCTCTGAAGAAAGAGCGAAGAACAGTTGTCCAAATGAGAGGACGGGTTTACAGGGATGTCAGAGAAGATCCGAAAAAGTCGCAGAGCGACAGTTATTAAAAGTAACATGCTCTGCGGTGGAGAAAAAGTACCCGGCTGGACATCACGCTGAACAGAACTGTGAGTTTGAAACTAGTTAAATTTGGAGTGACAGTTTTTTCCATTTGTCAAGCTCACCAGCAATGCCCAAGATTGGAAAGAAGGCATAGATACAGCATCATTTAAAAATAACCAAGTATCATCGCTGGGAAATTCCAGACCAAGAGGTTTATTTTGTGCGAAAACTGCTTATTAACAGTTAACACATACTGGGTTGTGCAATCTCCAGAACTGTTTTCCATTGCCTGAGTATTTTTGCCTTATTAGACCCAAGTTTCAATTTCAGCTTTTCGTAGGTGATATCATGTCTGTGGATAGGTGTCAAGTGTCGAGTTGTCATTCTCCAGGGACCACGATCATGGGTCTGGTTCAATGGGCCAGTTAGTCATCTCCTGCCCATCACTTTTGTATATTGCAAAGGAAAAATCTTGGAACCAACTTTAACAGATCCCTTCGGTCAATATTTTGTAAAGTAATTCGCTCTCTAGATGGCCTGGACAGGTTCAGGATACAGAGGCTGTGAAGAAATTTCTCATCTCAGTCCTAAATGGCCGAATAGTCATATAAATATTGTGGCTACAAGAGCAGGTCAGAGGCTGGGAATTCTTTGGAGACTAACTCACCTCCTGACTCCCCAAAACCTGTCACCAGAAAGGTGGACATTATAGGATGGAATACTCTCCACTTGCCTGAATGAGCACAGCTCCAACAATACTTAAGAAGCTCATCACCATGCAGGACAAAGCAGCCCGCTTGATTGGAACCCTTTTTAAAAACATTGAATCCCTCCATCAACAACATACAGTAGCAGCCGTGTGCAACACCTACAAAATGCATAGCAGGGACTCACCAAGGCAGCTCCTTCCAAACGAAGGACCATTGCTATTCAGAAGCACAGGAGCAGCAGATACCTGAGAACACTACCAACTGGAGATTCCCTTCCAAGTCAGTCACTACCCGGAATTGGAAATATATCGTCGTTCCTTCGCTGTCGCTGGGTCAAAATCCTGGAACTCCCTCTCTAACAGCAATGTGGGTGTACTTACACCTCAGGGACTGCAACGACTCACCACCACCTTCTGAAGGGCAACTAGAGATGAGCAATAAATGCTGGCCTAGCAGTGACGCCCACGTCCCCATAACGAATAATAAAAAAACCACAGGCGGGATTCTCCGTTCACTGATGCCAAAATCGTGTTCGGCGATCGGCCGGAGAATCACCGTCTGCACGAAATCAGGGGCGGTGCCGCTTTTACAATGCCTCCCCTCGAATGCGGTGTCCTCACGCCGTCGGGACGGCCTCAGGACGTCACCTGAGGCCCTCCGCTAAAGCTCCGCCCCAATGGGCCTCATTCCCGACAGCGTGAACCGGTGGGGTGGTTGCGGACTGAGGCCAGTGCCGCCGTAGTCGGGTGGGAGCCATCCCGGGGGCAGAGGAGGCTTTGGCGGGGCTGGGGGCACTGGTGGGGGTGGTTTGGGGCTGGCAAGCCTGGCCAAAGTGTAGCAGTTTTTGGCAGGCCGGGTCGGCACGCGGCCGGCTCCATGTTGCACGGCGCGGCCGCTGCAGGCCACCACCCTGCGCATGCGCGGCCATGGACCCGCCAATTCTCTGGCCGTATCCGCAGGTAAAGCAGAGGGCTTTACGCTGCGTGCCTGTTAGCCCCCCCACCAGATGCAGCATCAGTGCAGATTTGGCACCGGTTTTTTGGGCGTAAAACGCCAGTGTTCCCACACCAGTGTCAGGATTATACTCCAATCCTTTTGTAAAAATGAATAACATATTAGTTACTTGGGATGAGCACATTCCAGGATATCTGACCTGGTAATGTTGTTATGGTTGATTTTCTACCTCAACTCCACCGTCCAGTGTGACCCTTTGTCCGTAGCAGGAACAAGTCACCAACTCAGAAGTCCTGGAGTGTGCTAATTCCGTCAGCATACACTTCTGTTCAGCACAGGGCTAAATCGCTGGCTTTGTATGCAGACCAAGGCAGGCCAGCAGCACGGTTCAATTCCCGTAACAGCCTCCCCGAACAGGTGCTGGAATGTGGCGACTAGGGGCTTTTCACAGTAACTTCATTTGAAGCCATCTTGTGACAATAAGCGATTTTCATTTCATTTCATTTATTGCTGAGGAACAATGTCTCTGCTGGTTCAGCCATGTTCATCTGATAAGATGAGGGCCGTATGCCCAAAGACAATCAGTGTAGTGTACTAGCCACTGGGTCATGATCTATTGGACTCCCTTTGCTACAAAGAGATCTGCAAGCGAGATGTGAATACGGTGCACACTGAGAATGACAAATGGGAGACAGCCGCCAACGTCCTTGATCTGGAAGGGCATTGGGAGTAGCAAGCAGAAACGGAAAGCTCAACTGGTCAATAGAATGGGCCAGAGAAAACAGAAGCCAGATAATCATGCATCTTGAGCCCGTTGTCTTTTCTGCAGCTACTGTGACAGAGACTGCAGTGCCAGAGTGGGGTCCCTGAGCCCACCAGGCAATGCAATCAGGGGGAAAACTCAATATTGGTTGGCGTCAAACCCAGCACAAAGGTGAAACCATGGAAACGTTATGGTGCAGAAAGAGGCCATTCAGCTCGTCATGTCTGTCCTGGCCAAAAAAGAGAGAAAAAAAATAAACTAGCCACACATTTTGATCCTACTTTCCAGCATCTGGGCCATAGCCTAGCAGATTACAGCACTTCAGATGCAGAACCAGGTGCCGTTTAAATTATTTGAGTGTTTCGACTTCAAACACCAACTTAAGCAGCAAATTCCACCACCCTCTGGGTGAAAAGGGTTTTCCTTATATCCCCTCTAATCCTTCTACCAATCATCTTACGTCCGTGCCCCCTGGTAATTGACCCCTCAATGAGGGGAAAACAAGTCTTTCCTGTCTACCCTGTCTAGGCCCCTCATAATATTGTCCACCTCAATTCGGTCACCCCTTAGCCTCCTCGATTCTAACGAAAACAACCCCAGCTTATCTAATCTCTCCTCATAGCTGTAACTTTCAAGCCCTGGCAACATTCTTGTAAATCTCCTCTACACTTTCTCCAGAGCAATTATGTCCTTCCTGTAAGGTGGTGGCCAGAACAGTACACAAAACTCTCCAGCTGTGGCCTAGCCAGCGTTTTATATAGTCCCATCATTACATCCCTGCTTTTGTATTCAATACCTCACCCAATAAAGGAAAGCATTCCATGCTTTCTTGACCACTTTATCACCTGTCCTACTATCTTCAGAGACCTCTGGTCATGCACGCCAAGGTCTCTCACTTCCTCAACTCCTCCCAAGACAGCTGCGTTTGTTGCCAGCGGCACTCATCTCAAGGACGAAGGAAAAGGTCCCAAGAATCTCTGAGGAAAGTTTAAGAACATTGGGTCTACTTTTTGGAGATGTGGGGACTGTATAGTATCTAACTGTGGTTTTTAAGATTATGAAGCATTTATGAGGGGAAAACGGTTCTCATAGCGAGAGACAAAAAGTTTGTTAGAAGTGTGAATGGCAGTCAGGCAGCAATAGTTTTAAAAATGTCAAGAAATTAGTCAAGGTAATGCAAGCAAATAATATAAGGCTTCAAGAGGTGCCTATGTGCAGTTTTGGAAGAGACATGGTTCCCTGTACATTGACATCCATTGCACTCCGACTGCTAATTAAAATGAAGAAGTTGCAAGCAAATGCATTATGATGAAGGATAAAGACTCAAGGTGCGGCTGCATGTGATCATCACTAACAGCTATCCAGCAATGACTGCTCTCATTTGTAACCAAAGCAGCATCCAATACTCCAAAGGTATCCAGCTTGATCCAGACAATTTGAGAGTGCAATAATTTACTGAGTAGTTCAGCGCTCCGTGTATTCGAAACTATTTCAGATCATTAAATTATCGCAGACCCAACGACCAGAGCAAGCTCGACATTCCTCACATTGACTAGCAGGATAAAAATGGCCCATGAGGAAATTTGTGTCAGATAACATGATTGACACCTTTAAGCAGTGAATACTACCGTCTCCAGTATGGACAACATACATTTACTCACACCCTAGGGAAGTCTACACAGGACAATTCTTCCAATATGCCATGAGGAATAAAAGACAAGTCTAGCATCAAGAACACAATCACAAGCCGTACCAACGCATAACTTAGACACTTGCCCCACATGGCTAACTTGGCAGATGCATGGTTTGGAAGGGGGGGGGGGGGGTGGGTGGGGGGGGGGGGAAGAACTCGCTAACCACTACAGCAACTCAGAAACCTAAACATGTATCACATCACTACCAGCTGCAACAGGAATAGGCACGGCCACTAAAGAAGTAAAAGCTTCATATGATCTTACCTGATTTTAGGACTTTTTAAACAAATTGTGGAGAAAGGAAAGGAAACAGGAGAAAATAGAAGTGATTAAAGAAGCAGAAGAAGCAGAAACAAGTAATAAATATAGTGCTGTGGTCCAAAATCTATGGTTTCCTTTTTAAATCTACATGGCCCACAGAATACCAAGCATGTTATCTTTAAATGTTTAACATCAGGGAACATCGCATTAAAGAGTTAAGCAGCAATGTTCATTCAACAGGTACAAAGTATTCATTAGCAAGATGCCAGTCAGAAAGTTTATCCTGCCTAGGAACAGTCTCTATTAAACCAGATGCAAAAACCCACTGGATACACAAGTTTAATATTTCTTGGTGCATTTTCAAATCGGGGCACAAACATTATTTTGACGGGCAAAGAGAAACCAGGCTTTCAATTAGCAAGTGTTTCCAATTCACTGCGGCCAGGTCAGCTGAAATGTGGTCAGGCTGAGTGAGCATCTCATCATTGTGAATCTGATAAACCTCCTCATTTGTTCGCCTCTGTATCTGCTGCCAAACTGGATTTTGATCATGTTGTAACCACCAAAGGCCCCAATTCCCATACCATTCATTGGGACTGGAATGACTGTACAATATATCCCCCCTACATAACCCCCTCCCCCATCCCTGCAAACAGCAGAAGTGGGGAGTTAAGGTGGCGCCACATGTTGATGATGCCATTTCACCACAGTGGCATTGAAGTAGTGACAGTGCCCTTGAGATAGTGAGGGTGTGCACCAGAAAGTCAGAATTCAAACTCTACACATGCTGTTAACCTTGCTGACCATATAGCACTTTTTAATAAAGGTACTTTGTTGTGGAAAACCACACCAGCCAATACAACTCAAGTGGCAATAGGTATACAAATCAATTGAAAACAAAAATCTCATTAAGAGTGTTGCTAATAACTTACAGTTCTTTGAATGTGTGGCAGCAAGTTGCTCAAAAGTAACTGGGTATATTGGGGAACTTATACATCTATTTTGCTTTCCGCCAGGGAGGTTTAATAGGAAGAACAAAATATGCCCAAACAGCTCAAGGTATTGCATAGATTGAACAAGTTAGATGTAAGGACAATGATTTGAATATTCTGCTGACAGGGAACTGACAACTGATCAGAGAGACTTAAAACAACATTTTACGTTAACCCGAAAACCCGAATGTTTAGTAACTCGGAGTTAATCTCAAAGCAGTGTGCGAAAATAAACCTCATGTGCCCAAAGGATGCTGCGAATCTAGGATTTTCAAAAACTAGCTTTTCTGTTTGAGGGATGGTGAGAATGAAACTTTTCATGCAGTTGTTTGACTTGGTGAGATTGCCGTTAACTTAAAGCAGAACCACCATAATTTGTGCATCAGGCCATTCAAGCAAAGGGAAAAGGACCCAAGGGTGCTGGTTTAATTGGGTTAAATATTAGGCGCATGCTGGAGGTCTCCTGCCAAAACGAAAATCCACCTGGCGCATAAGTCTGTCGGAGGGGCAGTTAGACAAGAAGCCAAAAAAAGTTGCAGAAATGTTTGGAAAGTTAAACAAGCTTTCGGAGCTCAAAGGAACAGGAAAGCAAAACAAACTGCTTGGACAAATCACATCATTCTGAAAATCAGGAGATCCTCAGTAACAGCTCAGTTTTCAATGTATCATTCCTAAACATGTCAATGCACGCAGGTCATGCATGTAAAGGGAGACCGGAGGAGGACCGGGCCATCTCCAGTAAATCCAGCGTTAAAACATCAGGCGGACACACGTTTTATTTTTTTCATAGAATTTACAGTGCAGAAGGAGGCCATTTGGCCCATCGAGTCTGCACCGGCCCTTACAAAGAGACCCTACTCAAGCCCATGTATCTACCCTATCCCCGTAACCCAGTAACCCCCACTTAACCTTTTTGGACACTAAGGGCAATTTAGCACGGCCAATCCACCTAACCTGCACATCTTTGGACTGTGGGAGGAAACCGGAGCACCCGGAGGAAACCCACGCAGACACGGGGAGAACGTGCAGACTCCGCACAGACAGTGACCCAGCGGGGAATCGAACCTGGGACCCTGGAGCTGTGAAGGAACAGTGCTATCCACTGTGCTACCATGTCGCCCCTGTTGCACACATTTATCAAAAGTAATTAGCTACGCCTAAAGAGAGCTTAATAGTTCACTATTAAGTGGAGTTATCTTTTGGTCTCCCTGGGAGGTTTTAGGTGGGTTCATCAAAGCTGAGGGTTGGGGAAAAGACAGTCACAGGGCCCACACAGGCCCTCCTGTCAGTTGTTTGCTTAGGAGAGAGCAGACAATGAGCACGGCGTTAGCCAGTGATCAATGGGTAGTGAACAGCGATCATCCGTGACTAGAATCCAGAATGCATCTATTTCAACGGGGGGCAAGCTAAATATCGCTTTTCCAATTCCAAATATCTGCTTCAGATTATGCCCCCTTTATGGTTCTCAGTTCTGGTATGACCAGCCTGACATCTTAAAAGGAGCTCAGATTGAAAAATCCACAGCGTCAATTTGATTCCTCGGTTCTGCTTATCCACTGAAGGCAGCTTTCAGTTTTATTAAGATGAAAGTTGCAGCTTGCTTTCATTCACTATTCGAACTCCATACCATGGGGCAGAACTTTTAAAATTCGAACCAAGCCATTCAGCGATGACATCAGGAAGCATTTCTTCATACAAAAGGCTGGGTAAATCTGAAATTCTCGCCCCCCAAAAATAGAATTGAGCATCGGATTGGTAGATTTTTGTGGGACCTCAGAGTATTAAGAGTTATGGCAGAGGTAAATGCAGTGAATATACAGATCGGCCATGATCTAACTGAACAGTAGAATTAGCTTGAGAGGCTGAATGGTCTACTTCTGTCCCTCTGTTCCTTAATAGGACATAAAGTGATGAATCACTTTACATTTTGTTTTGGTAAACACTTGACATTCATGCTTGAAACATTTCAATTGAACACTGGATGCGCATCGTCAGTTTAATTTGGCATGTGATTTACAAACAGTTTGTTTTGCTACATGTGATCTTTTCCTTTGAACAAAACACTGTAAATACAACACAACTGCTGTGTCATTTGAGCTTGTGAGTTAATGTAAGCACATGGTGGTATTTTGTGGATTCCCCCCCTCCCCCCCAGCAATGACAAACAGGGACAGAAAATATGCAAACTAAAAATTCAACTGTTTCCAGCATGTTTCTTACAATTCAGCTGTTAAGAGCATTCAAGACAATGTATGTAAAAAGCACTAACAGTGCGAACAAAGTAGAGTCCAAATAATGTTAGAACGCCTACATAGTGTAGGAATGAGGCCAGATAGCAGTCTTTATGACTTTATAACTCAGTATAAATTGAGAGAAACCATGGTCAGTGGGTGGTCCAATTTTTAAAGGCAGCTACCCCTTAAAAATGCTTAACGTTCCTACTGTTTTAGTTAATATTTAGCAGTTTTAATCTGAGTTTTAAATTTTCTTTCATGTGTAAATAGATGCGTTCCCCCCCAAAAAATGCCAGAGTTTACAGCTTTTAATTAAAAAGAAACATTGAGAGAGCATCAAGTTTAATGGTAGGTGTTTTCCATTTAAAGCTTATTCTTGTGCTGGGCGTCCTGTTCAAGTCTGTCAAGTGTAGAATAGTTAGGGAAATTGAAATAAACTACAGCTTTGTTCCCCATTGTAATCCAATTAGAAATCATGCATATATGCATTGCATTTATCCTTATTGATACAGGTTTTCTCACATCAGACAATGTAAATAATTGTACTTTTACCAAATTCAACACCACCTTCTCGAGGGAAATTAGGGATGGGGGACAAATGCTGGCCTTGCCTGCGATGCACATATCCCACAAATAAACAAACACAGTCTTCAGAATGGAGAACCCCAACAGGTAGCAGGTTATTGAAGTACTTTACTGAAAAAATACCTATTCGTTCACAAGCATGTCCTGCCAACTTAATCAAATGAAACAGTATGAACTACATTACCTTGCAGACCGTGCTCCTAGGCTGAAACCCATATAACTCATGTTTCCTTCCACAGGCAGTGAATCATCTCCTAACTCTTTCAAATCTTGCGGCCCGAGGTATTTATCTGTATCGCCAGTCATCGCATCGTCACCTGTTAATAAGCACATAAACAGCCACATTAAAAGTGTTCCTGTAACACAAAGAGTTTAAACCAGGATTCCTGTGTCATAGAAACATAGAAAATAGGAGCAGGAGGCCATTCAGCCCTTCAGGCCTCCCCCGCCATTCATTATGATCTTGGCTGATCAACCAACTCAATAGCCTAATCCCACTTTCCCCCCTATCCTTTGGTCCCCTTCGCCCCAACTGCTATGTCAAACTGCTTCTTGAAAATATACAATGTTTTGGCTTCACCTACTTCCTGTGGTAAAGAACTCCACAGGCTCACTGCTCTCTGGGTGAAGAAATTTCTCCTCATCTCAATCCAAAAAGGTCCATCCCATATCCTCAGACTATCACCCTTGACTCTGGACACCCCCACAATTGGGAACATACTTCCTGCATCTCCCCTGTCCAGTCCTGTTAGAATTTTATACGATTCTATGAGATCCCCCCCCTCATTCTTCGGAACTACACTGAATACAATCCTAAATGACTCAATCTCGACTCATAGTCAGTCGCAAAATCCCAGGAATCAGTCTCCTAAATCTTTGCTGCACTCCCTCTATAGCAAGAACATCCTTTCTCAGATAATGAGACAAAAACTGCACACAGATTCTGGGTGTGGCCTCACCAAGGCCCTGTACGATTGCAGCAAGACATCCCTATTACAGAGTTTAAACCAGATTTACAGTATCACAGAGGGTTTGCAGCAGGATTACTGTATCATGGTGTTTAAACCAAATCTCTGTATCATGGGGCATTTAAAGCCGTTTTCCTGTATCACAACGAGTCTAACCCAGGATTCCTGTATCACAGGGAGTTTAAACCAGGATTCCTGTATCACAGGGAGTTTATATCAAATTCCTGTACCACAGGGAGTTTAACCCAGGATTCCTGTACCACAGGGAGTTTAAACCAAATTCCTGTACCACAGGGAGTTTAACCCAGGATTCCTGTATCACAGGGAGTTTAACCCAGGATTCCTGTATCACAGGGAGTTTAAACCAGGATTCCTGTATCACAGGAAGTTTAAACCTGGATTCCTGTATCTCAGGGAGTTTAAATCAAATTCCTGTATCACAGGGAGTTTAAACCAAATTCTTGTGTCACAGGGAATTTAAACCAAATTCCTGTATCACAGAGTTTAACCCAGGATTCCTGTATCACAGGGAGTTTATATCAAATTCCTGTATCACAGGGAGTTTAACCCAGGATTCCTGTATCACAGGCAGTTTATATCAAATTACTGTATCACAGGAAGTTTAACCCAGGATTGCTGTATCACAGGGAGTTTATATCAAATTCCTGTATCACAGGAAGTTTAACCCAGGATTCCTGTATCACAGGCAGTTTATATCAAATTCCTGTATCACAGGAAGTTTAACCCAGGATTCCTGTATCACAGGCAGTTTATATCAAATTCCTGTATCACAGAAAGTTTAACCCAGGATTTCTGTATCACAGGGAGTTTATATCAAATTCCTGTATCACAGGGAGTTTATATCAAATTCCTGTATCACAGGGAGTTTAACACAGGATTCCTGTATCACAGGGAGTTTATATCAAATTCCTGTATCACAGGGAGTTTATAACAAATTCCTGTATCACAGGAAATTTAAACCAGGATTCCTGTATCACAGGGAGTTTAAACCAGGATTCCTGTATCACAGGGAGTTTATATCAAATTCCTGTATCACAGGGAGTTTATATCAAATTCCTGTATCACAGGACGTTTAACCCAGGATTCCTGCATCACAGGGAGTTTATATCAAATTCCTGTATCACAGGAAGTTTAACCCAGGATTCCTGTATCACAGGGAGTTTAGATCAAATTCCTGTATCACAGGGAGTTTAACCCAGGATTCCTGTATCACAGGGAGTTTATATCAAATTCCTGTATCACAGGGAGTTAAGATCAAATTCCTGTATCACAGGGAGGTTAAACCAGGATTCCTGTATCACAGGGAGTTTATATCATATTCCTGTATCACAGGGAGTTTAAACCTGGATTCCTGTATCACATGGAGTTTATATCAAATTCCTGTATCACAGGGAGTTTAAACCTGGATTCCTGTATCACAGGGAGTTCAAACCTGGATTCCTGTCTCACAGAGAGTTTAACCCAGTATTCCTGTATCACAGGGAGTTTAACCCAGTATTCCTGTATCACAGCGAGTTTAAACCTGGATTCCTGTATCACAGGGAGTTTATATCAAATTCTTGTATCACAGGGAGTTTATATCAAATTCCTGTATCACTGGAGTTTAAACCAAATTCCTGTATCACTGGAGTTTAAACCAAATTCCTGTATCACAGGGAGTTCAAACCAAATTCCTGTATCACAGGGAGTTTAAACCAGGATTCCTGTATCACAGGGAATTTAAACCAGGATTCCTGTATCAAGGGTATTTAAACAATATAATGTACCAGAGGGAGATTAAAAGAGGATTTTTGTATGTCCAGTGTGCCCCACCACTATCCACCAATACACAACCTGCAGAATATTCAGTGTGTCCCAACGCTGTCCTCCAATACATAACCTGCTGAATGTTGTGCCCCAACACTGTCCTCCAGTACAAAACCTGCCGAATGGTCAGTGTGCCCCAACAATGTCCTCCAATACACAACCTGCCGAATATTCAGTGTCCCAACACTGTCCTCCAATACACAACCTGCTGAAAGTTGCCTCCCCAACACTGTCCTCCAGCACGGTAGCGTTGTGGATAGCACAATTGCTTCACAGCTCCAGGGTCCCAGGTTCAATTCCGGCTTGGGTCACTGTCTGTGCGGAGTCTGCACATCCTCCCCGTGTGTGCGTGGGTTTCCTCCGGGTGCTCCGGTTTCCTCCCACAGTCCAAAGATGCGCAGGTTAGGTGGATTGGCCATGATAAATTGCCCTTAGTGTCCAAAATTGCCCTTAGTGTTGGGTGGGGTTTCTGGGTTATGGGGATAGGGTGGTGTGGGCTTGGGTAGGGTGCTCTTTCCAGGAGCCGGTGCAGACTAGATGGGCCGAATGGCCTCCTTCTGCACTGTAAATTCTATGTAAATACACAACCTGCTGAATGTTCAGTGTGTCCCAACACTGTCCTCCAATACACAACCTGCTGAATGTTCACACAATACACAACCTGCTGAATGTTCACAGTGTGTCCCAACACTGTCCTTCAATACACAACCTGCTGACTATTCACAGTGTGCCCCAACACTATCCTCCAATACACAACCTGCTGAATGTTCAGTGCACCCAAACACTGTCCTCCAATACACAACCTGCTGAATGTTCAGTGCACCCCACCACTGTCCTCCAATACACAACCTGCTGAATGTTCAGTGCACCCCAACACTGTCCTCCAATACACAACCGGCTGAATGTTCAGTATGCCCCCAACACAGTCCTCCAATACACAACCTGCTGAATGTTCAGTGTGCCCAACACTGTCCCCCAATACAGAACCTGCTGAATGTTCAGTGTGCCCCATCACTGTCTTCCAATATACAACCTGCTGGATGTTCAATGTGCCCTATCACTGTCTTCCAATATACAACCTGCTGGATGTTCAGTGTGCCCCATCACTGTCTTCCAATATACAACCTGCTGGATGTTCAGTGTGCCCCATCACTGTCGTCCAATACAGAACCTGCTGAATGTTCAGTGTGCCCCATCACTGTCTTCCAATATGCAACCTGCTGAATGTTCAGTGTGCACCATCACTGTCCTCCAATGCACAACCTGCTGGATATTCAGTGTGCCCCATCACTGTCCTCCAATATGCAACCTGCTGAATGTTCAGTGTGCCCCATCACTGTCTTCCAATATGCAACCTGCTGAATGTTCAGTGTGCCCCATCACTGTCCCCCAATGCACAACCTGCTGAATGTTCAGTGCACACCAACACTGTCCACCAATACAGAACCTGCTAATGTTCACTGTGTGTTCCAGCACTGTCCTCCAGGACACAACCTGCTGAATGTTCAGTGCACCCCAACACTGTCCTCCAATACACAACCGGCTGAATGTTCAGTATGCCCCCAACACGGTCCTCCAATACACAACCTGCTGAATGTTCAGTGTGCCCCATCACTGTCCCCCAATGCACAACCTGCTGAATGTTCAGTGCACACCAACACTGTCCACCAATACAGAACCTGCTAATGTTCACTGTGTGTTCCAGCACTGTCCTCCAGGACACAACCTGCTGAATGTTCAGTGCACCCCAACACTGTCCTCCAATACACAACCGGCTGAATGTTCAGTATGCCCCCAACACGGTCCTCCAATACACAACCTGCTGAATGTTCAGTGTGCCCCATCACTGTCCTCCAATACAGAACCTGCTGAATGTTCAGTGTGCCCCATCACTGTCTTCCAATATACAACCTGCTGAATGTTCAGTGTGCCCCATCACTGTCTTCCAATATACAACCTGCTGGATGTTCAGTGTGCCCCATCACTGACTTCCAATATACAACCTGCTGGATGTTCAGTGTGCCCCATCACTGTCCTCCAATACAGAACCTGCTGAATGTTCAGTGTGCCCCATCACTGTCCTCCAATGCACAACCTGCTGGATGTTCAGTGTGCCCCATCACTGTCCTCCAATGCACAACCTGCTGGATGTTCAGTGTGCCCCATCACTGTCCTCCAATGCACAACCTGCTGGATGTTCAGTGTGCCCCATCACTGTCTTCCAATATGCAACCTGCTGAATGTTCAGTGTGCCCCATCACTGTCTTCCAATATGCAACCTGCTGAATGTTCAGTGTGCCCCATCACTGTCTTCCAATATACAACCTGCTGGATGTTCAGTGTGCCCCATCACTGTCTTCCAATATACAACCTGCTGGATGTTCAGTGTGCCCCATCACTGTCTTCCAATATGCAACCTGCTGAATGTTCAGTGTGCCCCATCACTGTCTTCCAATATGCAACCTGCTGAATGTTCAGTGTGCCCCATCACTGTCCTCCAATGCACAACCTGCTGGATGTTCAGTGTGCCCCATCACTGTCCTCCAATGCACAACCTGCTGGATGTTCAGTGTGCCCCATCACTGTCCTCCAATGCACAACCTGCTGAATGTTCAGTGTGCCCCATCACTGTCCTCCAATGCACAACCTGCTGAATGTTCAGTGTGCCCCATCACTGTCTTCCAATATACAACCTGCTGGATGTTCAGTGTGCCCCATCACTGTCTTCCAATATACAACCTGCTGGATGTTCAGTGTGCCCCATCACTGTCCTCCAATGCACAACCTGCTGGATGTTCAGTGTGCCCCATCACTGTCCTCCAATGCACAACCTGCTGAATGTTCAGTGTGCCCCATCACTGTCTTCCAATATGCAACCTGCTGAATGTTCAGTGTGCCCCATCACTGTCTTCCAATATGCAACCTGCTGAATGTTCAGTGTGCCCCATCACTGTCTTCCAATATGCAACCTGCTGAATGTTCAGTGTGCCCCATCACTGTCTTCCAATATGCAACCTGCTGAATGTTCAGTGTGCCCCATCACTGTCTTCCAATATGCAACCTGCTGAATGTTCAGTGTGCCCCATCACTGTCTTCCAATATGCAACCTGCTGAATGTTCAGTGTGCCCCATCACTGTCTTCCAATATGCAACCTGCTGAATGTTCAGTGTGCCCCATCACTGTCTTCCAATATGCAACCTGCTGAATGTTCAGTGTGCCCCATCACTGTATTCCAATATGCAACCTGCTGAATGTTCAGTGTGCCCCATCACTGTCTTCCAATGCACAACCTGCTGGATGTTCAGTGTGCCCCATCACTGTCTTCCAATATACAACCTGCTGGATGTTCAGTGTGCCCCATCACTGTCTTCCAATATACAACCTGCTGAATGTTCAGTGTGCCCCATCACTGTATTCCAATATGCAACCTGCTGGATGTTCAGTGTGCACCATCACTGTCCTCCAATGCACAACCTGCTGGATGTTCAGTGTGCCCCATCACTGTCTTCCAATGCACAACCTGCTGAATGTTCAGTGTGCCCCATCACTGTCCTCCAATGCACAACCTGCTGGATGTTCAGTGTGCCCCATCACTGTCCTCCAGTACACAACCTGCTGGATGTTCAGTGTGCCCCATCACTGTCCTCCAATGCACAACCTGCTGGATGTTCAGTGTGCCCCATCACTGTCTTCCAATATACAACCTGCTGAATGTTCAGTGTGCCCCATCACTGTCTTCCAATATGCAACCTGCTGAATGTTCAGTGTGCCCCATCACTGTCTTCCAATATGCAACCTGCTGAATGTTCAGTGTGCCCCATCACTGTCTTCCAATATGCAACCTGCTGAATGTTCAGTGTGCCCCATCACTGTCTTCCAATATACAACCTGCTGGATGTTCAGTGTGCCCCATCACTGTCCCCCAATGCACAACCTGCTGAATGTTCAGTGTGCCCCATCACTGTCCCCCAATGCACAACCTGCTGGATGTTCAGTGTGCCCCATCACTGTCTTCCAATATGCAACCTGCTGAATGTTCAGTGTGCCCCATCACTGTCTTCCAATATACAACCTGCTGGATGTTCACTGTGTGCCCCATCACTGTCCTCCAATACACAACCTGCTGAATGTTCAGTGTGCCCCATCACTGTCTTCCAATATGCAACCTGCTGGATGTTCAGTGTGCCCCATCACTGTCTTCCAATATGCAACCTGCTGGATGTTCAGTGTGCCCCATCACTGTCTTCCAATATGCAACCTGCTGAATGTTCAGTGTGCCCCATCACTGTCTTCCAATATGCAACCTGCTGGATGTTCAGTGTGCCCCATCACTGTCTTCCAATATACAACCTGCTGGATGTTCAGTGTGCCCCATCACTGTCCTCCAGTACAGAACCTGCTGAATGTTCAGTGCACCCCAACACTGTCCCCCAATGCACAACCTGCTGGATATTCAGTGTGCCCCATCACTGTCTTCCAATATGCAACCTGCTGAATGTTCAGTGTGCCCCATCACTGTATTCCAATATGCAACTGCTGAATGTTCAGTGTGCCCCATCACTGTCTTCCAATATACAACCTGCTAATGTTCACAGTGTGTTCCAGCACTGTCCTCCAGGACACAACTTGCTGGATGTTCAGTGCACCCCAACACTATCCTCCAATACACAACCTGCTGGATGTTCAGTGTGCCCCATCACTGTCCTCCAATACAGAACCTGCTGGATGTTCAGTGCACCCCAACACTGTCCTCCAATACACAACCTGCTGGATGTTCAGTGTGCCCCATCACTGTCCTTCAATACAAAACCTGCTGGATGTTCAGTGTGCCCCATCACTGTCCTCCAATGCACAACCTGCTGGATGTTCAGTGCACCCCAACACTGTCCTCCAATGCACAACCTGCTGAATGTTCAGTGTGCCCCATCACTGTCCTCCAATATACAACCTGCTGGATGTTCAGTGTGCCCCATCACTGTCCTCCAATACAGAACCTGCTGAATGTTCAGTGTGCCCCATCACTGTCTTCCAATATGCAACCTGCTGGATGTTCAGTGTGCCCCATCACTGTCTTCCAATATACAACCTGCTGAATGTTCAGTGTGCCCCATCACTGTCCTCCAATGCACAACCTGCTGGATGTTCAGTGTGCCCCATCACTGTCTTCCAATATGCAACCTGCTGGATGTTCAGTGTGCCCCATCACTGTCCTCCAATGCACAACCTGCTGAATGTTCAGTGTGCCCCATCACTGTCTTCCAATATGCAACCTGCTGAATGTTCAGTGTGCCCCATCACTGTCCTCCAATGCACAACCTGCTGAATGTTCAGTGCGCCCCATCACTGTCCTCCAGTACACAACCTGCTGGATGTTCAGTGTGCCCCATCACTGTCCTCCAATGCACAACCTGCTGGATGTTCAGTGTGCCCCATCACTGTCTTCCAATATACAACCTGCTGAATGTTCAGTGTGCCCCATCACTGTCTTCCAATATGCAACCTGCTGAATGTTCAGTGTGCCCCATCACTGTCTTCCAATATGCAACCTGCTGAATGTTCAGTGTGCCCCATCACTGTCTTCCAATATGCAACCTGCTGAATGTTCAGTGTGCCCCATCACTGTCTTCCAATATACAACCTGCTGGATGTTCAGTGTGCCCCATCACTGTCCCCCAATGCACAACCTGCTGAATGTTCAGTGTGCCCCATCACTGTCCCCCAATGCACAACCTGCTGGATGTTCAGTGTGCCCCATCACTGTCTTCCAATATGCAACCTGCTGAATGTTCAGTGTGCCCCATCACTGTCTTCCAATATACAACCTGCTGGATGTTCACTGTGTGCCCCATCACTGTCCTCCAATACACAACCTGCTGAATGTTCAGTGTGCCCCATCACTGTCTTCCAATATGCAACCTGCTGGATGTTCAGTGTGCCCCATCACTGTCTTCCAATATGCAACCTGCTGGATGTTCAGTGTGCCCCATCACTGTCTTCCAATATGCAACCTGCTGAATGTTCAGTGTGCCCCATCACTGTCTTCCAATATGCAACCTGCTGGATGTTCAGTGTGCCCCATCACTGTCTTCCAATATACAACCTGCTGGATGTTCAGTGTGCCCCATCACTGTCCTCCAGTACAGAACCTGCTGAATGTTCAGTGCACCCCAACACTGTCCCCCAATGCACAACCTGCTGGATATTCAGTGTGCCCCATCACTGTCTTCCAATATGCAACCTGCTGAATGTTCAGTGTGCCCCATCACTGTATTCCAATATGCAACTGCTGAATGTTCAGTGTGCCCCATCCCTGTCTTCCAATATACAACCTGCTAATGTTCACAGTGTGTTCCAGCACTGTCCTCCAGGACACAACTTGCTGGATGTTCAGTGCACCCCAACACTATCCTCCAATACACAACCTGCTGGATGTTCAGTGTGCCCCATCACTGTCCTCCAATACAGAACCTGCTGGATGTTCAGTGCACCCCAACACTGTCCTCCAATACACAACCTGCTGGATGTTCAGTGTGCCCCATCACTGTCCTTCAATACAAAACCTGCTGGATGTTCAGTGTGCCCCATCACTGTCCTCCAATGCACAACCTGCTGGATGTTCAGTGCACCCCAACACTGTCCTCCAATGCACAACCTGCTGAATGTTCAGTGTGCCCCATCACTGTCCTCCAATATACAACCTGCTGGATGTTCAGTGTGCCCCATCACTGTCCTCCAATGCAGAACCTGCTGAATGTTCAGTGTGCCCCATCACTGTCTTCCAATATGCAACCTGCTGGATGTTCAGTGTGCCCCATCACTGTCTTCCAATATACAACCTGCTGAATGTTCAGTGTGCCCCATCACTGTCCTCCAATGCACAACCTGCTGGATGTTCAGTGTGCCCCATCACTGTCTTCCAATATGCAACCTGCTGGATGTTCAGTGTGCCCCATCACTGTCCTCCAATGCACAACCTGCTGAATGTTCAGTGTGCCCCATCACTGTCT